>NC_089252.1:37066514-37372831 GCF_963930625.1 Muntiacus reevesi | reverse complement strand
AGTTACCAATGCAGAGAGGTGTGAGAAATGTTCCCATTACATATAAAGATTAGATAAATAGATGGAGAGATAAATTAAATTGAAATAAAACTAAAGACCTAATAGTGACCAGGATATTTTGGTAATTTCTCTCCTGTATGTCTTTTTTTAATAGTAAAATATTTATAAAATCAACTTCTGAAAAGGTTCAAACACAGCCGCAGTCAGACAAATAATATACTTGACTTGTAACTTCATACTTCTTTATACTTCTTACCTTTAGCAAAAAAGAAAATGTAACTGTGAGAAAGCAGAGCCGCTGTAAGAGAAACATCTGTTTCTCTATTCATAGAGCAACTGAAAAAAAAAAAAACATAATAAGATTCAGTGGACATCATTCAATAAAAAAAAAAACCTTTCTTCAAGAAAACATTTTAGTGCACCAATTTTGTTTCATTACTAACAGGGTCATTTCAATTGTGGAATACTAAAACTCTTTTCCATTATCACTGCTAATCATACAGAATACAGAGTCCCACCTGCTGACGATTTTGACAAATTTACGTTGCTGATAAAATGAAAACCATCTTCGTTTGCAACCAAATCACAGGTTATCGCTGCCTTCATAACTTGTGAATTGAAATTCACTGCTCTTCCAAACTCAGGACTTCAAGAGTTGTATTTTCTCTCTTATCCGGGATCACCATCAGCAGTGGGGCATTTCATATCACTTTGGACCACATCAGTATCGCTGAACACACTGGGTACCATGAAGCAAGGTTAATTGGATTGATAACATAGCAATATCCAAATGGCTGAATATTTTAGCATCCATTTACTATAAATCTGAAAGCACTTGTCATTCCCTCCCTTATTTCTGGGGAGAAGCTAGCCCCCAAGTTTTACCATGTAACCTTATGACTCTGACCTCTTCCCTCAAGCATTTAACCGGTCACCTTGGCACTGACCAGTAACTAATTCAGATGGAACAGCAAAGCTGGTCTTGTTTTACGAGGAGAGAGAGAGCGCGTTTTCCATGGTGCAGCCCTGCTTGATTTGTTTTTCCATCGCTTTTCAGAAGCTCTATTCTTTTACTGCCCAGGAAAAGAGAAGGTTTACATCTGCGCCTGACAGAACTGCTCATGTGTGAGGGGAACATGGGCTCCAGATGCCCACCAGCACCGCTGCCATCTGAAATCAGGCAGCCTGCTACCTCTAGGCATCTGCTTATCCAGTCGATGGTTTTGAGGCCTGCAGACAACACCCACCAGGGATGGCTGGCAATGAGAGCTAAACCCAGGTCCCCACCTCACTGGAGCCTGTGGTCCCACCTCCGTGGAAACTCACCAGCCCCAGGTTCACATCACATCTGAAACACGGCGCCTGGGCAAGTGTTTCATGCACTAACTGTCCATTCATCCAGCCAACATTTATGATGGGGGTAGGGGTTCGAGGGCCCAAGTCTGAAGATGCAAAAATAAAGAAAACCCAAGGGACTTCTCTGGCGGTCCAGTAGTTAAGAATCTGCCTTCCAGTGCAGGGAACATGAGTTCGACTTCTAGTCTGGGAACTAAGATCCCTATGCCTCCTGGCCAAAAAACCAAAACATTAAATAGAAACAATGTTGTAACAAATTCAATAAAGACTTTTAAAATAAAATAAAGGAGACCTAACTACATCCTTCCAGCTCACAGGTGGACTCACTCATACCGGGAGTGGAGATGACACCTCTCTGCAACCACTGTAGGATGCCGTTCTGATGTCATGGGATCCTGAAAAGAGAGATCTGATGGGAACAGATAAAGGAAAATGTCCAGAGGAGCATCACTAGCCCACTGAGGAGTCAGCAGAACCTGAGCACACAGGGCTGGACCTGAAGGACGATGGGGGCCCATCAGTGGCTGGTGAACCAGGGGCTTCGAGGATTCCTTGGGGGATAGTTACCATCAGGCTCCTGTCTCATCAAACACACCGTGAGTCACAGAGTCGCTGACGTTTACCGAACACCAACTCTGCCCCCACGTTACATCATCTCATTGAATCCTGAGAACAATCTCTCAGGTTGACACTGTTGTCCCATTTTACAGATGACAAGCTGAGACTCAATAATTTTCCTGAAGTCTCACAGCCAGCAGATGTGGGAATTAGAATTTGACCTCTAAAGCAGCGGTTCCCAACCCTTCAGGCACCACAGACTGGTTTCAGGGGAGACAATTTTTCCATGGATGGGAGTGGGGGCTGGTTTGGGGATGATCAAGTGCATTACATTTATTGCACATTTATTATTATTATTCCATCAGTTCCACCTCAGATCATCAGGCATTAGATCCCAGAGGTTGGGAAACCCTACTCTAAAGTGAAAGCTGTTTCTTTTTTTTTGGTCCCTGAACCAGGTTTCCACTCTAAGAGGACACGGAGGTTCCCAACAAGAACTGTGCATTTGTGCTCCAGTTTTGGAGCAATGGGCCAGCCCCCTTTACCCGCCTCCCCCACTTTGGGTCCCCTGATTCACTGGACCAACCCACCAGGGATTTTCCCCAAGCCAGTCATGGCTGTGCCAGTTTTGGTAGCTTGTGAAAGTGAAAGTCACTCAGTTGTGTCCAACTGCAATAGTCCTTGGAATCCTCCAAATCAGAATACTGGAGCAGGTAGCCATTCCCTGACTCAGGGGATCTTCCCAACCCAGGGATCGAACCCAGCTCTCCAATATTGTGGGCAGATTCTTTACTGGCTGAGCCATCAGGGAAGTCCAGCTGGCTCTTCTCTCTCCCACGTGAGTGGGTGGACCTGGGTGGCTGGGCCATCTGTTCCTCCAGCCTCTGCCAAACCTGGATTTCTCTCCATCACCTGCTATCCACACTGCTAGTTCCTACTCCTCCACCCTGTCTCTTTTCCAGTCCAATGTTCTCTTTTTCCCCATACTCTTCCTGATGGATGCTGGTTTCATCCCAAATAACCTACTAACCTGCCTTCTAAAAATGATTCTGGTCAGTCTCAACATTTCAAGGTTTTAAGGAGATGTTAAATTTTGGAGCCAACACATCTACAAATTGTAACTCTGCTACTTACCAACTGAATGACCTTGAGCAAACGGCTTTACCTCTCTGAGCCTCAGTTTTCTAACCTGCAGAATAGATAGAGTGATGACGCTCTCACAGGGTGGTTGCAAGGACTCGGTGAGCTTGTTTTTACAAAGAGCAGAGCAGCACTTGATATCAAGACCACCGCACTACACAACACCAAGCGAGGATGGGAATAGTGCCCCCTGGATATATGCAGTTGCACAGTGCACAGACTGTGCAACTGTATCTAGCAGTCCTGCCTGGTATACAGTTAATAATCAAGAAAATGTTATTATTCTTTCTTTTCCTTCTTGCTAGTAGCTGCTTTGTAATAGGTCCTTAAATTGCCCCATGTGAGATAGAGCACATAGTTAAAGATTTGAAGAACATAGCTGCACTGTGATCCTCATCTATGTAAATTATTAAGGAAGACTGTCATGTAGAAAAGCAGATGTCAAGAGTGGCTGTCCCTCTTGACAAGGGCTTAGACACAGCAGCCCCTGGATGCTCTTCTTGCAGCCTGCTGGGCAGACTAGCTGCTTAACCCAACCTACTCATTTCTCCATACTGTACTTCTGCCAAGCAAGTCTTCTATATTGAATAGGTATTTGCCCAATAAATGTATATTTTCCAGTAAGTGCCTCTGGCTTCACTGTACTGCCAGAGAACTTTCTATGCAAGTGGCAAGGTCTCTGTGAAAAAGAAGGTCATCTGAGTCGTTTTCCAGCCAGAGACCTTTAAATCCCCTACTTAACATTATTAGTTCCCGAGCCTATTGTTGATAATAAATATCCCTGTGATTGCTTGACCCGAACATGATTGTTTGAATTTCAATCCTATTTTTACTTTCCCTTCATAGCCAAGTTCTGTGTGATCTGTATCTACCCTCTCTATTGTATCTGCTTCCTATACTCTAGACTGTATAATCTGTCTCTGATCAGTTTCTCTTAAACTCTCTCCTGCCTTGTTAAAGCTTTGCCTTCTCTTTTTCTTGGCATCCCTCCAGTTACCCCAATTCTTTTTCTTTTGAAGTCACCAATGACTTCTTCCTAGTCGACTGCTGCCTTACCAGGCTGCAGAGAAATCCCCTGGGGAAAGGAAAGTCTTTCCACAAAAGTGGTGTCAGAACAACTGGAAATCAATATGGGGAAAAAATAAACCTTAACCCTTACTTTACAATTTCATACCCCAAAATTACAGTTAGATGTAAAAGCTAAATCTACAATTCCTTTGAAGAAAACATTGAAGAGAATCATAGTGACCTTGAAGTAGACCTTGTCTACTTCTTAGACAGGACCCCAAAAAAATTAACTACCAAAAATAAAATGATAAATTGGACTTCATCAAAACTAATAACTTCTACTCAACAAGAAAGAATCATGAAGACTACAAACAGACAAACCGTAAACTATCAGAAAACATTAGATAAATCTGACAAAGGGCCTGTATACGGAATACATAAAGAACTCTCACAATTTAATATTAAAAAGCAAAAACACCAATGATAAAAATGGCCAAAAAATCCTTGACCAAAGAAATGGTTCACAAGCACTTGAAGAAGTATTCAATATCATCAGTCATCAAGGTAATGAAAATTTAAAAGACTGGCGATATGAAAGTTGATGAGATGCAGAGGAAATAATATTCTTAAACGCTGTATAAAATAATACAACCACTTTGAGAAACTCTTTGGCAGTTTCTTATAGCCCTAAACAT
The DNA here is from genome assembly GCF_963930625.1 of Muntiacus reevesi. Taxonomy (NCBI): domain Eukaryota; kingdom Metazoa; phylum Chordata; class Mammalia; order Artiodactyla; family Cervidae; genus Muntiacus; species Muntiacus reevesi. Next base: position 37,368,074 of record NC_089252.1, on the reverse strand, counting down.
GTAATTATATTATACCCAGCAACTTTGCTCCCAGAGTTGGCCCAAGACAAACAAAATCAGATATCCTTAAAAAAAAAAAAAAAAAAAAAAAAGACTTCTACAAGAATGCCACAGATACTTTACTGAGAGTAGCCAAAACTGGGGGGAAAATGACCATCAAAAGGAAAATGGATTTTATAAGTGCAGTAGAGCAATCTGATGGAACACTACTCAGACTACAAAGGAGCAATACCTATAATGACATGGATGGCACTCAAAAGCATGCCTAGTGAGAGCAGACAGACATCAAAGAGTGTGTACTCAGGGACTGCATTTATGTGAAATTTATGAGCAGGCAAAGCTCAGCTATGGAGACAGAAATCAAAACAGTGGCATCCTCTGAGGTGGGTAAGGGGGTTGGTGAGTGGGGATTGACTGGTTGGGGACACAAGGGAACTTTCTGGGGAGGTGGGAGTGTTCTATATCATGATAGGAATGTGCATTAAGTGTGTGGGCATTTGTCAAAACTCAATGAACATGTGCACTTAAGGTCTGAGAATTTAATTGAAAGTTGTAATTCAATAAAAGCAAATTTTTAAACAAACAAAGATTCCCCTTCTCAGGCTTTTTGCTGCTATCTAACATTCCTTCAAACTGTACCCTGGCTCTGAGGGTTTCCCAGCCCCTAACTCCCCCACCCCACCCCACCCCTGTTCTGCATGCTGCCTGCCAGAGGGTGGACCCTCAAGTCCTCATCCTGCTTCCTGTGTATTACCTCATCTGCTCACTCATCCTGAGCACGGCCACTGTCAAGATACAATAAACTAAATTCACAGATTTGAGACTTTTTTTCCTAACAAAGTTGAAGCAAATTCCTCCTGCAGCCTAAGAAATGCACCCAGGGTGATTCATATCCCTTCCCCCTACTACTTCCCATGGAAACCAAGCAAAACCAAATCGCTTACCTGGAAATAGCAGATGACCCACAGATACCCGCCTTGGCACCCCACATCCTCCCAAGTTCACGTCATGACGTCATCCTTGCTTTCTGAAAATAGGCTCCCTTTTTGATTTCTGTCCTGTCGCATTCAGAGGCTAAATTCACTGGAGAGTCATCACAGCTAATGCTGGTTTCCCGGTGACATCTAAGTGCATTGCTGATGTTCAATGAATATTAATAAATAATAGCAACTGTAGGCTTGGGTAGAGAACCAAGCCCCAGGCACCATGCGACCGGGAAAGCTAAATAAGAAATTTTGAAGCTTTCTACCGTCATTAATTAAGATTAGAAGGCTAGTGAACTATGTAAGAAAAATGAAGCAATCTTTTATATTCAGGCCTAGAAATACTGAGGATGATTGCATTTTACCGGTGTCTCTTTGTTTTGCTTTATTGTGTGTGTGTGGGGGGGGGGAGCAAAGAACCCTAACTCAGACAACCATAAAGAAAAGTCATTGGAAAGAGCAACTGAAGAACATACAGCTGCTATTTCCTTACTAAGCTTTATTACTCAGCAGAATGTGCAAAAAGAAAAAGGTCTGGATATAACATTTTTTTTAAACAACTATCCAAATGAACTTACTCATAATACAGAAACAGACTCACAGACTTAGAGAATGAGCTTATGGTTGCCGGGGAAAAGGAATATTTAGGGAGTCTGGGATCGACATGTACACTCTGCTATATTTTAAATGGATGACCAACAAGGACCTACTGTGCGGCACAGGGAAATCTGCTCAATGTTACATGGCAGCCTGGATGGGAGGGGAGTTTGGGAGAGAATGGATACATATTTATGAATGGCTGAGTCCCTTCACTGTTCGCCTGAAGCTATTACAACTATGTGTGCGTGTGTGTGTGTGTGTGTGTGTGTGTGTGAGTGGTTTAGTCATGTCTGACTCTTTGTGACCCCATGAACTGTAGCCTGCCAGGTTCTTCTGTCCATGGAATTCTCCAGGTCAGAATACTGGACTGGGTAACCATTCCCTTCTCCAGCAGATCTTCCCAACCCAGGAATCGAACCGGGGTCTCGTACATTTGCAGGAGGATTTTTTTACCAGCTGAGCTGCCCCAATACAAAATAAAAAAATATTTTTTTTTTTTAAAAGAGAGCTACCCAGACTAAGTAGTTTGCTTTTCCAACCCTTTGTACCAAAGACATTGAATGGCTTTTTCCATTGTCTATTATTAGAAGTATTTTTGCCTGGCTTTCTGAAGCTGGTCCTGTCTGGTTTGAGAGTATAGTTACAGATAGAAGTCATCACTGTTTTTACTGCTATCCCTAAAGAAATATCGAAGGCTTGGACATCTTTTGATAACACACATTCTGCTTTATGGGACTGAAATCATTGAGACCCGGGGCTCATTTCCTGGGGAAAATATGTGAGCAGAGCCAGGCTTGAGAAAGAAGAAAAGAGGGCGATGTTCAGGACGGCTCTGAGTGGGGAGGCAGAAGAGGACGTGAGACCAGGGGTGACCACAGTAACCACAGTGGCGACCAGGACTCCCGAGGGCTCAGTGAGCGCCGGACCCACGGGGATACCCACTCACCCCACCTGTCACCTTGCTTGCACAAAGTTCTCGGGCATACATGTCAGAAGGGCTGTGCTAATTTTTTGTTTCAGTGTGGATAATTTTTTTTATTACAGTATAGTTGATTTGCAATCTTGTGCCAACGTCTGCTGTACGGTAAAATGACTCAGCTATACTCATATATACATTCTTTTTTGAAAGCAATCTTTTCCATTATGGTTTGTCCCCAGAAATTAGGTATAGTTCCCTGTGCTAATTCACATTGCTACGCATGGGGCCGAGAGCCCTGGCTTCCCACATGGTAACCAGCGTTCATTTTTATCCACGTCCAAAAATGGTCTTGTGCCATCCACTCTTCATCTGTCACATCCTTGGTAACTGCCCCATGAGGAGCTTGTGAGCGAGCTCTGTGTGACGCTCTGGAGTCACTGCTTGGGGCCAAGGTCTCTGCAAGGTCACCTCTGCAGGGCTAGCGGGCCAGACCAGCAGCATCTCAGCTGGCTCACCGGAGGCTTGGGACCCTGTGTGGTCTGCTGTCCAAGTCCCAGTGGGTAGTCTGGTGCACAGTAGGCGCTCAAAGAATATTTATGGCTTTGTTGAATTCGCCACGAGAGATTCAGTAACTCACTGTTTCAGGACCTCCTAAATTATATGGCCAGAAAGACAGGATGAAATATTTCTACTTGTCCCTACGAGAATTCTCTTCAAAAGGAGTATAATGAACCAGGCATTTTAATTATTCCAAGGACACTGCTGGGTCAGTGTCTTGTGGAACCACACACATGCCGGAAGTCTGGATGCTCTGAATTCTGTTTGGCTTTGGTGCCTGGGGTCCACCCAATTCCCATTTCCTTATTTCTGCTTTTGTTCCTCAGGAGACTTGAACCAAAACTGCGCTTAACCAACTAGAAATGAGTAAATTGAGCACCTCAGATTATAATGAAACAAAGGGCCATCTCAAGAAACCGCACAGCCAATCCCTGAGGAGCAAAATCTCAGATTGGACTCCCCTGAGGATGTGCTGACAGCGGTGTGAATGGGCAGCCCTCCTCCATGACAAGGATAGCATTTCTGATGACTTTCTACAAAGAAATGTGAGCACACCTTTCCCCGGCGTAAAAGAGTTAGTGCAAATAAGTAAATAATTCTGAAAGGGTAATTGGTGCTGCATCTGGCTTCCCCCATCCAGGTGGCATCAGTGGTAAAGAATCTGCCTGCCAATGCAGGAGATGTGAGAGACTCAATTTCAATCCCTGGGTTGGGAAGATCCCCTGCAGGAGGGCACGGCAACCCACTCCAGTATTCTTGCCTGGAGAATTTCACAGGCAGAGGAGCCTGGCAGGCTGCAGTCCATGGGGTCACAAAGAGTCAGGCACCACTAAGCAACTGAGCACACACACTTCTGCCCCTCCACGCTGGATCGTTGGCTTCTGGGCCCGGGTCTGCCCAGTTCACTGCCTGTCTCATCCTTTTCTTCTGTATTCGTTGTTCCACCATAATGATGCTTTTGATTTAAATAAGAAGAAAAAATAAAACCAGGAAGTCTGGGAACACAGCAGAACCTTGATTAAGAGAAATGTTTGGGCAATGGGATAGTTGGATTAATTCCATGTTCTATGAAACCAAGAGTTATGTATAAGAGATCCTTTCAGCTTCGATCCTTGTGATTGAAACCATTTCTCAAATGAACTACTCCATTCCTCTGTCTTTATAAACACGGTGGAATCTTCCTCTGAGGACAGACAGTTGGATAGTCAATCTTGGCCGTCCTTCCTGAATGCTGATGGTGATTCATGCAGATTTGGAAAGTATAGAAACCAGATGTGGGCAAATCCTTATACATTCTAGGAGCTCAGATTTAGAAATAAGTCTTTTCAGGGACTTCTCTAGCGGTCCAGTGGTTACCACTTGGCCTTCCCCTGCAGAGAGTTGGGGTTAATCCCCAATCAGGGAGCTAAGACCCCATATGCCCTGGGGTCAAAAAACCAAGACATAAAACAGAAGTGATATTGTAGCAAATTCTTTAATGAAGACTTTAAAAATGGTGCATGTCAAAAAAAAAGTCTTTTAAAAAATGTCTTCCCATTTTCATTTTGTAATTTGCTGTTGAGGGATAAAGGGGGTCTCATTAATTGGTCTTGATGAGTTGGAGGCCAGACCATTGGACATTTTGTTTTTCACTTAGAATCTTAGTGAACAACTATTTGATTTATTTTCTAATTAAACTAACACTGTATTCCAGGTTTTTGAGTCTATGGACTCATGCTCTTCTGTAGATGAAAATACCTTGTAAAATAATGAATATGATCCAGACAGTACTGAGTATAAGTTTTTACAACATTGATTCATATTATACATTAGGGGAAATTCTGGCTTTTAAAACATTTGTGATTTTTTAAAAACAAATAACAATCTATCTAAATGTGTTATAGAAATGTCTCTTTTGGAGAGGTGGCATAGTATAATAGACTGAGTTCTGGTTTTGAAGTGAGGCACATCTGAGTGAAACAGCTGCTCTGCCCTTGCTCTGTGACCCTGGGAAATTCACTTAACCTCCCTGAGCCTTGACTTCATTATCTGAAAAAAAACCGAAGACAAAACCCCTCCCATTCAGGGCCAGAGTAAAGATTAAATGAGAGGCTATGTGTAAGAACCTGGTGCCTAGCGGTTGATGAAGAAAAGTCAGATCATCTCCTGCCCTGTCCCAACTTAGAAAAGAATGGTATCATATGTTTTATTAATAAAACCCAAATAATCTTCCTATTTGTCCTAGAGTGGTAGCATTGCCTGCTCGGGATTGTCCTGATGCTGCAGATTCTATTTGTGATGGTTAATTTTTTGTATCAAATTCACTGGGCCAAGTGATGTCCAGGTGTCTGTTTCTGACTATTTCTGGGTGTGTCTGTGGGGGTGTCTCTGGAGGATGTTAGCAGTTGAATCAGCGGATTCTGGAGAGCAGATGGGCTTCCCTGATGTGGGGGGTTATATTCTACCCCTGAAATAAATAAAAGATGGAGGAAGAGTTGGCCCCTTCTCAGCCGGCCTGCATGACCTTGGACATCGCTCTTCTCCTGCCCTTGGACATCGCTCTTCTCCTGCCCTTGGACAGGCATTCTCCCCATCGCCCCCTGGTCCTCAGGCCTCCAGATGCAGACTTGAACTCCAGCCCTCGTTTTCCCAGGTTCCAATCATACATGACAGACTACCCGCCTGCATCATCTTGTGAACCAATTCCTTGTAATAAACTCCATGTATCTCCTGTGTTGGTTCTGTTTCTCTGGAGAACCCTGACTGACATACCATTTTCAGGAAGCAATCCCTACTACCCAACTTGGACTAGAGCTCTTGATTTAGGAAAACCCTAGCCTTCCTCACTCACCAGCCCGCAGCCCTCAGCCCAGCTCTTGTCAGCAGTCGGGGAAAACCACAGCTACAGAATCACCAGACTGGGAATTCTCTAGGGATTTTTACATAAAGTCATTTCACTTTTTTTTTTTTGTTATCTCCCACAGTGGCAAAACTCATTTCAGCGTGATCTTAGAAATTGAAATCTGTGTTCACACAGGTTAAAAAGAATAAGCAATGTAAATGATGTAAGAATTGTATCAGGAGTCAGGTTACATCTTTGATATTTGACTCCAGAGTGGAATGAGGCCAAACCACTTTAGAAACAGGTTTTAAATAAGTCCTCAAGCCATCGCCCCAGCCCCAGAACAGAAAGTTTAGGGCAAAGGTACAGGGTGCTTTGGGGCTTCCCTGGTGGCTGAGATGATAAAGAATCTGTCTGTGAATGCAGGAGCCCTGGGTTCAATCCTTGGATCAGGAAGATCCCTTGGAGAAGGGAATGGCAACCCACTCCAGCATTCTTGCCTGGGAAATCCCATGGACAGAGGAGCCTGGTGGGCTACAGTCCATGGGGTCGTAAAAGAGTTGCACACGCCTGAGCAACTAAACAACAACAACAGGTGCTTTGAGGGTCCCACTGACTCTCCCCTCGGCTTCCCCACTAGAGCTGGGAGGACAGGCCGGACCCTGGTGTGGGGCTTTGGCAGCCTTAGCGAGCCATTGGTTAACTTGCTTCCTCTGCAAAGGGAAACTAAGATACCTACTTGGTAAGATTGTTGTGACACTTAAAAATATTTGATAGTTATATCAGAGGTTCTCCATGAATGGCAAGCATTTTCTGCAGGCACAGGGAGTAACGTAGAAAATGGGGTGTGGACTGACCTTTGAAAAAGCTGGGCTCTGTTTGCCAAGGAGGTGGAGTAGCCGGAATCATCCATGCATCACTGGTGGGGTGTAAAGTGGTGTCACCATTCAGGAAAACAAACAAAAAAAATTCATCTGAAACTTGCCATATGACCCAGCAAGACCATTGCAGATACAGACTCAAGAGAAACGAGTATGAATGACCCTTCCAAAAAAGACTTATATGAGAATATTCACATCAGATGCATCAGATCTATTCATAAAAACCAAAAATTGAAAACAGGCCAATGTCTGTCAAGTGGTGAATGAATAAACAAACTGTGGTTGATCCCTACAATTGCACAGTATGCAGCTGCAAAAAAGAGGGAACTAATATTTCATACAACAGCATGAGTTAATCTGAGGAATATTATTTTAAATGAAGGAAACCATATATATGAGAAAATATACACTATATAACCCCAGAGATCAAGAATTTCAGAGGTCAGTGGAGAAATCCCACACCTGCAAGGGTGGGATTGGCAGGAAAGGACCCTAAGAGAACTTTCTGAGGTGATGGACATATCCTAAATATTGATTTGGATGATGACTGCCCAGACAGGTACAAAACTCATCAAGCTATATTGTTCAGGTGTGTGCACTTGATATTTGTAAATGATACCTTAAAAGTAAACTTGAAATTCTCTTTGGCAGTGAATCCCTTAAGCAAATTCTCAGGCCGTCCGTGCAGTCATTTCCAGGAGTCAGAGGAGCCTAAATACCTCCCCCACCGACCCCATCCAACACGTCTCCCGACACCTGTGGGTGGGCTCTGCTTGGCTCTCTGAGAGAAGTCTCCATCCACTTGGCAGATGGCAATCATATTTCTGCTACATGACAAGATACAGGAAGAACACAGTAATACCCCCTCAATCTGGATGTTATAATGTAGTTACAGGAAGTCTCTAATCTGGTGTTGGGAAAGGGGTTGGAACAGAGATATCTGTAGGTGCATATTTGGGTACAGCTGGGTGTTCCTCCTAGGAGCAGGAGGAACTGATGCTGTGTCACTCAGGGGCTGGGAGCCTGACACCCCACCCCTCAAGAGGAGCCTTGGCTTCACAGGGCAGTCAATTACAGAGCCAGCCGCCTGGGATGGGGGCGGGGTGCTGGCTGCTCATCTCCCGGCCCTGAATCCCCACACTGTGACTTGGCAGGGTTTTCCTAGCACATCATTCCATTCTTTCATCTGCCTTCAAAGAGTTTGAAAACATGTTTGTGAATTACTTACTTTTGTGGAACCTATTAAATCAGAAGCTTCTTTTCTTAATATAACAAGTAGATTAAAATGTGAGCAATTTCATGGTCTGCAAAGACAGTCAAATGTTGATTTAATTCCAGAAGGCGTGCTCTAATGCACGTTCATAAAGCCAAAGCGTGTTTCTTATGAACAAGGAATTACTATCTGCAGACAGGGGTGGTGGCGAGGGTGCTGGGGTCCTGGCCCATACATCAGAAGGCCTCTAACACTGCCCATGTGCTCTGGACCTTGGGTAGAAGCAAGCCGTGGCTGGTGGGGCCTCGGTGACCTCCAAGAGCGTACGTGCTCAGTTGCTAAGCTGTGTCCAACTCTTTGTGACCCCATGGACTGTAGCCCTCCGGGTACCTCTGTCCATGGGATTCTCCAGGCAAGAATACTGGCGTGGGTTGCCATTTTCCTCCTCCAGAGGATCTTCCTGAACCAGGGATCGAACTCAAGTCTCTGCCTCTCCTGCACTGCAGGTGGATTCTTTATCACTGAGCCCCCAGGGAAGCCCACCTCCAAGATCACTGGCACCTTTTAGGATCAGAATTACCCAGCTATGGGCAGACAGTCTACAACTGCTTCTGTGGGGTTAATGATGATTAATAACACCTACTGTTTCTCAAGTGCCTCCTGTGAGCTGGGAACTGTTGGTCCCTTCCTAGGCATGGGGTTATTTAACCCTCACAACAACTCTGAGAAACTGACTCAATATTAGGGGCTGCTGCTGCTAAGTCACTTCAGTCGTGTCCGACTCTGTGTGACCCCATAGATGGCAGCCCACCAGGCTCCGCTGCCCCTGGGATTCTCCAGGCAAGAACACTGGAGTGGGTTGCCATTTCCTTCTCCAATGCATGAAAGTGAAAAGTGAAAGTGAAGTCGCTCAGTCGTGTCCGACTCTTAGTGACCCCATGGACTGCAGCCTACCAGGTTCCTCCGTCCATGGGATTTTCCAGGCAAGAGTACTGGAGTGGATGCCACTGCCTTCTCCAATATTAGGGGCTAGGATTTAGCAAACACAATTCCATAGACTGTATACTCCAGGGAGTTGCAAAGAGTCGGACATGACTGAGCAACTTTCACTTTCACTAGGAAGTCCAAGGCATTTAACCCTTGCAGTGGCAACTCCATGGAGAGGGAATAATTATTCTCCCCACTTGACGATGATGAGAAATTTGAAGTTTAAGAAGCCAAGGGACTTGTCTGGAGGTTACGCAGTCCTGAGTTGCACAAACTTAAGATTTAGTTCAACCAAACACCCGCATCTAAGCTTCCCACCCCCAGCCCACCTGAGAGCTGGTTTGCATCAAGAGGGTGACAGGGAAAAGGGGAAAGCTGAGGCATTCAAAGGGCTTCCCAGATAGCTCAGACAGTAAAGAACCCACCTGCTGATGCGGGAGACATAAGAGATGTGGGTTTGATCCCTGGGTCGGAAAGATCCCCTGGAAAAGGGAATGGCTACCCACTCCAGTATTCTTGCCTGGAGAACCCCACAGACAGAGGAACCTGGCGGGCTATAGTGAGACACGACTGAGCGACTAGCACTTTCACTAGTTTTCAGGGCATTTAAAGGCCCGTTCCCTGGGTGTGGGAGGGCAGAACGGGGAGAATCTGATTAGCCACAGAGACAGGTGCTAGAGAAGAAGGAGCCCAGTAACCATGAGTGCACATGCATCTGTGTGTAGCTGAATTGGTGGTGGTGATGATGGTGAAGATGGAGATGTGCATGGTCGGCGAGGTGTGTTGGGAGGGCTCCATGGTTTCTGTCCTAATTTTGGAAGCAGGTACCCTGTTTCCATGGTGGCCAGTCTCTACCTGAAGAGACTAGAGCCAAACGCAGGTGGCTCTCTTTCCCAGAGAATTCAAGGGCTTGGGCATGTGCGTGCGCGCACGCACACACACACACACACACAAACACACACACACACACACACACACACACAGACAAAAAACCCAATCCTTTGTCCCGAGATAGGGCAGTTTTTAATATGGCAATTTATTTTAAAATGTTAGTGTTCTCTGCTGGAATTATTTTAAAAATTCCTGCCTGGATCATTTATTTTCCCAAGTAGAAAATCAGCTCCTAGAAGGCTTTCAGGGCAATGCCTGTCAGCGCCCTGTCAGTGCCCTGCCAGGTCATCTGGGTCCAGGCAGTCCTGACCCACACTTGAGGCACCAGTTGGTGGCCTCCAGGTGGCCATCCCCTGAGCCAGAGCCTGGGTGGGCCACAAGTGCAGGACAAAGAGAACCCTGGACCAGTTTCTGGCAGAAGTAACACCAGGTCATCTCCATTTCGAGAACCCAGAGGCATCATAGGCACTGTCTCCCAAGACTCCTCAGAGGAATCTTGCTCTGGATGGTGGCAGGTGCTCCCTGGGGCAGCCTCCCTCCACTTCCTCCCCTTCACTTTCTGCCCTTCATTCCCTCCCATCCCCATTCCCCTCCCAGGGCTTCCTGGGATTATCTCCCAAAGACACTCCTGGCCCTGGAAACTGTGCCTCCATTTTCAGCTCTCAAAAGAGTAACCCATAAAAGACAAATCTGCACCGTCCTCAGGACTCAGCATCCAGTTCAGTGATTCTCAAAATGTGGGCGCCAGGCCAGCAGCATCAGGACCACAGGGAATTTGTTGAAAATGCAAATTCCCAGGCTCCACCCAGACCTGATGCATCAGAATCCCTTGGGGGTGGGGACCAGAACTCTGTGAGTTAACAAATCCTTCAGACGATGGTTTTGTCTTTATTTTTAAAAGTTTTATTCTATATACAAAATTTCAGATTTCTCTTCTTTTCTAGTAGGTCTTGGAACTGTTGATCTGAAACAGAAGAATAATTCAACATCTCCTAATTTTCAAGCTGTCCTCCCCACTGATAGGTTGCATCTCATTTCACTAGCTAATTTTCATAACTAATTAATATAAGACTACATCCAGTTTAAAAACTATAGGTATGCACTCATTTGAATATTCTTCAAGAACATAGAGTTTTTTCTCTACAAGACTGCTTTTTTAAAACTAAAGATAGAGCACCTCTATCTTTTGGTCCAGATAATGGTTTTGTTTGCTTGTTTGTTTTTCTTTTGTTTCCCGCTTGATTGAGATGTAATTAACATAACATTATGTAAGTTTAAGGCTTATAAGGTAATGATTTGATGTCTCTATGTATTGCAGAATGATTGCCACAGTAAGTTTAGTCAACATGCATCACCTCACAGAGCTTCTCCCGTGGCTCAGTGGTAAAGAACCCACCTGCAATACAGGAGACACAGATGACATAGGTTCAATCCCTGGGTTGGGAAGATCCCCTGGAGGAGGGCATGGCAACCCACTTCAGTATTCTTGCTTGGAGAATCCCATGGACAGAGGAATCTGGCAGGCTACAGTCTATAGAATTGCAAGGAGTTGTCAGCTGGAGAAACTTTGCGCATGCACACAACTTAGACATAGTACACGATGTGGTTGTTGCATGAATAACAGAATGAAGGAGGGAAAGGAGTTTGCGCCTTTAGTCACAGTCAATCAGACTGATAAATACACACTCAGAACCTTCCAGGAGAAGTCTGACGAACCTTTCAGGCTGAACAAGGTAAAGAGGAAACCTGCTCTGGGGGAGAGCTCGCCAGCAGCCGGGCTGACCCTGGGCGAGCAGGGGCTGCAGTGTGAGGCACCTGCACCGAAGCAGGTCGTCTCTCCAAACACTTGATTTAACAAGGCTTTGCCTGGGACCTTTGCCTAGGGTTCAGTAGCTGACAGTCACAGCCTATGCCCTTTGTCAAAGATCTTCCTGGGATTCAGTTTCCCTTCCTTCAGCTCATGATGACCCTGCTAGCTGTCAGTGATCATCAGTGTGATGAACACAGTGCTGAACATCAGTGTGATCACAGAGGCAGACTCCCCCCAGACAGGCAGCAGGGAGACCAAGGGCTGAGGACCGCGCCGAGTCCAAGCCCCACGTGGACACTAGGAGGTCTCTCTGCCCACTTTCCACTTCCTCCCGCCCAAATCACTCCATCACACCACCAAGAAGAGGTCCAAACAGGTGGCCCAAATTGGGGGTCAGGGGGGACGGGGAGGTTCAGAGAGGATGGGAGGGCTGAGAGAAGGGCCCAGAGGTGACCCAGATGTTTGGCGGGAGGATGGAGTAGGTGAGCCCACAGGACATCCATAAGCACTGAGAGATGAACCCACAGGCTTCACTCTCTCACCAGTGGTGACCCCTCTTCAGAGTGCTGCTCTTACAGGTGGGAGGGGGGAAATCAGTGGAGTCCAGGACAGGGGGGCCTCTCTGCTATAGTAGATCAGCTGAGCTCCCCACCCCCCGGAGCCACAAGTGTGAACATTTGCTGAGCGGAGTTTTAAGGCTTTGCTGCCTGCAGCAGTGTGATGTCCACACGAGCCCCTTCCCTCTGGACCCCAGGGTTGGGATCAGCAGTTCTGACCCAGTTTTCAGCTCTCTGAGTCTTTACTGGCACTGATGCTCTACCGCACAGCCTGCTCTATAACGGAAGCGGGCAGGCTCGCCATGCAGATGTCCAGGCCAGCACCCCGGGCAAGGATCCTTCCCTGGGATGCTGAGCTGCTCTGTGGTCCCCACTGCCCTCCACCCAGGCGCTGAGTGCACCCTGCTGTGAATGCCTGGTCGGGGCCTCAGGGGTCCTGCAGCCTTCAGGGGGTATTAGTGACACCATCTGCCCGGAGTATCACTCCCTCTGGGACCAAGAGATCAATGATGAGCAGACCCCTGCCCTGTGCTAATGGGCTGATGGGAGCAGCTTGCCTTTGGCCTTCTGGCTCCAGGGTCCCTCGTCTGTGAGCCAGCCCATCACTCATGCTCATGGAGGCCACATCTTGGGGTAAGAAAGGGCTGTGAAGCATGTGAGGCGGTGGCGGCCTCACACCTGGCCTTATCGAGGGCGGCTCAGCGCTGCTAGATGCCGCATCTAGGGCTTCCAGGGCTGGTAGCCAGCCAGCTTCTGGCTCCTGCAGGACAGCTGTCCGAGGCTGCTTTCTAAATTATTTCATTTATTTGTTTATTTTTGGCTGAACAGAGCTTTTGTGGCCGCACAGGTTATGTTCCTGCTGCATCACTGGGGTCTCCTCTCTAGTTTGGCGCGCAGGCTTCTCGTTCCGGTGGCTTCTCGTTTTGTTGCGGCACAGGCTCGAGGAGGGAGGGCTTCAGTAACTGCACTCCCCGGGCTTAAGGGCAGAGGCTCAGCATTGTGGCGCTTGGGCTTAGCTGCTCCATGGCAGGAGGGATCTTCCCAGATCAAGGGTCCAACCTGTGTCTCCTGCATCAGCAGGCAGATTCTTTCCCACTGAGCCACCAGGGAAGCCGTGAGGCTGTTTTAAATAAACACAGTCGTTCACTTGGTTTTTGTCAAGGTGCTAGGAGGAGCCCCCAGCTCCTCAGAGCTTACCTCTGTGTGTTCTCTCCTGGCCTCGTTTCCCAGGACGCGAGTCATTCCAAACTCTGTGACCCTCAGGACGCAGCGGCTTTGAACTGAGCCGTGTTAACCTGAGTGCGCATCAAGGGCGGTCTGGGACACTTGGCCATCGGTGACCCTTTCCCATCAGAGTGGGTCCAGAGCCACCCTGGGGACCTGCATCTCCACCTCACCACACTGTCACCAACTCTTACTACTTTCTCTTTGAACCTGTTCTAAACTCTGAAGTATTTGCTCAGATGCTTTGTTTTACCCAGTGGCTGTAACTATAGTTTGTCTGTGTTTCAGGCAAGACCTTCAGAAATGGATTGACATACAAGTGCTGCGGCTGTAAGGAATGCACACACGGCAGCACTTCGGTCCCTGGGTTGGGAGGACTCCGTGGAGGAGGGCGCAGCACCCACTCCGGTGTTCTTGCCCGGAGAATCCCGTGGACAGGGGAGCCTGGCAGGTGGGCTATAGTCCATGCGGTCGCAAAGAGTTGGACATGACTGAGCGACTGACATACGAGAGGAACGTGCAAACGGCTTAAAAAATGGGCCAAGCAGGGAGTTCCATTTGTTGAACAGAATATTGTATACTGTCCTGTTTGTATGAGTTTGTTTATTCTGTTCTAGAAGTTTCTCATGGCAAGCTATAAATTAGTTCATTCCAACAATATTCTCTAATTTCAATAAAGAATGCAGGCTGTTGGGTCAGTCTGCTTGACTTCAAAGCCTCTTCCCGTCACTGGGGATAGGTGTGTGTTCTTTCTGTATTTTCATTTCCTCTTTAAAATTTTTGTTTCAATTTGTTGTATTTAGACCAGAATAAAGTGGAAATTTCAAATTAGTGGGGGAAATGATGCCCAAGAAAAATGGTGTCAGAATAATTGGTTAACAAATATTTCAGTTCAGTTCAGTTGCTCAGTCATGTCTGACTCTTTGCGACCCCATGAATCTCAGGACACCAGGCCTCCCTGTCCATCACCAACTCCTGGAGTTTACTCAAACTCATGTCCATCGAGTCAGTGATGCCATCCAACCATCTCATCCTCTGTCGTCCCCTTCTCCTCCTGCCCTCAATCCCTTTCAGCATCAGAGTCTTTTCAAATGAGTCAACTCTTCACATGAGGTGGCCAAAGTACTGGAGTTTCAGCTTCAGCATCAGTCCTTCCAGTGAACACCCAGGATTGATCTCCTTTAGGATGGACTGGTTGGATCTCCTTGCAGTCCAAGGGACTCTCAAGAGTGTTCTCCAACACCACAGTTAAAATAAGGTAAAACAGTTTTGAGTGTTACATAGTAATAAAAAGAAGAAAAGAAACAGAGACACAGAGAGAGAGGAAAAGAAAGAAAAGGAAGAAAAGGAGGGAAGAAGGAAAGAAAGAGAAAGAAATTTCAAAGATTAGTTCAAGAAAGTATATTTGGACCATAACTATAAAGGAAATATTTGGTAGATACAATAGTATAAAAACTTACCTTTATCAAAAAACAAAATTGAAAGTCAAACGGTCAGCAGGGGAAGAATAACTTTTCAAATATAATTGTGTAACAGAGGGTTGTTCCCTTTCAAGAAAGAGCTCTTAGAATCAGGAGGAAAAAATGAACATGCTACAAGAAAATGGACAAAAGAAAATAAGCAAGAAATTCACAATAGAATTGGCGCAGATGAAAACTAAACCTGTGATAAATATTCCATGGCAACGGTATTTAGAAAAATGCAAATTAAAAACATGAGCTCTCATTTTGTATCTATTTAGTTTGCCATATTTATAAAGAATAATAATAATAACCTGTGCTGGCAATACTTTGGGAAAACAGGCGTTCTGATACAGGACTGACGGGAGCACACGTTTAGTAAAGATAAGCTTCTATTTCTGGACAATTTCAGCAAACGTTTACTGAGCACATATGCTTCTGTACCGAGCACTGAGTCAGATCTGGGGACATAACAGTCAACAAACCAGAAAGGATCCTACAGTTCTTAGAGCCTGCAATCCAGTTCCAGGAGGTTGGAGGGAGGGAGGAAAGTGATGGAGAGACAGTCATTAAAACACACCTAGGGTACACTAGTGCTAACGACAGAACAATAGTCACATTTCACAGGTTTGATGGCCCCTGCCTACACAGCTGCAGAATTCCAGGGAGAAAAGCCATCTACACCCACCCATTCACCCTCATCAGACTTCCCCCAGGTTTTTAGAGGGAATTTCCAAGAGATTTCTAATAGATTCAGTAAAAAAAAAAAAAGAAGAAGAAGAAGAAGAGGAACAAAACAACAAACCAGAACCATTCCTATCTCCTTCTCCTGCTGGTACTTCACCATCACCTGGGCTATGGGGGCTCTAGGGCAGGACTTCTGCCCTGCTCAGGGCAGCCTCCCTGAGGTCCTCCCAGCCATAAACAGAGTAGACGAAGGCTCTGTTCTATTCAGCTCTTCCCGCCCCCGAGGAGTTGTACCCTGTTCTATAAAGAAATATGAACTGTCAGATTTCCGTACTCAGAATGCCTCCGAAGCTGGCTTTCTTCCCAGGATCAACCCTAGAGAAATTACAGAAGCTGGAGGGACGTAAGGGCTCCTGGAACTTTTAAAAAGTGAGAAAAGCGCTGGGATGATGAAGGCTGTTCTGGACTGATGTATGTGGGGGCAGGTGACTGGAGGCAGTGCTGACACAACGGCATGAGGGGAGGGTTGAGGTTCTAGTCTCCATTCTTCCCTGAGATGTCCTGAGTCACCTGCTCCTTCTCCAAGTCAACAGCCACCGTGCAGTCCACTGTGTCAACAGGACCCATCAGGGGTGATGCACTGATGAAAAATGGGGGGAAAAATGGAAAACAAGACAGAATATCCATTACAATCCCACAGCTAGAATTCTTGCCAGGAGATGGCTGGAGGAGGGAGAGATACCAGAAGGACATGAAAACGTGCTCCAGTCCTTACTAGTTAGCAGGAAACTAAAGATACTATTGAGTTTTAAAAAATCAACAGGGGTAAATAATCATGAAAAATTTTAGGTTAAGGACACACACAGACAAAAGTAGAATATTTAGCTTTTAAACCAGCAGAAGAAAACTCTTATCTACAGGGAAATAGGAAAAGAGAAAACAGAGATAAAATAGAGAAAATGAAAATGGAGTGCAAGAAAAAGAATGGCTAAAACAATTCCTAATAGTATAGTAATCAATAAATATAAATGGGTTAAACCTACATAGTCATTATCTACAAATCAGACATAACCTTATTAAAAGTTCAGCTGCATTTTTTTTTAATTCAACGAACTTAGTACTAGACTTTACACGAGAATACCAATCCAAGAATAACCAACTCAACGCTGAAAATGAAGGGCGCAGAGTAAGAACTTGTCCAGCAGATTTCTTAAGACATTAGAAAGCCAGGGTAATAACAACATGAAGATGGGGATAAGAATAAAAAGAGAGCTCAGAGACAGGTCCATGCACATATACAGCATCACCATAGGGGACAGTGTGGCCTCACAGATCACCCAGGGTGAGTTGCTCAATGGATGGCACCTGGACACTAGGTCACTAAAGAGGGAAATTAAAAACAGAATCCCTCCCTGATACCGCTTACAAAGTCAATCCCAGATGGATTAAAAGCGAAACGTAAAAACTCTGATGTAATCAGAAGACAGTTCAATAGACCATTTTGTGACCCAAGGACAGAGAAAGACTTTTGACACTTCAAAGCTTCCATCAAGTTCACCCAGCAGAGTCCACTTCCTTGTTTTCCTGCTCTATCCTCCTGCTCGATCCCTGGGCTGTGACCCACTTTTCCACAACCACATCAGCCCCTGAAAGCAGACTAGGTGTCAGGCACCCAGAGTTTCAATTATCATTCAGATAGAATCCCAGTTTACAATCAGCTAAAGCATCCTGCCACATCACCTATTTCTAAGAAACAGAGTAACATTATTATATGAAAATCATGATGCTATACTGCAAAACCATCCAAGAGCAAACATCAGAATGCACACTAGAGAAACAACACATCTGTATTGGTGGTAGGATTATGTGTCTGTGTGTCCTTATATATTTTACAAAGTTTCTGCCTGAATCAGATAGTACCTTTGTAATTAGAGGAGAAAAACCTTGCTTCTCCAAATGGGCAGGTGAAATGGGAACCTGCCAGTGGGTGTGTGACCACATCACTCTGGAAAGAAGAAGGGGTGGCAACTGTGCCCATATAAATAGAAACATAAAGTTTCTAGTGTCTGTGCCATGTTCCAGAACATCACACAGAACCCTCAATAAACACTGAATTGACTTGTTGCTCCTGAAACCACATCTCCTGGGACCACTCAGGAATGAAACTGCCTGAGGGTGTGCACTTCTATTTTTAAAGTCCAGAAAGTACACATGTTCATGTACACACACACACACACACAGCTCTGGATTCTGTGTATCTGTCCTGGATCCAGTGATTCTGAGTGTTGCAGGGGCTTCTATTTCTATTTATACCAGCATCTCATTCCACCAGTTTGCTCCTAACTAGAAGTAAAAGAAGCTTGGTTCATGGAATTTAGAGCATTTCTCTACTTAGACAACTTTTACAGATTCTCCCTCCTCAATAAACACATTCATAAGTTTATCAAAAAGATCATCAACCTGTGATTTTCAGCCCTGAAGATCTCATGTTTTAAAACGTCCTTGTTCTCAGATGTGAAATCTGATGAGCATCAATCGGCAATGATGTGGTTCGTGTTGGTATGAAATGGTGCACCGTTCTTGGCTGAGGGTCATCAGCTCTGGAGGTCTACCGACTTTGTTTTTAGTTTGTTTGGTATCCTCATGAGTTGTCACTTTGGAAGTGGAGTCTGATCAGACGCTTTGTATATTCAGAGACGTGAAAAGAACTAGAAAGAACAGAATTGGATTTGTAACTTTAGGACACTGTCAAGACTGAGTATTTCTCTGTATGAATCAAGCACGTATTGGCATCTATTTTAAAGCAAGCACTGTTCTCTTCTGGGAGCTTGATCGTGGCCTCTCTTTCTGTTTGTTCCCCCCCCCCCAACCCCACCTCATTCCTTACTGCATCTCTCTCTCTTCTTTATTTCTTACCTTCTGTAATTATTTAACACAGAAATGTCTATGCCCATAGCAGCCTGCTACCTGTTTTGAAATAAAAAGCAGGAGCCTTGCCCTCGCTTCCAGGAACGTGGAATCCAGATAAAGTGCTATATGCCCCTGCACACACACAAAAAGTCCAAACCCAAGATTAAGACTTGATAGCATTAAATTATAACATAGAAGAGATGTTGACAAGACAGCAGGATAAAGTAAATGGAAAGGAAATAGATTGTCTAGAGAAAAAGGAGATTAGCTGCGGAGGGTTTTTCGGTCTCTAGACAGTTAAACAAATGAGCATTACGCAGGAACCTGAAAAAGACAGAGGAGCTGTGTTTACTTGAGATGGATCACAAGGAATGCTTATTGAGGTGAGAGCTTAGATGGAGTGAGAAGTAACGTTTCTTGCAAAGCGGAGGTGAAGAGGGAAGGCCCAGGATGGGGCTGGGGAAGAAAACACGGCCATCTGACTGAGACAGGAGTTCCTGCCGGGCAGTGAGGGAGACAGGCAGGTTTTTCCATCTGCCTCCTTTTCCCAGCGAAAGCGAATTCAGACAGAATTTGGACAGGAGCCCAGAGGAGTATGCTGGAAGAACTCATTTAAAACATGGCATCAGAGCACACCTGGCAGGCACTGCTTCCACAGCATTCATGACTAGCACCTTCCCTGGACCCAACTTACAGGGCCATCAAATTAAGGGGAAAATAAATCCTAAAGACATGTGTCTGGAGCTTGATAAATGAGGCCAAGCCTATCTCGTTGGGTGTCTATTGGACTCAAGGTTTAGGCAGATTCAGTCCCTGAATACACCTTTTAATCTAATCACACACTTTGCATCACCTTTCCATCATTGATGGAAATTGAGCACAGTGATTAGCTAACAGGAAATATGAAACAGTATATTCTCCATGATTATATCTTAAACCTTTCATTCTAGGAAGCCTAAGGATCTTTTCTGGAGGTTATTAAGCAATCACAGCTGCTTAAAGAAGCTCGATAATTTTTTAACATCTCCTGGTGCCCTAGCAGGATAGAGTATCTGACCCACCCTTCTCAATAACAAAATCAGTCTTGCATAGAATGTCTAATTTTAAAAGGAATTTTAAGGGATCATATGAAAATGATCTGGAGACTTAGAATCTTTTATGGTCTTTAGGCAAACTGAAAAAAATCAACAAACAGCAAAGTACTGTTGGAAGTCTTCCAAGTAAGTTACAAACTAGCCACTGGATACCAGTAAACAGTCTTCAAAGTGTGTGGGTAAAAAGAAATGGCTGTTTCACAGAAACGACAGAGCACCATGAACTTGGAATTGAGCACGGAGGGCCAAGACCCCGTCCCAACCTGCAGAGATGAAGTTCTTCAAGTACAAATTCCTCAGAGTGGAAATGACAGATGCCTCGGCCAAGGGAGATCCTGCTGCTAATCAATCATGGGATTCTTTCAGCTGAGTCTGAATACAACCTCAGAATCCTTCTCAACATGGTGCCTCAACAGGTAGTGCCCATTTTTAAGAGGTGATAGAGGAGGTGGGATCTATTTGCATTCCTGACATGGATTCCTACCTGCATGATGTGAAGATACCACACTGACAAAGTAAAGTGTAGAATAAGAGGCTGAATAGACAACGTGGTGGTGGAGGTGTGGTGGGGAGGGTTATTAGGCGAAGCATATAAAGTTGCCATATTTGTAGGTCAAGTGTTGGTCAAGAACGATCGGCCATTTCATACAGTTCAACCTGCTATTTAATGAGATGGGTGGGGTGGCACTTGAGCTGATTAGTCAACAGTAGGATGATGCAGATATAGAAATTCCTGGAAAGGAGATCTCTGGACAAAAGAGCACATGCAAGGTACCAAGATTGAACTGCTGGGCCAAACTGCTGCATCACAGAGAACCAAAGAGAAGAGGACAGATGCTGAAACCAGGAGGCTGAGGACTTAAGGAGAATGAATTTCTTCTATTGCAATGAAGGCTTTAGCAAGAGAGTCATATGACCCAATGAAAGCAAATGTTAAGATTGTTCTGGCTGAAACTTTCCTGGTAGTCTAGTGGTTCAGATTTCACCTTCCAGTGCAGGGGATGTGGGTTCAACCCCTAGTCAGGGAGCTTAGCTCCCATATGCCTCACAGACCAAAAGAACAAGCAAAACATAAAATAGAAGGAACATTGTAACAAACTCAATAAAGATTTTAAAAATGGTCCACATCAAAAAATTCTTTTAAAAAAAGAGTGCTCTGGCTGCTATATGGGAAATAAAGTGTGGAACAGGAAGACAGTTCCAAAGTTTACTGAAGAGGTCCAAGCAACAGATAATCCACAGTGGCTTGAGTGAGGATGATAGACAAGAGGCAGGTGAACGTGGCTGAATTCCAGATACATTTTGAAGGCTGAGCTTCCTAGCCTCCTGATAGTAACAATTATAACAATATAATCATAAAGAAGGCTGAGCATTGAAGAACTGATGCTTTTGAACTGTGATTCTGGAGAAGACTCTTGAGAATCCCTTGGACTGAAAGGAGCTCAAACCAGTCAACCCTAAAGGAAATCAACCCTGAATATTCATTGAAAGGACTAATGCTGAAGCTGAAACTCCAATACTTTGACCACCTGATTTGAAGACCTGACTCATTGGAAAAGACCCTGAAGCTGGGAGAGATTGAGGGTAGGAGGAGAAGGGGGTGACAGAGGATGAGAAGGTTGGATGGCACCATTGACTCAATACACAGGAGTTTGAGCAAACTCTAGGTGATAGTGAAGGAAAGGGAAGCCTGGTGTGCTGTGGTCGATGGGGTCACAAAGAGTCAGACATGACTTAGTGACTGAACAACAACAATAATTAACCACGAGCAGAAACCACCAACCATTACTGTCTGTCGAATACTTTGTGTGAGCCAGGCCTGTTTGTTGCTAAGCATTTTGCACACATTATCTCAATTCACACAAGAAGTCGACAGAGTAGATGCTATTGTTATCCACATCTTGCAGATGAGAAAACAGCTCAGAAAAAAATTAAATAGCTGATCCAAGAACGTATGGCCACTAAGTGGTAAAGTTGGAATTCAAAATAAATGGGTCTGTTTCCCAAGGCAGAGTTCTAGAATACTCTAAGTTCTCGACATCCAACCAGAATCCACAGAAGAGTATGCATGTGTAATGCATGCCTGAGTGGGGAGGTGAGGGGAAAGCGAAATTTCCATGGAAGCCTTTCCAGAAGTGGAAACCACAAGGAGGGAAAGAGAGTAGGGGTAAGAAATAAAACAAAAATCACTCCTTTGACTTTTAGTTGATGAATACTAACTAAGCACCAAGATGTTTCTCTTCTTAACCAACCCATTCCCAACCTACAAGTGTACACTGATTGAGTCAATACATCCCTCATTCAGATTCAGCATCTTGCCTTGTCCTCATCTGGCCTGTTTTTCCTAAGGTTGTATGGCTTAAACACACAAGGAAATCAACCCTGAAAACTCTTTGGAAGGACTGATGCTGAAGCTGAAGCTCCAATACCAAGCCACCTGATGCGAGAGACAACCCGTTGGAGAAGACCCTGTTGCTGGGCAAGATTGAAGGCAGAAGGAGAAGGGGGCAATAGAGGATGAGATGGTTGGATGGCATCAATGACTCAATGGACATTAACTTGGGCAAACTCTAGGAGATGGTGAGGGACAAGGCAGCCTGATGTGCTTCTGTTCATGGGGTCATGAAGAGTCAGACAAGACTTGGTGACTGAACAACAACATGACTTACAAATGACAGTCTTCTCCTCAACTTCAACAGACTTTGCAGGAAGCCAAATGGAATTTTACATGAAGACCACAATCACCCATAATGACACCTGAGATGCATCCAATTGACTTGCCTTAAACACCCTTTATCCCTGCATGGTTCCAGCATTTTAGACTCCAGATCACTTTGAATAAGTCTGTTCTTTCATTCAATGAGTGGAAGACTTTGACTTTGCATGCAACAAGAGGTATCAGTTCAGTTCACAGTTAAAAAAGAAAAAAAGAAAAAAAGACCCCTTTGGAATGGGAAGTATACTGGCAAAGCCAGTGGAGCCAAGTTGTCAAACTGAACTTTGTCTTAACCAAAAAAGTGAGCAAGGATCTTTTTTATCAGAAGTGTTAAGTTTCCCAAGAGGGACAGAACTACAGGCCGTGAGAGATGCTAAAAACACAACTGTGGCTGAACACGCAGTGTCTACATCGGAGCACAGGGTGGAAAGGTCTGGACGAATTCTCTCCCGCTCCTGAGTGTCACCTTTAAATTCAAAGGACACGTTAGAGCCTGTTCTTGATAATCCGTCCTGGGATCCCGTCCCAAGTGAGTCACCCACTGTCACCTGCCCTGCGCCATTCAGTAGATGATCATTGGACCTGCCTTAGGGGGAGAACTGACAGAGGCGTGTGTTAGTACCTGAGTGCATCTGCCTGACTGCATCCCACATGCAAAGGAACACAGCAGAATATTTCTCTCCTTCCAGTGATCAGCATCTTTTTCCTTCCATAAGAATAACACTCAAGAGTTACATTCGGGGCTTCCCTGGAGGCTCAGTGCTAAAGAATTCACCTGCCAATGCAGGAGATGCAGGTTCGATCTCTGGTCTGGGAGGGTCCCACATGCTGAGCAGCTAAGTGCCTGCACCACAGCTAGTGAGTCTGTGCGCCCTGGAGTCCAGGCTCCACCGCAAGAGAAACCACCACAATGAGAAGCCCTCACACTGCAGCAGAGAGTAGCCCCCACCCTACAGCAGTGAAGACCCAGCACAGCCAAAAATGAAAACAAATAAAAATTGTTTAAAAAGCATCACATTCGTATATAAATGTAATACTCCTTTGCAACCCTCCTGCCTCTCCACTGGAACCAAAGAGAACTGCTTTGTCTACTCAGTTCCCTGTCGGGGTTCCGGATAAAGCTCACTTCCAGTGAAGAAAAATGTGATTATCAGACATGATAATCCTGTCAAGATCCAGGCTCCATGTTTTACCTCCTCACATCAGACAGCAAAGCTAATTAACTCACAGCATTCAGAGGTCTGGGAACTTCGTGAGTCAAGGGTCACAGAGAACCGGAGAAAGCGTTGATGATGATGAAGTGTTAACAACTAATTACACATCTGAACAGGGGAGATCAATACGACCCTGCAGAGCCTTCCTCCCTAATTGCCTCGTGGAGCAGCAAAATTCTTCATAAATGAAAAAAGAGGCACGCAAAGAGGATAATGGGAGCATTGCTTTTGAAAGTAACCAAGAGGCAGAAGACAACAGGACTTTTGAGAGATGTCAGGTTTTACTCCATCCTCTGGTATGGGCGAGTCCCTTAGCTGCTTGGCATCCATGCTGGTCTATGGACAACAATTTGGGCAGCAAGGAAGTAGTGAGACAACGTGTACTCTGAATATGCACGTGAAATTGATGCTGATGAAAGGTTATTTGCTCAAGTAGACTCAGAAACTCACATGCCTTGAAACTCTAGATGTTCCCTCTGTTCTTTGTATGATTTCTGACTTTGCTAGAGATGGCTCCAGGGTTTTTGAACATCTAAGCTTCCAGGTATTTAAAGGTGAAAGGGTGGGGGGAGCGGGCTCAGAGTCTCCAGGGAAACTGTAGAGAGGTGGAAAACAACAGAGCATTTTTATGAAAAAGCACTGAAATGAAATATCTTGACACTTCCTCTTTCCCAGCCACATGTAGATGCTATAAAACTTCATAGTGAGATTGTTATAGTCCTTTATGGCGAGATGGCTGAGCTCCTGACAAGTCCATTTGCTTCCAGCCAAATAAGACCCAGACAATGTAATGAATACTTGATGTTGTTGGACCTCTACCTTAAATTCCTTGCATCATTGTGACCTGAACTTTAGAAAATTTACCATTGAGGGGGGAAAATGTATACTTTTCTTTAATACATTTAACCACTGAAAAGGATTTCAAATACAGTTTTTAACCACTATGGCTATTTCCTTAGATGAATCCTTCATTTTTTAATAAAAACATTGGCACCAAATTCTATTTTGTTCCAAAATAATTATAAAATAAAACATTGATATCCTTGGGGTGTTTTCCCAAATATACTCTGAAATTGTCCGTATTCAGAACTACTAAGATAATTTCTATCATAAATATTACACTTTCTAACATGCTAGCTTTTTAGGCAAATGCCTTCAATATCAGGGGTGATGACTCCTATTTCCTCATCCTGTTCTAATAACTGATTCATTTGTGGTGATGAAAAACAGCAATTATTTTTGCCTTTATGCACTTATTTCTATGCAAATTTCCCTCTTATTTATTTTCAGGCAGTGACAATTGCCTGGACAACCGGATGAGATAATATCATTGCCACTTCCCAGTATTAAATAATGTTAAAATAATGTCTTGTAAAATCAACAGAATAATAAAAATAAAATCTTCACAAACCCTATTTGAGGAATAGCAATTCAGCACAAAGGTGCTTTGTAAAAAAGTCTCCCCTAGTGGCTCAGCGGTAAAGAACCCACCTGCAGTGCAGGAGATGCAGCTTTGATCCCCTGATTGGGAAGGTCCCCTTGAGATGAAAATGGCACCCCACTCTAGTATTCTTGCCTGGAGAATCCCATGGACAGAGGAGCCTGACAGGCTACAGTCCATGGGGTCGCAAAGATAGAGTTGGACACAACTGAAGTGACTTGGTGTGCAAACCCAGTAGAAGTCAATGGAAACTCAGGAAGCAGAAAACCTCATCTTTATAAGCTCTGAGAATGTTTCCTCCATGCTCTATGGCTGTCACCCAAACAGGCAGAGATTGTGTTATGTATATTCCAAAGATTCAGGAAGAAAGATGGATGGAGGGAGGGAAGGGGCTTAGGAGGGAGGGAGGAAGGAAGGGAGAAAGAGGTCAGACAGGTACATGTACATTTATGTATGTATATGTGTGAATGCTGCTGCTGCTAAGTCGCTTCAGTTGTGTCCAACTCTGTGTGACCCCATAGACGGCAGCCCACCAGGCTCTGCCATCCCTGGGATTCTCCAGGCAAGAATACTGGAGTGGGTTACCATTTCCTTCTCCAATGCATGAAAGTGAAGTCACTCAGTCATGTCCAACTCTTCGAGACCCCATGGACTGCAGCCTACCAGGCTCCTCCGCCCATGGGATCTTCCAGGCAAGAGTACTGGAGTGGGTTGCCATTGCCTTCTCCGATACATGTGAATACATATTTCTAATTTCAGCAAGTTTCAGAAGAGCTGCGGGGAGGGGAAAGACAAGTACAGTTGACCCTTAACAACATGAGGTTGGGGGCGCTGACTCTCCCCGCAGTCAGAAATCCTCCAATAACTTAGAGTCCACCCTTCATATATGTGGTTTGGTTTGGACTTCGATATTTACTACTAAAAAGAGTCCGTATGTAGGTGGACCTGCACAGTTCAAACCTTTGTTGTTCAATAGTCAACTCAGGACAATTGACTTGATGAGTCTTTTGTGATTACATTTTAATGTCTGTTTCTTCTAGCATACATGTATGTGTATGCTCAGTTGCTCAGTCATGTCTGACTCTGTGACCCCATGTACTGCCTGCCAGTCTCCTCTATCCATGGGATCCTCCAAGAAAGAACACTGGAGTAGGTTACCATTTCCTCCTCCAGGGGATCTTCTTAACCAAGGGATCAAATCCATGTCTCCCGTGGCTTCTGCATTGGCAGTCAGATTCTTTAACACTGCATCACCTGGGAAGCCATTTCTTCTGGTGCTTTCCATCTAATTCAGTCCTTCCCACCCTATTTCAGAAAGCTATCTAATCATAACAATATATAAAATCTCTCTATATTTAACATTAAGACTCTTTACTCTGCTAATTCTGGGGCTCACTGTCTTCACCAAGAAGTTGGGACCTGATAATTGCAATAGTTGAGTGAGTCTAAGATAGTATTTGGATTTGAAGCTGCAGATGGAGAGGAGTGAAAACTTAATTCATAACTTCAAGGTCCTCTGCTTCCCTTGGTATGAATAACTTGGCTTCTTGGTGATCTGGGTGGAGGAGTGGGAAGGAGGTAGAGAGAGAAGATGTCCCTGACATGCTACCTTGAGCTTCCAGGCTGGGTTAGGTCAGGGTGCAGAGTGGTCTTCAGGCCCTAGCCTCCTAATATAGAACATTCTGAAATATTTATTGCATTTTTATGGTACTGTGCTAGGTAGTGAGGGAATAACCCAAGAAGTGCATGGTCCAAGGAGAGACACACATAAAATATTTAACTTAAAAAAGAACTGTAACATTTTAACCATAAGGAAAGACAATTTTCAAGAAATTTTTCTCTGATGCGGATTGTGCATGCATGCTCAGATGCTCAGTCGCTCAGTCATATCCAATTCTTTGTGACCCCGTGCACTGTAGCCCACCAGCTCCTCTGTCCATGGGATTCCCCAGGCAAGAATATAGAGTGGGTTGTCATTCTCTTCTCCAGGGCATCTTCCTGACTCATGGTCGAACCCACATCTCCTGCTTGGCAGGTGGACACTTTACCACTGAGCCGCCTGAAGATCCCACATACGGAATATGAAAACAGAAGGAGAAGCAGGTGTGGCTTCTTTAAGAGAGACAACAGGACATTTGCTATCTGGAAGATGCACATCAGAACAGGTTCCTATCTGCTCATCCATCCCCACCCAGCAAGCTCAGAGCTATGGTGAGTTTTCTCCAACACAGGCATTGTTCGTATGGTGGATTATTCTTCTCTTCATACAGAGGATTTGTTCCATACAATGAAGGTTTGAAATCCCCATACAGATGTGAACAGGACTAGAAGAAGAAGAAGAATATCAGGAGCAAGAAATATTTTTCCTGAGTTTCTTTTGAGGTCTAGATTTGGAAATATCTAGATGGTGGTTACACTTCATTCCTCAGGGGAAAAAATAATGAATCCTTGCAAGTATTCAGGACTAAGAAAGAAAAGAAAGAAAAAACTTAGCTTTGGGTGAAAATTAAGACAGAAAGCACTTGACTTCTTTCTGTTCTGAATGAGTCCCCCTCAGGATCAGTGCAATCACTGTGCATCACTCTCAGAAGAGGAGGACTACCATCTGGGATTGTCAAGAATAGCAGGCACTTTGGAAACCAAATCCGCTCCTCACTAAGCCAGTCTGGGTCTTGGGAGGCTTGTCTGGTTGGGTGGGTCTCAGCGGGAAAGGACCTTATAACTGGGTTCTTGGCTCCTTAGGGATCCTGGCAACTCTGTGCCAAAGCTGGGAAACACAGGAGGCACCCTGAAGCTGCCCCATCCAGGGAGAATTTCCAGGTTCAGATGACCTTGGCCACCATGTTGATCCCCCTTGGAGGAGGGCTCACTCTAGGAGCACCCATCCGCCCAAAGCTTGTTGACAGAAAACCCCACGTTTCTTTTTGCTCCTGACAGTCTCGTGTATGCAAACCTTTCACTTGAGAATCGCTGTCACTCTCTCGCCTACCTTATCCACGAGAGCCTCAAAATTTTTATTTTGTATGACTGAAACTTCACAAAGTCCACATTGCCAAATATATGAACGAGGGTTTCATTTCAAATAGGGGATGTTTGTGAGCCCTCAGATTCTCCAGTTATACCCGTGTCTAGCCTGGCACCGGGGTGGGATCCGCTCCTCTGTGAAACCCCTGAACCTCCAATGGGAAGCCATCTTTCCCCACGTGGGAACCTAGTCCTGCACATCTGACAACCACGCCTTGATGGTCCCTAGAAATTCTGGGTATAAACTCGCTCAGGGGTCCTGCGAAGAAGACTCTTCATCTCTCTTCATCCCAGAAGGCATGCTTCTTGTGCCAGCACCCCAGGAGGACATGATGGCAGCTTATTCGAGAGGAGAAAGTGAAAGAAAACTCTCCGCCTTTGTAAATAAGATCATCTATACCGATTTTTTTCAGATTCCACATATATGCATTAATATACGATATTTGTTCTTCACTTTCTGAACAGACACAGACACAGAGAACAAACATATGGACACCAAGTGGGGAAGGTAGGGTGAGATGAACTGGGAGACTGGGACTGACCTATACACCCTACTGTGTATACTATAGACAACCAGTGAGAACCTACCGTGGAGCGCAAGGAGCTCTGCTCAGTGCTCTGTGGGGACCTGGGAAGGAAATCCAAAAAAGAGGGGATATATGTGTATGGGGGTGGGCGAGGGGGAGGTTTTCCAGGTGGCGCCACTGGCAAAGAATTCGCCTGCCAATGCAGAAGCCGCAGGAGACGCGTGTTCGATCCCTGGGTCGGGAAGATCCCGTGGAGGAGGGCATGGCAACCACTCCAGTATCCTTGCCTGGAGAATCCCATGGACGGAGGAGCCTGGTGGGCTACAGTCCGCGGGCTCACAAAGAGTGGGACGTGACTGAGCGACAAAACAACGAACAACAGTAGGTATATATATGGGCGATTCACTCTGCTGTACAGCAGAAGCTAACACATTATAAAGCAACTATACTCCAATAAAAAACTTTTTTTAAAAAAGACAACTCTGGGCCCTGTGATGGTTTTCAAGGAGTGAGCATGTTGACCCCAGGAGCCTGGGGGCGCCTGGTGTGGGAGCGCTGTAACCTCCTGGCGCCTCCCACTCACCTGCTGGGGGCGGGATCCCAAGCGGGGCGGGATCCCAAGCGGGGCTGGATGTTCATCCAGGGAGCTCCCTCTGCCCTGGGCTTTATGCCCACCCCCAGCCCCATGACCTGCCCATGCAGAGAACTGGGCCTTCCTGTTTGTGTCTAAAAACTCCAGCTCCAGCCCTCAAGATGGTTAATTTGACATTAAAAATGCTCCATAGAACATACTATTAAGCCGGCTTCCCTGAAAAGCTCATAAAGATGCGCCAAGGCGGGTTCTGGCTCTCTCTGCAGTACAGCCCTGCAGGGACCTTCTTTTACGTTCTGTTCCGAACCCCACAGAGCAGGTGGCCCGTCGCTGAACGGGACTCCCATCCTTGCCCGTTAGGCTGGATTTTAAACAATTGGCAGGATTGGTGGGAAAGTAACTTGAGATCTCGTTTTCAATTCCCAAGAATATGTGAGCCCAGGACCTGACCTCCATGAAGCTCTGACTGCAATGAAGTGAAGACAAAATCTGGAGGGTGACTGAGATATAGGCAGAAAATAGCACTTGCTGGCATGGTGGGTTAGCATCATTACCAGTCCCTACATCACCAATGCCCGAATCCTCATGACCAAAATTAGACTCGTTTGTCTGATTTTCCCACCCTTGGCTTTTTTTTTTTTTTTTAGTTTTTTAAAGATTTTTAAATTTATTTATTTTTAATTGAAGGATAATTGCTTTACAACATTGTGTTGGTTTTTAATTTTTTATGATTTTTTTTCTTAATGTGGACCATTTTAAAAGTCTTTATTGAATTTGTTACTATATTGCTTCTGTTTTCTGGTTTTGGTTTTTGGGCCCCAAGGCATATGGGATGTTAGCTCCCCAACGATGGATCAAACCTGCACCCCCTGCATTGGAAGGTGAAGTCTTAACCACTGGACCACCAGGGAAGTCCCTACCCTTGGCTTTAGACAAGCTAGTTCCTTAGTTCTCTCCCCATTGACTTGTCTGGGGATCTTCTTTTCTGCTCACCTCCTTCAGTGATCATTAACAATCTTTGGGAAACCCTTGAGGCAAAGGAGACCATGTCCTCTGCCCAAGTCCAACTCTGAGCCTCAAATCGCAGCACCTGGTGAGGAATGGGCGTTGCACAGAGCTGGAGGTACAGTGGAGCTGACATAGTAAGGATGCTCTGGAAAGAATCCACAGGGCATGCTCATGGCCACTTGGTTCTGGGAGTGAAGCTAAGGGAGGGCTTGGGGAGAAGGCAAGAAGGCAAAGGAGAATCAGGGAGGCATACATGTATGAAGGGCCTTTCCTGCGTATCTTACCCCCAAGCTAGATTTAAGAGAGAAAAATGTAAGAAATAATCAGGATTGATTTCCCAATTGTGGCAAACATTTTCCAAGCCCTGTGATGGGCAGGGTATTACAATAGTTTTCAAGCTATCCAAAAGCCACAAGGGAGCTACAGGGTCACTGAGGAGATTTGTAACCCCATGCTGTCTGGGTTTTGGAGACTGGGTTTATCAGAGGTGCCAGAGAGCTGGGAAGTCTGTGCCTGAAAGAACACCCCACATTTGGAGGACATATTTGGAATACCTGGAGCATAGTATTCAGGGAGGAGGGTAGCAGTAGAAAAGATGCTCTGAAGCTAAGAAAGGGCTCTAGGGTCATGCTGAGGAATTTGAACCTATGGTGGATAAATTGGGTTTCCCTGGTGGCTCATATGGTAAAGCGTCTGTCTGCAATGCTGGCAACCCGGGTTTGATCCCTGGGTCGGGGAGATCCCCTGGAGAAGGAAATGGCAACCCACTCCAGTACTCTTGCCTGGAAAATCCCATGGACAGAGGAGCCTGGTAGGCTACAGTCCTTGGGGTCGCAAAGAGTCGGACATGACTGAGCAACTTTACTTTACTAATGACCCAGTGCACAATTTAGAATGTGATTTTTGTCTTTAGATTTTTAAAAATTGAAGTATAGTTGATTTGCAATGGTGTGTTAGTTTCAGGAGCACAGCAAAGTGATTCAGTTATACATATATTCTTTTTCAGATTATTTTCCCCAATGACAACCCACTCCAGTATTCTTGCCTGGAAAATCCCATGGGCACAGAAGCCTTGGTAGGCTGCAGTCCTTGAGGTCACAAAGAGTAGGACACGACTGAGCGTGCACGCCATGCCATAGGTTATTACAAATACTGAGTATAGCTCCCTCTGCTGCATAGTTGGTCCTTGTTGTCTATTTTATGTATAGTGTGTGTATATTTTAATTCCAATCTCTTAATTTATCCCTCTCCCCCTTTCTCCTTTGGTGACCATAAGTTTGTTTAGAAATGCAACTTTGATAACTGGATAGTGTACACAGGAGTGGAAACACCTCATGGGAAAGAGGCTGACGAGTTGGTCATTGCAAAAGGTCGTGGACCAGATGATAAGGGCTGGTCCAGGCAAGGGCAGGTGGAGAGGATGGGCTGCATCCAAAAGACTCTCGGGAGGAGAGTAAAAGAGATGTAGAGACAGCATGTGTGAGAGGCTAAGAGTGAAGGGGAGTCAAGGATGAGGCAAGGTGTGTAACGTGATCAGCCCATTGTAGTTTCTCTTCCAAGGACAGAAGGAGCCCCTCCCCATCCTTAGATCTTGGAAGGGATTGTTGTGAATTCCTGCCCCTTCCTCACCCTTCCAGAAAGGAAGATACAAAACCTTTCCAGAACTCATCGTCATACTCATTCACTATTCTACCTCCAAGCAGGAAACTAATTGAGGCCCAGGGATTAGCTTTGGTTAATACCAGGTAAGAACAGCTCCCTGGTGAGGAGTACATCACTGGCCCAGTCTTCTTCAGCCTTTCATTTCATTTATGAGAGGAGGAAAGAACTAAAATCTTTTTCTGCTTGAAATAGATGCTAACTCATCTCTTGGATACAGCCAATCAATAAACATTTAAAAATCAAGACTTTGTTCCCATCAAAGTTGCACCATCCATAAAGCTGGCATTCTGAAAGGACAGGGCCCTTCCTTCTCTGCCAGGTTGGGGACCTACTGTTCTCCAGTGATGCAGTCTGTGCAGTTGAGTGTGTGTCCCTTTTTAGTTTAATTGTATTTTTGGGTTCAAGAAGTCTCACATTGTCTCATAAAGTCCTGGTTTATCACCAGTGACTAATGGACAGTCCTGTGGCTGTGAGCCCATGGTTGACTGAGAGGATTGGTCAAGTTGTTAAAAGTTGACTTGCAAACAGGTAGAGAGGAACAACGTTGGCATTTTATACACGGGCCAAGTCGAATATTCCGAGCTATTTGTGAACAATGAATTGCGTGTCAGGTACCTACCTGTTCAGGTGGCTCTGAAAATCTTTAAATCATTGGTTTGTAAAAATGCTATTAGTCCCTCAATTCTTCCACTTAGCACAAACTTTTACATCTAATAAAACCATCTTCTCCATTTAAAATGTACTTGCTCTTCTTTCTAGTTTACTGTGTAACTCTGGGCTAAGAGGAGAAAAATATGTGTCTTCAGCTGCTTTGTTTAGAGTTACTCCACAAATGCAGATTTCAGTAAAAAGAAAAGAACATAGAATCTAGAACAATTCTTCTACCTGATTTTCATTTCACTTTCTCTGGATGCTTTTTTTTTTTAAGTGTGGCAGGCATATTTATTTTTATCCATTGCACTGTGATTTTCAATTATCTTTTTTTAAAAACGCTTTATTTTAAAATTCATACAGAAGTCTTGGTCTGCTACCAAGTTTTGTGTCTTAATCAGTAAAGTGTGATTTAAATGAGCATACATGTTTGCAAGAGCACCTTAGATAATAAATCCCTGACTCTGAAAGAGTTCTGACATTTTTGAAACTGAACAAATGGACCATGCTGTTTCACACAGCCTTAGGCTAGTCAGATTTAGCAAATAAAAATACAAGATGTCAGGTTGAATTTCAGAAAAATAATTTGGTTTTTTAGGACAGGTATTTGTATGCACTATTTGGAACACATGTATATTAAAAAAAACATTCATTATTTATCTGATATTCACCTGGAATGTCCTCTGTTTTATCTGGTAAACTAAAACCTTCTATAAATTGAAGGTTAACATACAAACCTAATAGGTCTGGTTTCCTTGACATTCTGTGTTTTTACATATGACAGTTTCAACTATGGGAATATTTTCCTTTGAAAGGTAGCCCCGCTCTGCATGTATGTGAAGAGTGTTGGGTTGTTTTTTTTTAAGTGACTTTTGGTTTTATTTTGTTTTTTGCTCTTTTGCTGTACGGCATGGTGTGGGATCTTAGATCCCCAGTGAGGGATTGAACCCAGGCCCCACTATTGGAATCACAGAGTCCTAAGCCCTGGGATGCCAGGGGATTCGTTCAAAGAACGTTTTTGGCAGGACAATGTCATGCTTGATTCTTGGGGATTGAGCCTATGGACCGTCCTTCAAGGACAAACACTAAAGGGACCTGTGAGGACAAATCAAAGATGCTGTGGACACAGGGAAAGGTGGCTCACTCTCCATTTCACTCACAACTTGTGAAACAGAACGGGGATCCAGTGTTCTGGGATTAACGCGATTCGCAGGCCATGACGATCTTAGCTGGGTCTTTAACTAGGGTGGTAACGTGCTCTAAATTTGGGCTTTCTGTAGCCATTTCACTAAATTGCATTCGACAGAGACAAAGGATTCCACTTATATTCCAAGGAAAATTGCTTTACTATTAGACAGACCCTCTTTAAGCCTGTGTCACTTTACAAGGGGAAGTTAAGGAGAACACTTAGCATTCTTTTTATAGGTTTCCACATAGAGAAAAAGCTCCTATTATTTCCCTTCTAAATCCCTTTGAAAAGTGGCTGACCTTTATTTCCCCTTTTCTCCCAGGATGAGACGATTAAGGGATAAAAAAGAAACTCACATGGGCATGAGGTCATTTAAAGATAGGCCAATTAATAAAGACATTATACAGCATCCATGTTAATTCACCCCTTAATTTGCTCCCACCCTAGGCTGCCTTTCAAGGGCTGGTTGGGATCGTGTGTGGACCTTAGTGATGGAGCATTGCCCTCTACTTTCCTAGTCAAGGACATTGATGCCCCAAAAAGGACTTCCCTGGACCAGTCACACATTCAATAAGAGGTACTGTTGTGTCTCACATTCAGCTTTCCTGAATCTTCTCCAACAATGATTTCTGTCTTCCCCATGTACTCTACAGGTATGAGTGAAAAGTCATGATTGTTTAAAGTCACCAGTTCACTCATGTTCACAGCAGAATTATCCACAATCACCAAGAGTTGGAAGCAACCTAAGTGTCCTCAGACAGATGGAGGGATAAACGAAACATGGTCCCTGCAAACACTGGAATACTATGCAACCTTCAAAAGGACTGAGTGTCTGAGGCATGCTACCACGTGGATGAACCATGAAGACACATTATGCTCAATGTAGTAAACCAGTCACTAGAGGACACAGTGAAGAAGGGAATGGCAACCCACTCCAGGATCCTTGCCTGGAGAATCCCATGGACAAAGGAGCATGGTGGGCTATGGTCCATGGGGTCAAAAAGAGTTGGACACGACTGAGCAACTAGTACTACTAGCAGAGGACACAAACTGTACAATTCCACTTCCATGAGGGACCTAGAGTCATCCAATTCATAGAGATGGAGAGCAGAATGGTGGTTGCTAGGGGCTGGGGGCTGGGGAGGAGAGCCTGGGAAGTAATTTCATGGGTGCAGTTTCAGTTTTCAGCAAGATGAACTGTTGAAGACTGGTTGTCAACAATGTGAATGTACTTATGCTACTGAACTGTACATTTAAAAATGGTTATAATGGAAAATTTTATGTGATCTGTTTTCTACCACAATGAAAAAAAAAAAAGCCTCATCAGAGAAATAAAATCAGATTTTGTGAGAGTCTAAGGCCCTCACTTATAATGCTCTGCGCATAAGAATTGGGTTTAAAACTGAGGACAGACCTGAAGCATTTAACTATGTAAAGGATGTGTAAGTGGTTAAGAAATCTGTGTCGAGGGTGATGTTGGTGACTCTGGGAGGGAGGAAATGGTGCTTTTCAGGTGACACCCAAGTAGAATCGGACCGAGGGCTTCAGAGAAGGACTCTGAGAAGGCCGCCCTACCCCAGGGCACCCCCAGGACTGCCTTATGTTCAAGAGATTCAACTCAGTCAAGTGACTGCCTTTTAAAAATGCAATCTCTCTGGAAGAGTTTATCGATACGTTCCAAAACCATGAAAGCAACACACCGGCCTTCTCTTCAGGTTTCCCAACTGGTGTCCACTCTCCAATTCTTTCTCTGCACCGGACACCCCATGCTTTGAACTCCCATCCCCCCAGCTCTTCCTTCAGAACACTTAAAGGAATGTGAATTACAAACTATAGTGTTAACTATTTTCATTTATTTACTTTTGGCTGCACTGGGTCTTTGTCGTTGCTCTCAGGCTTTCTCTAATTAGCACAAGCAGGGTTTACTCTTTAGTTGCAAAACACTAGCTTCTGATTGTGGTGGCTTCTGTTGGGATCATGGGCTCTAGGGCATGGGCTCAGTGGTTGCAGTATGCGGGTTTAGTGACTCTGCTGCCTATGGAATCTTAGTTCCCCAGCCAGGTATCACACCCATGTCCGCTGCATTGACAAGCAGATTTTTACCACTGGACCACCGGCAAAATCCTACCAGCTGCAGTTCTTTGCTTGTATCTGTCCGCCCCTGGCTCCCTGGAAGCAGGCATGGTTCCTCCTCCATTCTTCTTGTGACTCAGCATCTAGAGCAGGTTCACAGGAACTAATTCTCAAATGTCTGGGTCAGTCAGCAAGCAGTTGAGAAGATCAGTGGGTCTGGAAAGCTCAGCTGGGTGGTGGTTAAGCCAAGATGTTGAAGTATCACTAAAGTTCTCCTTTGCATCTTCTTGGTAGCTATAAAAATGGACTATTCTCCCCAGATTCTGATGCCAACATGATGTGAAGGGCTCCTATGGGAAGCACTGAAGCTGTAAAATCAATCTAAGGATTACATTCCCAATTTTTAAGAGGAGGTACATTTTTAAAAGCATACCTTTGAATCTTGCATATTTCAATCCTAATGACTTAATAGCTACAAATAAACCACTGCAAACCTTTCCTTTTGTATGCTTAATGAGAACCAGCACTAATGACACAAATAGAAACAACTGTATCTTTCAGTATTTTAGCAGAATGTAATCAGTGTGTATATGAATATATATTTCCAAAACACTTTTTTGCCAGGAGACTTAATACTGGACAATTAAATATTCTATTTGCTCCTGTGGAAGTTAAAGTGACAAATAATAATCCTTTATGAAATCTCTTTGTGACTGCCCATGTCCTGTAGATTTTCTCTGTAGAAAAGAATTTTTTTAAAATGTAGATATATGATAACTGAATTGCTTTGCAGTACACCTGAAACAACATTGTAAATCCATTGCACTCCAATATAAAACACAAATTAAAAAATACTTTTAAAGACAGACATTTAATTTTAAAAAGAAAAGAAATTACAAGAACAGATGTTGAACTGAGGATGTTCTGGGGCTGAGATTTCATATTCTGCATCAGTGTTGTAAGTTACAATGTGACAGATCTAGTGAACCTCTTAAGACTGCAACTAGGTCCACAACTGGAACTAAAATTTATTCACTGCCAGCTTCCACCATAGAAAAGCAAGACAAACTAATGATTTATTGCATTACAAGTGATTTTAACAGAAAGAGTTTCCTTTTTTTCTCCCATGAAAAATCAATTCTAAAGTCTTTGTCTAAGGTTGAAAGGTTACAAAGCCATCTGAAAAATCATTACCTTATTTTGGAAGTTGGAAATTGAGATATTTAAAATAATGTATTCAGTAGAAACTGGGAAACATTGACTTCTCCACTTTCATCTTTTGTACAAAATAAAATATCCAAGGATTTAACGAAAATTACATGAACCTAAAATTCTCCTCTAATGAGGAAGAAGCCAACCAATCTCTCTTTATTTCATGTACAATATAAGAACTTCCCTGATAGCTCAACAGTAAAGAATCTGCCTGCCAATGCAGGAGACTTGTGTTCGATCCCTGGGAAGTTCAATCTCCAGGAAGATCCTGGAGAAGGAAATGGCAAACCACCCCAGTATTCTTGCCTAGAAAATCCTATGGACAAAGAAGCCTGGTGGACTACAGTCCATGGGGTCGAAGAAAGTCAGACACAACTTAATGATGAAACACAACAACATGTCACTTCAACACCATGGTGACATTTTATTTATTTATTTATTACTGTAGTTTATTTTTTCTCCTTTATTTTTATTAGTTGGAGGCTAATTACTTTACAATATTGTAGTGTTTTTGCCATACATTGACATGAATCAGCCATGGATTTACATGTGTTCCCCATCCTGAACCCCCCTCCTACCTCCTTCCCCATCTCATCCCTCTGGGTCATCCCAGTGCACCAGCCCTGAGCACTTGTCTCATGCATCCAACCTGGGCTGGCGATCTGTTTCACGCTTGATAACATACATGTTTCAATACTATTCTCTCAGATCATCCCACCCTTGCCTTCTCCTATAGAGTCCAAAAGTCTGTTCTATACATCTATGTCTCTTTTTCTGTCTTGCATATAGAGTTATTGTTCCTATCTTTCTAAATTCCATATATATGCATTAGTATACTGTATTGGTCTTCATCTTTCTGGCTTACTTCACTCTGTATAACAGGCTCCAGTTTCATCCACCTCATTAGAACTGATTCAAATGAATTCTTTTTAATGGCTGAGTAATATTCTATTGTGTATATGTACCACAGCTTCCTTATCCATTTGTCTGCTGATGGGCATCTAGGTTGCTTCCATGTCCTGGCTATTATAAACAGTGCTGCGATGAACATTGGGGTGCATGTGTCTCTTTCAGATCTGGTTTCCTGGGTGTGTATGCCCAGAAGTGGGATTGCTGGGTCATATGGCAGTTCTATTTCCAGTTTTTTAAGGAATCTCCACACTGTTCTCCATAGTGGCTGCACTAGTTTGCATTCCCACATGATGACATTTTAGATAAATTTCTGATTGAATGAAATAGGTGGATTTCTTGCTTATCAGTTGGCTTCATCCTTAATAGACATTTCTTCTTTTCCCCAGAAATTCAAAAGTAAGGACTTTCTGCTCCTTCCTATTATTACATGGTTCCATTAAAGTTTGTGTAACTATGAGACCCCAGGTGGTAAAGCTTCCACTTTGAAAGAAGATCAAGAACAAAGTTGGCAGTGCTCTGCCTGGAATATCATAATTTGATAGCATAATATAAGACTTTCCAGCCTGGTATTTAAAAAATGAAAGCCAACATCTGCTCTCCTTGGGGTCTAAGCTAATTATTCTTAACTCAGCAAAACTACCTTTTCATTTCTCTTCCTAGATAGCTAGTTTTTGTAACTGACAAGGAACACTCAGAGCAAGATTTGTAAGGCAACGATTTCTTGATTGACGCTAATGATTTCCAGATGTCTAGTGTCTCTGCTCTTCTTGATGTAGCATTTTAATATTTGCTTCAGCTTCTTTAGGTTTTCAACACCAAAGTTCTTCTGTCATGAAGCAATCACAAAAATTAATAGCATTGACCTCAAATACTGGCGTCTAAGTTGAAAGCAGGATGGTAGGAATGTAGCACATAGTTAGGTGGAACATGGAATAAAATAACATAAAAATCATCTTTATGAAAAAAGTCCTCCCTTGACAGTACGGTGGTTCCTCAAAAAAATTTTTAATAGAATTCCTATA
Source organism: Muntiacus reevesi (assembly GCF_963930625.1). NCBI lineage: Eukaryota > Metazoa > Chordata > Mammalia > Artiodactyla > Cervidae > Muntiacus > Muntiacus reevesi. The sequence goes on along the minus strand of NC_089252.1, from coordinate 37,329,236 downwards.
TAATCCAGCCATTCCATTTCTGCATATACCAGCATCCCTGGGAGATATTGCAGTTTTGTTACAGATCTCCACAACAAAGTGAGTGTCATGACAAAGTGAGTCACATAGACTTTTGGATTTCTGGTTCATATAAAAGTTATGCTTACAGGGCTTCCCTGGTGGCTCAGTGGTAAAGAATCCACCTGCCCATGCAGGAGATACAAGTTCAATCCCTGGTCTGGGAAGATCCCAAATGCCAGTAGAAGGGTGGTTGCCAGGGGCTAAGGAGAGAGAAGAGTGGGAAGTTATTGTTTACTGGATATAGGGCTTCAGTTTTGCAAAATGAAATGAGCTTGGAGAAGGATAGTTGTGACAGTTACACAGCAATGTGAGTGTACTTAATACCACTAAGCTGAAGCTTTAAGAATGACTAAGATGGTATGTCGCCTTGGCGTGATGGATGGAGTTGTACCATTCCAAGGGAGCGTCGCTGCAAGGCCTGCTGGGATGGAAGCAGAAGCTGGTGGAGGAGGAAGCAGGGCTGATTTCACGTGGGTCGGGGGCGGGGTATAATGTATCTGTGTTTGTCCCTGGCCAAGGTGGTGGCATGGTGCAAATCACAAAGCTCAAACACAGGCATAGAAAACTTAACTGTGACTCACGGTGTCAACATACAGGGAGAATAGTGAAAAGAGAGTGGGACAGGGTAGCCCAAGTCTCGCTGTGATAGACAGCCCCAAAGTTGGCAGGAGGCAGACAGGGTCTCCAGCTGGTGGCTCGGGCAGGGCAGAACCTTTAGGAAGGAATCAGTAGTTATCAGAGCCTCATCAGGACAGCTGGCATTAATAGAGAGCTTTGTAGGAGCCAAATGGAAACCAGGAACCAAAACAGAAGCTCCAGCAGTTAACATTGCGAGTGTCTATCACTTGACATTCCTTATTTCACTCCTTCTCACACCATTAGTAACAGCATCTCTTATGTTGCACTTTGTGCCACGCAGAGGTAACAAGTTTTCCATAGACTAACTCATTTAATACTCAGGCAACCTGTGAGGTTTAAGTCCTATTAACATTGTTTTACAGATGGGAAAACTGAGGCACAAACAGCCTATAATCTCATAAGTCAGAGGATAGAAACTTTGATGAACTGCATCACAGATAGAAAAACTGAGCCCTGAGGTGGAGGGGAGAGAAGCAACCCAGGAATCAGCAGGGCTGAGCTTCAAAGCTGGGAGTCTGATTGCAGAGGCTGGGTGGTAATCGTTGGGATTTACCAGCTCCCAGGCAAACCCCAAGGAGGCTTAGAAAACAGCGTCAGCTCAGTGTGAGCAGGAGTCCCTCGCAGGGCTCCCCTAGGATCAGGCTGATGGACCAAACACAAATCCCAGACTCACCCCTTCTTCCCTCAAGGCTCACTTCTCCCTCCATCTCCTCCCCGTCCCCACTCCCCAACTCCGGTGGTTTAGACATGACCTGATGAGATCAAGTTTGGCCCCAGGTCTGGGCAGGCTCGGCAGGCCACATGGAGCCAGAGAGAGCCACCGTCGGCCACTGTTAGCACACACACACAGGGAAACGTCATGGCCCACGTCCTTATATATGATAACATTTATGAGCTGTTGCAGCAACACAAATTGGCAATTTCACTTTTAGTCCCTTGCCCCCTTAACATTGTATTCCCTCTGGTCCAGAAACTGTTCTCCTTCCAGAAGAGGAATGCCTTGAGGCTGACAGTGTCATCAGTTTTATTCTATTCACAAATGGTACAGCTTTAAGCATACATTGATCCAGCTCACTTCAGAGCATGGGTCAGAATAGAATATGCTAGATCTTGCTCCAAAATAATTTTGAACACTCCATCATGTCCCTTTTAATCTAATGAAAAGAGACAATAGTTCTCTGGAACCCAGATTTTTGGCCCATTCTGTGTGATGAGACCTGGTTACTGCCATAGAACTTAAGTTCAAGGAAAGAGTTATGGAAAGGAGATAATGCATGATGAGCTTGAAAAGAACAGTGAAATGTGCTGGTTTCCTTCATCCCTCTATGGGCTATGGGGATCAAATCCCCAAGAAAGTGTGATCTAAACACTCTAATACTGTGCTTGGGATTCCATTTAAACGTAAAATGAGCTCAACATAGAGTTGTAACCATGCTTAATAGCACAGAGAAATATCTGCTTTAAATATTTTGCTGCTGTTGTTTTAGTCACCAAGTCATGTCGAACGCTTTTGTGACCCCATAGACTGTAGCCTGCTAGGCTCCTCTGTCCATTGGATTTACCAGAAGAGAATACGGGAGTGAGTAGCCATTTCCTACTGCAGGGGATCCTCCCGACCTAGGGATCAAACCTGCGTCTCCTGCACTGCAAGCAGATGAATGATATACAGCAGTTTAAAAAATTACAGTGTTCTCCTCCCCTCTAGCTCATATATATTGCTTTAAAAATTAAAAATGCCTGCATAAGTTTCATAATTGCATTGTTTGTGTGACTGATTACAGAAAAACAAGATATACTTTGTCACAGATGTTGTCTACAGATAACTATTAACCATCAAGCTATTGAAATCAGGCTCGTGGGCTGAAAGCTATTAATTAATCTATTAATTAATTCAATTTTAAAAGATTGCAAGGAGATTTTAATAGAAGTTTATATAACATCTCTCAACACTAGTATTCCATTTCTCCTGATAACAAATTTTTCAGACACTCTTAATATTGGAAAATCAAAGATTGTTGGGGAAAATTTTGCAGTCAGAGAAAAATCTATAGGGTAAAATTTTCTGATATTATAAAATGTTTAAAAGCTATATCATTTCATACTCATAAAATTTCAGAATTATCTATGTCCCCAATCTTTTCAATCATCTTAGCCTTAGAATATTTTCTAACTACTCTACACTCAAAACCTAATTCACCCATTTCTCAAGCATAGAATGAATATAAAAGATCTCAATTTTTATGCCACTGGGGAAGAGTGTTTTCAGGCATGATCATTTGCATTGATGACTCTGTTCTGGTGCTCTGTAATGAGAGCAATAAGAATTAAATTTTTTGAACGTCAGGGCATCATTATGGTTCCAAGATTACCCTCCTTCTCTGTTTCCTGGTTTGCACTTGACTGTTCAAATGGAATAAGGAACTAAATTCACCAACTCATGGAGCTGGTTCTTAAGTTCAAAAAGCTTCCATGGAGAATGCTACTCTACAAATGTTTAAAGTGAGAATAAGATGCTGACTCCAGAGGAAAAGATACACAGGATCTAGGTCAAGAGTGGATGTTCACCTTGATTTCTCACAAGGGCCTTTTCTACCTCTCCTGCTTCTGTCTGTTGGTGATCCAGCTCTTGAGAAGTCTATTTTAGCACCTACCATTGTGGCAAGAGCCCTCTCAATAAGCGGAACAGAGTTGCTACAATGGCAACACGATTTCAACCAGAAACTAGATTTGCCTCCAGGGAATGAAGGCAGCTCTGCGCATATTAAATTCTGTATGTGGCTGAAATCTGCTTCTCACTTACTGGGTCTGAAAGCAAATAAAATGCATGTTTGGATTTTTAGATCCTGTATCTGTCATCAGAGGAATATTTTCCTGTGCCTTATGTAATTCTTTCAAAGATGACACCAAGAATAACCTGCAAAACTTATGCTCTTAAACTTATGAAACTGAAAATTGGTTCAGTTTCAGCCAAATATAGCAGATAGCATTACGGCATCTGTCTTTCATGTCCTGAAATATTCCAAGTTTGACTTCAGTAAAAGAGTAAACATTCTTCTATTATTTCCTTACTTGTGAGCAACTATTTATTATGGTTCTTGTTAGTGATACTTTCCTCTACGGTGGGGAAGGGGGCTAGAAGATGTTCATAGAATCCTCTTTAGGGCCTTTTAAAAATACAGGTGCTAACCACATATATATAGTCAACTGATCTTTGGTAAAGGAACAAAGGCAATAAAATACAGTGCAACAAAGATGGTCTTTCCAACACATGGCGCTAGACACTCATGAGTGTCATGAGTCCAGACACAGACCTCATACCCACCACAAAAATTAGCTCAAAATAGATCACAGACCTAAATGTAGAAGACAAAACTATAAACTCCTTGTTGTTTTTGTTCAGTTACTAAATCATGTCCGACTCTGCGACCCCATGGACTACAGCCCTCCAGGCTTCCCTGTCTTTCACTGTCTCCCCGAGTTTGCTCAAACTCATATCCATTGAGTCAGTGCCCTAAAAGATAACAAATAAGAAAACCCAAATGACTTTGGGTATGACAATGACTTTTCAGATACAATACCAAAGGCAAAATTCATCAAAGAAATAATTGATAAGCTGGGACTTCCCTGGTGGTCCAATGACTAAGCCTCCACCTCCCAATGCAGAGGGCCTGGATTCGATCCCTGGGCAGAGACCTAGATCCCACACGCTGCAACTAAGCATTTGCATGCTGAAACTAAAGATTTCACATGCCACAAGAAAGATGGAAGATCCCACGTGCTACAACTAAGACCCAGCACAACCAAATTAATAAATAAATAGTTTTAAAAGTTTAAAAACTGCTCTGTGAAAGACAATAGCCAAAGAATGAGAAAATAAGCCACAGGCTGGAAGAAAATATTTGCAAAATGCACATCTGATAAAGGACTGTTATCCAAATATACGCAGAACTCTTAAAACTCAACAATAAGAAAACAACTCAGTTAAAAAGTAAGCCAAAGGTCTTAATAAACATCTGGCCAAAGAACATATACGATGGCAAATGGACATTAAGGAAAAAAAAAAATGGTTCACCTAATATGTTGCCAGGGAAATGCAAATTAAAGCAAGGTACCAGTACACACCTATTAGAAGGGCCCAAATCCAGAACTGATAACACCAAATGCTGGTGAGGGTGTGAAATGACAGGAACTCCTGTTCACTGTCAGCAGGAATGCAAAATGGTACAGCCACGCTGGAAGAGAGTCTGACCATTTCTTACAACTCTAAACATGCTCTTTTACATGCTATCTTTACCCAAAGAAGTTGAAAACTTATGTCTACACGAAAGCCTACACATGGATGTTTAAAGCAACTTTATTCATACCTGCCAACACTTGGAAGCCACCAAGCGAAGAACACCAAGTGTTCATTGCTCAGTCGTATCCAACTCTTGCTCAGGCGTATCCAGCTCTTGGTGACCCCATGAACTATAGCCCATCAGGCTTCTCTGTCCATGGGATTCTCTAGGCAAGAAGACTGGAGTGGGTAGCCATGTCTATCCCCAGGGCATCTTCCCAACCCAGGGGTTGAACCCAGGTTTCCCACATTGCAGGCAGATTCTTTACCATCTGAGCCACCAGGGAAACCCACCAAGATATCCGTCAGTTGGTGAATGAATACATAAACTGTGGTCCATTCAGACAATGGAATAGTATTCCTCACTATCAAGCCACGAAAAAGCACGAGGAATCTTAAATGCATATTACAAAGTGAAAGAAGCCAATCTGAAAAGGTTATATATTGAATGAGTCCAACTATATGACAAAACTACAGAGACAGTCAAAAAAAAATCTCACGATTGCCTGGTGGAGGCAGGGGGTGGTAGGGATGAACAAATGATACACAGAAGAGTTTTAGGACAGAGAAAATACTCTGCATGACATTATAAGGATGGATATGTGCCATTATATTAGGTTGGCCAAAAGGTTCATTCAGGTTTTTCCACTATGTTTGTTTGTATATTTCCAACACATACTGCATTGTTTTTGTACTACATTTGTCTAATCCCATAGAATAGCCAGCACTAAGAGTGAGCCTTAATGGAAACTGTGGACGTCAGTTAATAATGACCTGCCAGTGTAGGGTTATCAACCATAACCAAGGTACCACTGCGGTGGGGATGCTCATGGTGGGGCAGGCTGTGCATGTGAGGGGGCAGGGGTACAGGAATCTCTGTGCCGTTCCCCTCCATATTGCCGTGAACCTGAAGTAGTCTAAAAAATAAAATGTAATATAAATTTCTAATAAATAAAAAAACCCACCAACCACAGATGTTCAAATTCTGACTTGAGTTTTAGTGAACCCATGTTCCTGACAGTAGGCAAGGGGTGGGGGTGGGGGTCACACCTGTGAATTTGAAAAAAGACTCCACGTAATTGTGATGAGCCTCTTAGTTGAAATCATTGACATTGTAACGTGCTATACAGATTGCATTTAATAATGAGACTTTTTAAACCTTTCCAGTAACTCAATAATTTCAGTTACTTCAGTCTGCTGAAGTTACTGCTCAGTAACTTCAGTCATGTCCAACTCTTTGCAACCCCATGGACTGTAGCCCACCAGGCTCCTCTGTCCATGGGATTCTCCCAGCAAGGATACTGAGAGTGGGTTACCATTTCCTCCTCCAGGAAATCTTCCCAATCTTTAGCATGGGTATTAAGTAATGGGGGATGGCAGAGGAAATGATGAGTATATTTTACTCCTGCGTAAATTATGTCTCTTCTGCTGGTAAGTGAAAACAAGCAACAATGTGAGAATTCTATTACCATCACAGATCTGCTACCTTAAATTTTTCGCGTGAAGTGTGATACCATTTTTTAAAGCCCAATACAGCTTTTCAGTGTATCGATTGAATGAAGTCTTTTCACTTGTCTCCCCAAAGCCTATTTTCCAATTTCTGATTCTGTTTGCAGTTTGGACACACAATATAATCTTAAAATCTCTTTACAAACTGTTTCCAGGTTCTCTGAACAGGACCCTGGAGAAATGGTACAAAACATGCATGCATCACAAGTTCTACACGATAGAGATTTTCTTTTTAATTCTATATAACATCATTGGGTTTTGAAGCAGTTGCTTTAAAAGAAATATGTTTTCCTTCTCCCATCTTAAATGAATAATGCTTAGAAGCTGTCCAAGATGCTTACAGATCTGGGGAAATAGGAATCATAGGTGACTTAAGCTTCTCAACGGTGTAGACATTTTCCAAAGCAGAATAGGTAATTTAATTTTCAGAGATGCTTGAGTGTGGCAGACTGGCCCAGTCACCCCTCCTCCTGAAACCTATACACAAACACAGAAAGTGGAATACTTTAGAGTATCACAGTGAGGATGAAACCTATAAAATAAGCTTGCTGTATGGACACAATAATAGGAGATCACAAAGTATATGTTGTCTACTTGGGTCCTATTAGAGGATTAGTATGCTAAGAAAATATTTGTCAGAACTCTCAATCCTTACAGCATTAAGGTGAATTGAAATGTGCAATCCTCTGCAAGGAAAATTCTTTATTATATTTGATGTTTTACAGAGGAGCTGGTGGTAGAGAACCCACCTGCCAAGGCAGGAGACAGAAACAGGTTCTATCCCTGGGTCGGGAAGATCTCCTGGAAGAGAACATAGCAACCCACTCCAGTATTCTTGCATGGAGAATCCCATGGACAGAGGAAGAAGATTGTCTCCGAAGAAGAAGATTGACTCTGCCTCCTTCCATGGTCCCTGAGGGAAGTAAAGTCTTACTAAAAACTTCATACACACAACCATACACACAAACATACAACCTTGACCTGGGTTCCTCCCCCTCAACCCACCCAAGAAACCCAGGGCATACACATGGAGACACAGGATGAATGAGGATATAAGACCCAAGTGAGGATCATCTTGATGCTTAAATGGGAAAATTGGATTTTATCCTAGAAGCAAGTTACAGCCACTAAAAGTTTATGAGCAGTGGAATCGTATGATCTAAATGATGTTTGAGGAATATTCCTCCTATGGTGGATGATGAGGAAATTCATGAAACTGTACCTTGTTACTATGATCTTCTAAAAAGTAACAGCAAAATAATCAAGGGAGCGACGTGGAATTACCACATTTCAAGTCGCCTCAGGCGCCACTAAGAGATTTCAGCCTCTGAATGACAATACTGATGTTAGCAATACATAGTTAAAAACTTCCTGAGTTCTAAATAAACCCTCACATATACAGTCAAATGATTTTCCATAGCGATGCTAAGACCAAGCAGTGGGAAAAAGGACAGTCTTTTCAACAAATGATACTGAGAAAATCAGAAATCCACATGCAAAAGAATGAAGTTAGACCCTTACCTAACACCACATACAAAAACTAACTTAAAATGCATCAAGAACCTAAACCTAAGGTGCTAAAGCTATAAAACCATTAAATAGGAAATGCAGGGGAAAGTTTTGTTACATTGGATTTAGCAGTGATTTCTTGGATATGACACAAAAAGCACACTTAAATATGACACACAAAATACACTTAAAATGATGTAGATGATACATTTTATATTATGCATAATTTTATCCCTCTTTTAATTTTTAAAGAAAAATCTTTGAAGATTATATCTTTTAGCATCAGCTTTGACTTGTAAGGGCTTCCCAGGCAACTCAGTGGTAAAGAGTCTGCCTGCCAATGCAGAAGATGGGGGTTCAATCCCTGAGTCAGGAAGATCCCCTGGAGAAAGAAATGGCAAGCCACTCCAGTACTTTTGCCTGGGAAATCCCATGGACAGAGGAGCCTTCAGTCCACAGAGTCACAAAGAATTGGACATGACTTAGTGACCAAACAGCAACAACAATATATAACATATACAGATGGACTTGTAAAAAAATCTCTATATCAGAACGCATTCTTTGTTTGACCCAAGGGTATGGGTTAGAAACAATGCTGAGGAATCCACTTAATCAAACATAACTACACAGAGATGTCCAGTCACACACACAAAAGGATCTAGGAAGAGAGGGCTGGGCGCTTCTTGACTTTCTTCCCACAGAACCAAAGAGAAACTATAAGATTACTTTCTGATGGAAAACCAAAACTTTGCTGTAACTCTTTCATGTGAGAAAGAAAAGTTTATGTGCATTTCTCTCTCTCTCTCTTTTTTTTTTCCACTTTTCCATATGTAAGGATCAGCAGCAAAGCTCAGATCCAGGAAAGAAAAACAATACACTGACCTTTCCCTTCCCCATGAAATACCATCACCATTGCATTTTCTTCAGCTGATGGAATGAGAGTTAACAGCAAAGCCAAGAATGCAAGTTTATATACCTCAGAGGGAAATCTGGGACCCTTCCTAGGGCGGGGGGGTTCTCAAGGACAGACATGACCTGCAACACTGGTATTGCCTGAGATCTTATCAATAAGCCCTAGGCACCTATGCTTTAAAAAGCCCTGCTGAAGTTCAAGAACCTGTCAAGTATGAATGTCATTACCCCTCTTGCAATAGGAACCCTGGGAAGACAAAAGAGGTGGGGTGGGAGTGGGGCAGGATTTTCAAAGCATGCATGAAGACGAACTGTTGACTTCTGAAGGCATGGTACGGTTAGTACAAATAAAGAAATAGAAAATTAAACCAATGGAAAAATTAATATCCATTTTTCTTCAAAGAGCATCAAATGCAATTAATATTTATAGTTTGTTGTTTTAATTGAAATCAATTTTCATTAAAAGTTCTAAAAGAAATGTAGTGAGCACTCAGTATGTTCAAAGGGCTTTTAACACTTTCTCATTGAGTCCTCACATTATCCCACACAGTGGGCACTGTTATTATTCCCATTTTGCAGATGAGAAAACAACCTGAAGAGGTTTAAAAAAAACTTGCCTATAGTCACGCAGCTGGAATAAGCAGCAAAGCCTGAATTTAAAACCGGGTCTCTCTGACTCAGAGTCTGGGCTTGCTCAGCATTTATTGTTGTCTATTGGGTAGATCTTCCCGGACATTGAACTTGAGGACAGTCTTAGACACTAAATTGGAATCACATGTGATTCACCTTGCTCCTTTACCCCTTGAACACCATCTGCTTTCACTTTCTTTTTTATTTCTACTGAAAATTCTTACCTTTCCACCCAGGCTTCATTCTGCTGGGTGGTGATTTTTCATTAATCATGACTTTCAACCTGTCAGAGGCTAGTTCAAAAACTCCTAAAGACCAAATCTCACTTTTCTTTGTGTCCTCCTGTGAATTCTCACCTGCAGAGTGGTTCATATGCTCTCTCTGACTACAAACCTTGGTCTGTTATCCCCTTTGCTTTCAAATGCATTCCCTCCTCCCTCGATTGGTCAGTCTCCTCCCAGTCTCAGGAGCATTCGATGGTCACCCAGTTCCATTCTTCAGCTCCCATTGTCTTCTGGACTGGAATACCCTCCCCTCTTTCTTTTGCACATTCAACCCCCTCCTCTGCTCACCTCTTGGCTTGAGCCCACCTTGACCTCTTCCTCCCCTGCCCTCCTTCAGCCCTCACTGCCTGCAGGGGTCTCTCAAGTTCACTGAACAAGATCCCCCTCAGTAAACCATTTGTGCATGCACATTTATAAACTACATTAATGAACAAACCATACGGAAGCTGTAAATGTGCATTTCAAAGCATTTGAAAATAGAAATTAAAAACTGATACTTCTGATCTTTTCTTCCTTCATCTTAAAAGATAATCCCCGGGCTCTGACCACATTTGTGACCCCTTTGCTGATTCTGCCAGCTTTCCTTGTCCAGTTTGTCTTGCATCCCTATTTTATATTCCTTAAAAATATATTGTATGTTCTTAAAGGGAATAACTCTCTTTTCAGGGGCAAAAATGGGATATTACATAGGAGGTGCCCAATTCTTTTTTTTTTTTGGGGGGGGTATAGTTGATTTACAACATTGTGTTAGTTTCAGGTGTAAAACAAAGTAAGTCAGCCCATTCTTTGATACAAGTTCGCTGATGTCCACTGCACTCAGCTGACATGTTAAGTTTCAAGGCTGCTGGTTATTGTCAGATCATAGCTTCTGGTTGTTGCATAAAATGAGATGGCAGTGGTTTCAGTTTGTCTGACTTCAAAGGGAAGGCAGGCAGTGCCTGAGTCCCATGTCACTTGGCCAGTTCCTGTGAAATTGGGCATTTCCAAAAGAACAGTGTGACTCACAGCCAGAAAGAGAATCACATATTTCACCAAGTCTTGGCGGATTGAGAAAGGTGTGACTTTTTTCTTTCCCATATCATTGCCTCTCTCTCTCTCTTCCCTCACAGCTTTATTGAGATAGAATTGACATATAACATTGTGTAAGTTGAAGGTGTATTAGATATTGATTTGATACATTTATACATTTTAAAATAATTACCACCTTAGCATTAGCTGGCATTCCCATCCTGTCACATAATTACCATTTCTTTCTTTGCAGTGGGAACATTTAAGACCAACTCTCTTAGCAATATTCAAGAATATACTTCTATTAGCTATAATCTCCATGCTGTAATCTAAATGTCCAGAACCTATTAATCCTATAACTGAAAGCTTATACTTTTGGACCAATATCTACCCCTTTCTTTCATCCCCCAGCCCCTGACTCTATTCTATTTCTCTGAATTTGACTTTTTGATATTTCACATATAAGTAAGATCATACAGTATGTCTTTCTCCATCTGACTTTTTTCACTTAATATAATGTTCTCATGTTTCACCCAAGTTGTCACAATGGGTAGGATTACTTTCTTTCTTTCTCATGGCTGAATAATATTCCATTGTATAAACCCCACCTCTTTATCCATTCATCCACTGATGGACACTTAGGTTGTGGCCAAGTCTTGGTTATTGTGAGCAAAGTTGCAAAGAACAAGAAGGTGCAGATTTCTCTTCCAGATAGTGATTTCATTTCCTTCGGGTAAATAACCAGAAGTGGAATTGGTGGACCATATGGTACTTCTATTTTTAATTTTTTGAGGAACCTCCACACTGTTTTCCATAGTGGCTGCCCCCACATACTTGCCCACCAACAGCGTGCCAGGGTTCCCTTTTCGCCACACCCTCGACAACACATATCTGTTCCCTGCCTCTCTTTGAACCCTGTATGGATGTCCCCAGATTACCTGAAGTTCCAGTGTCATTTCCTGAATCACCTAGCAAGATGAAAGTGTACCCTGACCAATATCTAATCAACAATCTAACATTTTACAATCATGCCTTCTCCCTGATAAAAGTTTCAGTTAATCATTGCTTAGCAAAATAACCTTGGTTGGGAAGAGTCTTATTACTGAGGTGTGCCTTTTTTCTTTATCTTAAAAGTCGTTTCACATCTTTAAATGTAGTCTCGTGTTGTTAAAAACTCCCCAAACACGTCTCATTTCTTTCTGTTCTCCCCTCCATGTTTTACACCTTTGTTAATTATCTGAGGGATGCAGAAAGTAGCATCTCTACTTTAAAAGTGATGTTTGCCAATGCTGACAAATTAGATAGTTACCAAGTGTTCAAAGAGAGGGAGGGAAGATGGGTAGGAATTAAAAAGTCACACCATTCTTAATAAATAATGAGAAACTGTCTAGCCATTGACATGACTGACTCATCTAAAGGCCTGACATCCTAATTTAGACACACAATAACCCTGCTGGGGAAGACAAAACTCCACAGCAAGACCTGGTTTCCATATTCCTTAGGGTAAAATGCCAGGGGGTGCCTGTTTTATTTTCAGGGGAGGCAATGGGTGCTTTTATTGGCATCTTGGTGAAAGAATCTTACCAACCAATACTGTGACTTTGTACACGACTTTGGAAAGCGGAGTCTGGTCAGGAAGGAGTCTCTTGCCTGATCTCTGGTCTCCCTGTTACAGGCATGATTGTAAAATGTAAGATTGTTGATTAGATGTTGGTCAGGGTGCACTTGTTTACTTTCCAACCCAACATGACGCAGAGAAGCACAAGGCTCAGCTGTGCCTACAGAATTCTGGGGGTGGTCTCAGGTGGTCAAGATCAAGTTGGAGACCACAGTGAATTTGCTGGTGTTTCCCCATGCCTCGACTTCTGGTGATCTGGGGAGTAGAGAGCAGACAACCATCCCTATCATCAATATCCATGTGATATTGATGGATTTCCTGGCTATCTTCCCTTCTATCACCTATTGAAAAAAGTAGTGAAAGTGTTAGTTGCTCAGTCATGTCTGACTCCTTGTGTCTTCCATGAGCCGTAGCCCACCAGGCTCCTCTGTCCATAGGATTTTCTAGGCAAGAACACTGGAGTAGGTTGCCATTCCCTTCTCCAAGGGATCATTCCAGCCCTGGGATCAAACCTGGGGCCTCCCGCATTGCAGGCAGATTCTTTATCATCTGAGCCACCAGGGAAGCCTGCTATCACCTATTGAGCAACTATTATTTCACCTTTTCAGAAATCACCTGGCAAGGCAGGTGTCAGGACACCATTCTCCAGGTGGAAAACTTGAGTTTAGCAGGATGAAACCATTTGTCCAGATTCACACGGTTATTAAGTAGTAAGTAGACAGTCAAAGGGCTTTCCCAATGGCTCAGTGGTAAAGAATCCGCCTGCATTGCAGGAGACACAGGAGACGCTGGTTTGATCCCTGGGTCAGGAGATCCACTAGAGGAGGGCACAGCAACCCACTCCAGTATTCTTGCCTGCAGAAGCCCATGGACTGAGGAGCCTGGCGGGCTACAGTCCGTAGGGTCACAAAGAGCTGGACACGACTGAGGCGGCCAAGCACAGGTACACAGGCAGTCAAAGGCTGATCTCTAAACTCAGACCTTTCCATCTCCTGGGCTACTTCTCACCGGCATTACTGAGTGGCTACTCACTGTGTATAAACAGATCCGTGCGCACATATCCCCACCCCATTCGGCCTCACATTAGCCTGATCCATCTAATTCCTAAATCCACCACGTTTCCTTGGAGTTGGTTGTTGCTGTGATAGCCCAGTCCCTTCTGGTTCCCCATGGCTTCTCCCTGAAGCCTCCAGCAGCAAGCTGAAGGTGTTTTCTTTTTTTTTTCTGAAATGCCATCAGTAGCCCCTCCACCCCACTCCCCACCCCCCGCCATTTCCTACAGAATGAGTGTCCAAGGGAGGAATTTTTGTCCTTATTTTGATGGCATTTCAGACACAGGGCTCAAATAGCCACAGAGCCCATTAACTGAACTGCAACACAGTGGCAGAAAATAAGTTTTGTTTTCTCTGCATTTTTATCTGCTGTTTCTATACTAGCATTCCTGAACTATTACTGAAGATTCTGGTCTTGATAGAGGACTAACTCTGTGAGATGTGGGAGGTGGGAAAAAATAGACTTCATCTAACTATGAGAAAAGGATCTTGAGGGTTTTTTAAAAACCTTCCTTTTCCAAGCACCTTTCCCACCTACATTCCAAGTTAAGAAGAATGTTACCAAATATCTCTTCCTAAAATATGTCCTTTGGAGTCTGTGAAATGGCACTGTTTAAAGAGTATAATGAGCTTTTTAAAAAGGAAAGGGGAAAAAAAGGAGAATTTTTTCCAGGAGAATGCTTCTCAAAGTATGGCCCTGAAAACCCTGAGTAGTAAATGAGACCCTTCCAGTGGAAACCTTAGAGTTAAAATAACTTTCACAACAAAATTCACACACTATTGCCTTTTTTACCGTTATTCTTTCATGAATCCAATCAAGTCTTCTGGGGGCTATTTGGCATGTAATGACTATCATCTGACAGCTTGTATTCTGATGTTTTTTAAAACTGCAATCCACCATGAAAAACAGTATTCATGATCATCAAAAACTTAAAAATAGAACTACCATACAATCCAGTAATTCCACTTCTGAAAATAAATCCAAAGGAAATGAAAACATCATTTAAAAAAATATCTTCACCCTACGTTCATTGCCGCATTATTTACAACAGCCAAGAAACAGAAACAACCTAAGTGGCCATTGAATGGATGAAGGGATAAAGAAGTTGTGAGATATATTTATAATGGAATATCACTCAGTCACTAAAAAAAGGCAATCCTACCATTTGAGACAGCATGGATGGACCTTGGAGGCTTTATGCAAAATGAAATAAGTCAGACAAGGACAAATACTATATGATCTCATTTATATGGGTAGTCTAAAACAAACAAAGAACCCAAGATCATAGACTAAGAGATCAGATTTGTGGTTACCAGAGTCACAGGATAGGGAGGGAGAACTGGAGGAAGCAACCAAAAGGGACACACTTCCAGTTATGAGTATCAGGGGTGTAAACTACAACACAATGAGTGTTACTGACACTGCTGTATTTTATATAGAAAAGTTGGAAAGAGAGTAAATTCTAAAAGTTCTCATGATAAGGAGGACATTGGTTTCCTTTTCCTTTTCTTTCCTGTTTTATTTTTATGGTATCTATATGAAAAGATGGATGTGCTAGCTGAACCTACTGTGGAAATCATTCCACAATTTGTATAAATCAAAACATCATGCTTTGTACCTTAAACTTATACAGTGATGGATATCAGTTATTTCACAATAAAATTGGAAATAAAATTTTCACTTTTATTTTCTAACATGATAAACATGATATAATCCACATAAGCCAAATCTCTTTGGGTCCCAAGCGATTTTTTATATTTATTTTTATTCATTTTTTATGGGCTTCCCCGATGGCACAGTGGTAAGAATCTGCCTGCCAAGGCAGGATCCCTGGGTTGGGAAGCTCCTCTGGAGAAGGAAATGGCAACCCATTCCAGTATTCTTGCCTGGAAAGTCTCATAGACAGAGGAGCCTGGCAGACTATAGTCCATGGGATTGCAAAGAGTCAGATATGACTGAGCGACTGAGCACACATTTATTTACTGAGCTGCACCAGGTCTTAGGTGTGGCAGGCAGGATCTTTAGGTGTGGCACTCCAACTCTCAGCTGTGGCATGTGGGATCTAGTTCCCTGACCAGAGATCAAACCTGGGCCTCCTCAATTGGGAGTGTGGTGTCTTAACCACTGGACCACCAGGGAAGACCCCCAATAGTTTTTTTAAGAATGAAAAAAGATTGTAAAAGCAAAGTCTGTGAGCCGCTATTCCAAGAAACAACATGCTCGTTGGAAATTGATATCTCATGAAATATCCTGAAAGAAGGCACCATGTCACTAGGTTGGTGACCCTGGTGAAAGTCACAGGAGGAAAAGAAATCTGACTTCCAGTATTCCCAAGGACGCTCCAGGGTCATCGGGCTGGGGCACACTTCTGGCAGGCTCTCTGTACACACAGCAGCAAACTGAAGAGATGAAAACAAAAGAGCAATGATGTACCTATGATCTGAACACTCATTCAGAGCTGACACTCAGCAAAGGTGAGGGAGCTTATGGCGGAAGTCAAATGACAAATGCAAATGAAAGGGCACGTCCACACACCTTGGTTCGTATGGCCACATGCAAGTCCCTGAAAGCAAGCCAAGGCACTAGGGTCTATTCTGCAGCCTCTGTCTGAGTCCAGAAAGGAGAACAGAGGCGAATGCTATACCTGCCTGGAACCAGCTCTTCTTGCCTCCAGATGACAGTTGTGGAGGAAAGCTGCCTTTACAGAGAGTCCACCTGTTCTACCTTGTTGAGGATGGCGCTCCTAGAACAAGTGATGGAATTCCGTCTCAAGGCTGCCTCATCGCCTGTCTGGCAGAAGCAGCCTAAATAGATATTCCTTGTGCCATCAAACAAAACCACATTTTGTGGTTTTGTTTGCACTCAAGGTTGCAATTATCTGACAAGAAGTAGCATTGATGTGCTCATTTCTTTGAAACTTTGGGAAGTTGAGAAATATAAAGTATCTACTCTTAAAGGAAAGCAAAAGTTGTCTCCTGGTATTGATGGATGTACTTTATAGTAGCAGCTTTCAGGATTTCCCAGGTGGTCCAGGGGTTAAGACTCTGAGCTTACAGTGCAGAGGGCATGGGTTTGACCCCTGGTTGGAGAACTAAGACCCCACATGCCACAAGGCGCAGCCACAAAAATAAATTAATTAGATAAAATAGATAACCAACAAGGGTCCACTGTATGTCCAACTTTTCGTGACCCCCATGGACTGTAGCCTGCCAGGCTCCTCCATCCATGGGATTTCCCAGGCAAGAATACTGGAGTGGGTTGCCATTTACATTAGACCACCATTAAAAAAAAAAAAAAAAAAAAAAGGAAAGAAAAGAGCTCAAACTGTAGTAAAGGAAAACCAGTCCAACCTTCCTCTGAGCTGCCTAAATCAAGACAATTTCCAAGGCTGGGCAGATGAAATGTGCCAAACCAAATATGACATGGCCTGAAATCAGCAAACGGAGATCCATACTGGGGTAGTAAAATGGATATACAGCTGTACTTTGAACATGAAGATTATTTTAAATCACCACGTGTATAGGTATCGTAAAACTCATCAAAAGACTTTTGCACCCTGGACTGTCCTTGCCTTACTGGGGAGCCAGCTGCACAATCTAACACTTTGCCGCAGCCATCCTTAGTGTCCAGGTTTGACTGCGATGCTTGCACAGCCGTTTGGACTGTTTGCACTCATATCTAGATATCGATTTGCAGAGTCAGTATTCTCACACTTGAGTCCTTGAGAAACAGCAACCAAAATTCAGGGCTACGGTTTTTAAAAATAAGTGGAAGGTGTCCTTATGGAGTGACAAGGTTTACACTATACTTATTAAGTGAGACTGATCAGGTTATCAAGCGGTATATAGAGTAAGATTCTATTTTTCCATAAGAAAAAATATATAGAGGCATAAACTTGTCAGAAATTTAAAACAGCAAATTTGTTAGTGGGATGGTCTGGGGAAGGGAGGTGGGAAGTGTGGAAAGATATGCAGGCTTATTTTAAGTCAGAAATGTAACTTACCAAACAGCAAATAGGATGGCCTTACATATAAAATGATTTTATGCATCTAAATTTAGTCAAGGAGAAACCAGCCAGGACATTAATTATGTTCCAATCATCTAACCAAAATAGGTATGGGCTTGACTCACTGAATTAAGGTATAATTCTACATACAAAAGCCTTTTCAAAATTCAGTAAAGCAGACAACTAACTCATGTCTTAAGAGAATTTGGAAATTATTAACATTATCAACCAGAGGATATTTTTATTCAATATTCAGTGAGAAGTCTTTGCACACATCTGGATGCTTTCTATTAATATTTTTAAAAACTTGTTCCAGGATGTATGGTATGTGAAGTGAAAGTTGCTCAGTTGTGTCTGACTCTTGTGGCCCCATGGACTATTATGGAATTCTCCAGCCCAGAATACTGGAGTGGGTAGCCTTTCCCTTCTCCAGGAGGTCTTCACAACCCAGGGATCGAAGCCAGGTCTCCCACATTGCAGGTGGATTCTTTACCCGCTGAGCCACAAGGAATATAATGGCATTTAAAAAATACTCAATTATTTTGCCCAATTCTAAGGTAAATAATTATTCATCCAAATCTTAATTATCAGTATATGATTAGAAAAGATATTTCAACACAACAGGCTATATTTGCATTAAGGGTCACAGTGGTTTTTCTAAACTTTGTGAATCACAAAATGATAAATATGTTATGTAAAATAACCATTAAAAATGTCCAGAGCATTAAAAGAAAAGGAAGTACAGCTCTAGAGAGGTAATGTTTGAAGAGAAACAAATGTTATTTGCTACAATCCTCTCAATTCACATAAAGGATTTATTCATTTAAAGAGAAAAAGAAACATCAAAAATATAAGTCCTTAATATTACTTGAGGCAGGTTTTTCTGACATCAGCCAAGAAGCCAGCAAGTCTCATTGATTTTTTCTATGGTGATGTTTCTAATAAATACATTGTGATGACAATAAAACCATCTGAAAAAAAAGAACAAAATATCTGTTTTCTTTTTATTAACAGAGATTTTCCAGACCCCTTCATATTTCCATCACAAGAAATGCCAAATTTGGCTCCTTGACTCAAACTTTATTACAAAGTTATACTAATCAAAGCAGTATGGTACTGGCACAAAAATAAGCCACATAGACCAGTGGAACAGAATTGAGAACCCAGAAGTAAACCCACACATATATGTCAACTAATATTTGACAAGGGCTCCAGGAATATGGTGCATACACAATGGACTATTAGCCATAAAAAATGAAATCCTGCCATTTTCAACACTATGATGAAACTTGGGGGCACCATGCTAAGTGAAATAAATCAGAGAAAGACAAATACAATTTGATTTCACTTATATGTGGAATTCAAAACATTGCACTGATCAAAACAGAAATAGAATGGTGGTTGTCAAGGACTAAGGGGTGCAGAAAAGGGGAAGATGCTGGTCAAAGAATAGAAACTGGCACTTCCAAGATGAATAAGTTTCAAGGAGGGCTTCCCAAGTGGTGCTAGTGGTAAAGAACCTGCCTGCCAATGCAGGAGATGCAAGATACATAGGGTTTGATCCCTGAGTCAGGAAGATCCCCTGGAGAAGGAAATGGCAACCCACTTCAGTATTCTTGCCTGGAGAATTCCATGGACAGAGGAGCCTGGCAGACTACGGCTCATAGGGTCACACAGAGTCCCACATGACTGAAGGGACTTAACTCGCACCCACACAAGTTCCAGGGACTCTAAGGAACAGCATGGTGACTATAGTTAACAATATTGTGTTGTATGTGTGACAGTTTCCATGAGAGTAGAGTCTTAATGTTCTGGTTAAAACAGCAACAATAAAATGGTAATTTTTTGAGATGAAGGATATACTAACTGATCTTATTGTGGCAAACACTTCACAATAAATATGTGTATCAAATTGTCACATGACACACCTAAATTTACACAGTGTTATAGGCTAACCATCTCTCAAATTAATAAGGGGAAGAAAAAGAGCCACCAAATTTGGGGTTCTGTCAGAGCCATTTAAGACAAAGTTTGTAAAGGAAAGGCAAAGAAAGTGTCAAAAAATATCCGTGACCACATAGGAATTTATGTATATGGCAGGTCTGACACTTTCAACGTTGTTTGTACTATCTTTTTTGATGATGTGAAGGTCATCTGAATCATGTAAACCAGGAGAATTTTATTTCCTCTAAACTCTGATGACTCAGTGGGTAAAGAGGCAGGCGGGCAGGCTAAGTTAATTCAGTCGTGTCCGACTCTGTGAGACCCTATGGACCGTAGTTCACCAGGCCCCTCTGTCCATGGGATTCTCCAGGCAAGAATACTGGAGTGGGTTGCCATTTCCTTCTCCAGGGGATCTTTCTGACTGGGTAAAACATCCACCTGCAACACAAGAGATGCAGGAGACACGGGTTCAATTGCTGGGTCGGAAAGATCCCTTGGAGGAGGAAATGGCAACCCACTCCAGTACTCTTGCCTGAAAAAATCCCCTGCACAGAGAAGCCTGGTGGGCTACAGTCCATGGGGTTGCAAAGAGTCGGACACTACAGAAGTGACTTAACAACAAAGGCAGAGGCATATTTGTCTGGAGAAAGTGCATTTCAATCAGGTCTTCTGGGACAAAGAGGTTTTGGCAGGAAGAAGAGATGCAAAAGAGGGAACTGGGCCAGTCCTGAGAAGGAGCTCAGGAAAAGCCTGGAGGTGGGCAAGAGCTCACAGCCACCTTGGATGCCAAGTGAAGACAGAGTGCAGTGGGAGGAGGCATGATTGCTGGGAGGGCTGGTAGCCACCCCAGACTGGGTTCCTTTGAAAGTGAAAGTGAAGTCGCTCAGTCATGTCCGACTCTCTGTGAGCCCATGGACTATATATATAGCCCACCAGGCTCCTCTGTCCATGGGATTCTCCAGGCAGGAATACTGGAGTGGGGTTGCCATGTCCTTCTCCAGGGGATCTTCCTGACCCAGGGATCGAACCCAGGCCTCCTGCATTGCGGATAGACACCTTACCCTCTGAGCCACCAGGGAAGCCCTGGGTTCCTTTAGGCATTTTCAAATTTTATCTGGAGTCCTTTGAAAAGGACTAAGCAGAGGAAGAATCTCTGGGTTAGTATGAGAAAAATGAGCCCGAGGCAGAGAAGGTGGTGGGAAAAAAGCACCCAGTCAGGAGCCTAAGACAGACCAGACAAGGGAAGATTAGTTTGGAAACCACAGTGACAGAAGAGGCGGATACCTTAATGCAGTGATCTGGACGTGATCTGGCCAAACCTGATAGGTCTCTGGTGATTCAGGGCCCCCCAGGAAAAAGCTGAAACACTGGAGGAGAAATATCCTTTTCTCATAGATTTGAAAAAAAAAAATCTGAATTTTTATTTTTAAAATCAGCATTGTTCTTTTTATGGATCAGCCATATGTGAAATAAGAGAATGCTAACAAGTTTCCTTAAAATCTGATGATGGAGCAAATTTCTGCAGCAAATCCTACCCTTTCAAGTGTCACTCAGACAGCATCTGCCTGGGAAAGTCTTTATAACCTAGTTGCTTACCGTTCCAAAGAAGACCCTCACGTTTTGGAGACATCTAAGACAGAACTCTGTCACCTTCCTCTCCTGGCTTCTTGGTTCTGGAAAGTTCTGCACAGGCCCCTCACCAGTGGATGGCCCCACCACCCAAATAATTGACAAGCTGAAAAGAGCCAGGGTGAGGCCAGAGACAGAGACCAACAAGGTCTAGGAACCTTACTAAATCTCACTTGGTGAAAATGAACATCACCAACTAGCCACAGGACATGGCTCTTCATGGCAGAGAATGTGGCTCTGATTTTAAAAGAGGAAGAGTAGAAACCAAAGTAATACTCATTCCAGTTGTCAGCACTGGCTTAAGGTGATACAGACACACACAACTACCAATATTAAATCCATCGTTTATCATATTTAGAAAACTTATTGCTTTGTAAAATGTGGCAAAGAATCACTTTTCAGATGATTAGCTCCAATGTATTGCTAAGTTTGCATGCTTTGCCACAGATCAGAAAATAGCGTAAAGAGTTTCTGCATCTAGAGTGTTCTTTTCACGGGCTGGCATGCAACAAGCCAAGGAGCGGGAAACGGCACACAAGGACTTACACAAGGCAAGTCCTAAATCTTTAGAATGAGTTGATGAGCTGCAGTTATGTGGGAGGTTTATTGATCAGTCCCTGCTGTTTGATATTTCGCAGCAAAGGGCAGAGCATCCTCTGGAACTTTCTGCTCTCAGCAACTTGGTGAAATTCTTATTATAATGGAGAGGTACTTATTTTATTTTATTAGAGTATAATTGATTTACAATGTTGTGATAGTTTCAGGTGTACAACAAAGTGATTCAGTTGTATGTATGTGCATATTCTTTTTCAGACTCATCTAGGTTATTACAGAATATTGAGCAGAGTTCCCTGTGCTCTACAGCAGGTCCTTGCTGATTATCTATCTTCTATACAGTAGTGTGTGTATGTGAATCCCAAGCTCCTGATTTATGCCCCTCCCCCCACATCTCCCCTTTGGTAACCATGAGCTTGTTTTAGATATCTGTTTTAAGTCTGTTTCTGTTTTGCAAACAACTGCATTTGTACATTTTTTTAAATTGCAAATATGAGTGCTATCATATGATATTTGTCTTCCTCTGTCTGACGTTCTTCATGTCATATGATAATCTCTAGGCCCATCCATGGTGCTGCAAATGGCATTATTTCATTCTTTTTGGTGGATGAGTAATATTTCATCACATGGGCTTTCCTGGTGGCTCAGATGGTTAAGAATTTGTCCGAGATGCAGGAGACTCCAGTTTGGTCCCTGGGTAGGGAAGATCCCCTGGAGAAGGGAATGGCTATCCACACTAGTATCCTTGCCTGGAGAATTCCATGGACAGAGGAGCCTGGTGGGCTCTGGTCCATGGGGTCACAGTCAGGCCCATCTGAGAGACTAATCATGAATGCACACACGCATATTCCCTTGTTTACACGCACCAGGTCTTCTTTATCCATTTATTTGTCAGTGGACATTTAGGCTGGTTCCGTGTCATGGATATTGTAAACAGTGCTGCAATGAATATTGGGGTGCATGTATCTTTTCGAATTATGGTTTTCTCCAGATATATGCCCAGGAGTGAGATTGCTGGATCATATGGTAATTCTTTATTTATTATATATTTGTTTATTTTTGACTGTACTGGGTCTTCACTGCTGCTCGGGTTTTTCTCTAGTTGTGGTGAGCGGGGGCCACACGCTAGCTGCGGTACACGGGCTTCTCCTGCCATGGAGCACACCCTCCAGGGCACACAGACGTCCGCAGGTGTGGCGCGTGGACGCAGTAGTTGCAGCTCCCGGCTCTAGAGCACAGGCTCGAGCGCTGTGGCACATGGGCTTAGCTGCTCCACAGCATGTGGGATCATCCTGGACCAGGGATTCGAACATGTCTCCAGCATTGGCAGATGGATTCTTTCCCACTGAGCCACCAGCGAAGCCCCTGTTTTTAGTTTTTTCAGGAACCTCTAAACAGTTCTCCATAGTGATTGTACCAATTTACATTCCCACCACTCTATATTTTACCAAAAAAAAAAAGGAAAATCATTCTAAGGCTTGATGCATGCCATGCCAAACCTAAGGAGCTCTGGAGGATCAGTGATGATTCAGTGTTTTTAAGTATTACAGTAGGATTTCACTTGGAGGAAAAGCTGGTTAGGAGGACGGGCATGTCTGATGGTAAGAAAAATGTACAGGCGTTCCATCAATAGCATTTTTAAACTTCTGATGTTATTCAATTTCAGTCCAAGCGGCTTGAGAAGGAGGATGGCGATAGTGATGACAGCACACTGTCATTCTTAGGGTTCTTTCTCGTTTTCAAAGCCCTTTCATCAATTATTTCATTTAATCCTACCTATTCAATGAGGTCCTCTATGCTTTTCCCAATTTATCTAAGGAGATTGAGATTCAGAAAGGTTAAGCCTGAGATCAAACTGCTGGAAAAGAAACAGCATTGGGGAAGAAGCTGGAAGGCACTCCTGGAAATCACAACTTTATTTGACTTCTTGCTTCACGTTTTGAAGTTTTCAGGGGAGGGACAGCAGGGAGAGGAAACGATTTTTGCTGCAAAGGCCAGGCTCCAGTTTATGTATCAGGAGGCCACAGATGCCAGCCCTGTGTTCACAAAGATGGCTCCTTAGAGAAAACACGGGAAGGTCTGCCTTTCAAAAGATTGCATAAACTGGCTAGGCCACTTCAGCAGAATCCAACATTCACCTTGAAGGCTTTTGCTAATGAGACAAATTTAAGAGAAATAACACTCTTTCCAACTATCTCATTCCATTAAGGATGTGCTGAACAACTTGAATAGTTAGAATACCTAAAATTTCTATCAGAGCTGTATCTTTCATTTAATTCACTGTGTTCTACTACAATACCTACCTGGATACTTTGGGGGGATTATAGAAAATAAAAGCCATTTTTTGCAATTCCAAATATAAGTCACTGTATCTTAAGTGTAGTCTCCAAGCAGAGTCATTAAATAATATTAATAGTAGGACTTTTGTTGTTTTAGTCACTAAGTTGTGTCTGACTCTTTGCAACCCCACAGACTGCAGTCCACCAGTCTCCTCTGTTCATGGGATTCTCCAGGCAAGAATACTGGAGTGGGTTGCTATCTTCTTCTCCAGAGGATCTTCCTAACCCAGGGATCAAACCCTCCTTTCCTGCATTAGCAGGCAGATTCTTAACCACTGCGCCACCAAGGGAAGTCAATAGTAGGACTGGCCTCAGCCAAACTTGCTCTCTGAATTGTTCTCAAACACATACTCAGATTCTCCTAAAGTATGCAGATCAAGGTACATTAAAAACGGGATGATTAATCAATGATGAAAATTTGTCCTGTGTGTAGGAGTTTTCCATTTCATTTTGTAGAAATATTTTCTAAGGGCTTCCAACTTAAAAAGCCCAAGTTTGACCCAGAGCTTTAACAGTATAAGAAAAGGATTCATTTCCCTTGTGAGCTGAGTTGCCACTTTGGAAAAAGACAGTGCTAAATATGAACCCCTTTAATGAGTTCCTTCTGCTCCAAGAGACTCTGTTTCACAAGAGGAAAGTGTCCAAAATCGTTTTAATAGACTCCATGATTTGAAAGAATGTTTCAAAACTTTTGTTGAACTTTTCATTTTGATGCCTGGTGATATGTAATTTCACCTTTTGGCCAACTAAATGGTCAGATGATCGTTAACAACATTTTGTTTGCAGATTACCTGCTTTACTTCCTATTCATCATACACA
Source organism: Muntiacus reevesi (assembly GCF_963930625.1). Lineage (NCBI taxonomy): Eukaryota > Metazoa > Chordata > Mammalia > Artiodactyla > Cervidae > Muntiacus > Muntiacus reevesi. Next base: position 37,304,386 of record NC_089252.1, on the reverse strand, counting down.
TAGTTCTTTTAAGTCTTTTACATTCTTGATAATCTTTTACTTCACTCTGCTTTTTTTTTTAAATAATATTTTTTAAAGTTTTTTTTACGTGCACCATTTTTAAAGTCTATCAATTTTGTTACAATACTGCCTCTATTGTTTACTTTCTGATCTTTTGGCCAAAAGGCATATGGGATCTTAGCTCCCCCAACAGAGATGGAACCCACGCCCTCTGCACTGGAAGGCGAAGTCCCAACCACTGAACCACCAGGGAAGAACCTATTCTGCTTTAATTATATAGGCCTCTCTATGAAACCTTTCAACTATCTGGCTTCGATCTCTTTAGTCACACTGACAACCACTTAGCATGTGAATATATCAACAGTTAGTTGTAAATGTGTTTACGTGTTCCTGGAATTTCACGCATTCATTTAACAAATATTTATTGAGACTCTATTGTATGCCAGGCTTTGATACAGGCACTGAGGATACAGCAGTAAACCTAAGAGATGAAAATCTCCTTTTTTGTGGGGCTTACAGTCATGGCAGGGGATGGGTTGACTGTAAGTAATTAATAAAAACAATCTATACTACATTGGACTGTAATGCAAGCTATAGAGGAAAATCCAGCAGTGAGACAGAGAAGGTATGTTGGAAGTAGGGAGTATAATTTCAAATACGGAGGAAGTAGGGAGTATAATTTCAAATACCTTTGAGCAAAGATCTGGTGGTGGTGCAAAGAACAGGGACACCTGGGGAAGAGCATCTCAGGTGGAAGGAGGAGGATGCACGTCAGGAGAATCTTAGAAGCCAATGACCTTGAGTGGGGCCCAGGGTGGAGAGCAGTAAGACATGAGGGAGAAGAGACATTAAGACCAAAGGGGTGGTTCTGTTTGGATTTGGAATTTGTATGCTGACAAAGTAGAAGCCATGGAGTAGGGAGGAAAATGATACAACATATTTCAAAAATATCATGTAGGCTGAGGGACTGACGATAGTCTTCAGTAGAGCCAGGTCCAACACAGGGGACCAGTGATGAGGCTATTATGACGGTCAACACAAGAGATGATGTCGACCTGAACCAAGACAGCAGTGATGGAGGTGGTGAGAAATTTGGATGCTAGACCGTGTTCAGGGTGGAGCAAACAGGATCTGCTACACATCAGGCATGGGGTTTAAGAGAGAGAGGGTTATCAAGCATGACTTTGGGATTTGACCTGCACAACTGCAAGGACAGAGAAGTCATTTTACTGATGGGGTATGGTCAGGAGCTGACAGCAACTCTGGGGGCCCAGGAGCCTGAGACAGAAGAGCTGCAGGAGCAGGGGGCAGCAGCTGGGGCAATAGGGAGGGGGTGGCTACTATGGTCAGAAGATGCTTACACAGCGGGACTTCCCTGGTGGTCCAGTGGGTTAGACTACATGCTTCCGCTTCAGGGGGCATGGATTCAATCCCTGCTTGGGGGAACTAAGATCCCACGTGCTGCACCATGCAGCCAAAATTTTTTCAAAAAGATGGTTACACAAGGCGAGTCAGGAAAGTAAGTCAATATTCTGAGGGTAATGAGAGTCAGGTAACTCTCTCTTAGAGAAAAGATTTATAAATAAAGAGGGAGGGTTAAAGTGAACCCTGAATGTTTGAGCCAGAATTGGGAGTATTGATGTGCTATTTATGTCTCTAGATAAATACAGAGATGGATTTACTTCTATATGTTTTCATAGGTATATACATATAAATGGCTTGATAGAAAAATAGATGCATAGATATACACACACATAGCAATAGACATAAATGTGTGTGTCTGCTTGTGTGTGAACATTTGTCACTTACTTCCTTGCTCGCCCCACTGAGAGAGCCTAGAGGTTAGGACATGCTAGTAGCAGTGAGCATTTGGGTGCCCAGAGCTCGTTCCTAAATGCCATCCTCTATGAAAAGGAACCAGGGCTCCTCGAAGAGCTCACTGATCCCAGGACTGGGGCAGGGAAAGTACAAAATGCGCCATCTTGATGTGCCAGAAAGTGAGAAGCACAGAGGCGTGGGCAGAGGGACTGAAGAGCCAGCTTGAAGAGACACACTCTGGCCAAATCTGGATGTTTGAGCATCAAAATAAATAACGAAAGTAATAATATGATCTGTGGGCTGGAATAGGAATTCATGAGTCTATACTGCCATAAATAGATAAATGCAGGGAAGGGAACTATTGTTTTCACAGAATGCTAATACACAATTGAAATAAAGGAATGATGCAAATGGGGGATAGTCATTTGGCAACCATCATAGCAGTAACTGATTCAGGCCAGAGTTATCAATGCTTCTTAAGACTGGTTGAGTGAAGTTTCAGTGAGAAACAGACAATTGATATAGCCTAGGAGTATGTCCCTATACTTGTCAATTACAGGACAGAATGCTGACTTCACACTGGAGGATTCCAGTGTCTGACAACCCAGGTGATCAAGGTTATTATCACAATGATGGGATGCTTCTTAGTGAACTGTCTAGAGCAGAGTAGCATTTCTTTGATGCACCCAACAAAAATGCACGACCTGGGTCAAACATGAAGAAACATCAGATGGATCCAAGTTGAGGTCTCTGAAATCTACAGAATAAAAGGCATGTCATTTTCAAAGCCATCAAGGGCATGAAAGATGGAAGAACTGTAGCAGATGAAAGGAAAAGAAGCGGATGTGTCACTTTCAGGAAATGTGCGAGCCTAGATTGGATTCAGGACCAAAAATGAAAATGAAACATTTTGCAGCAAGTTGGGAAATCTGAAGGGATTCTACGGATTGGCCATACTGTACTTATGTGGGAGAGAATTCTAGTTTGGGAGAAATATATCCTGGAGTGTTTAAGGATAATGGGACATCGTGTCTACACTTGCTCTTAAATGATTCAGACAAAGAATATTGATTATGAGTATCTACCCGTCTGGGGAGAAAGGGAGAGGTCAATGTGATATGGCCACAACTCAGAAAACGAGGACAGAAGGACTTCCTGAGTTCTTTGTAGTATTTTCCTTACTGTTCTAAGTTTGAAATTGTTTCGAATCATTAAAAAGTGACTTCATTGGTCCCTGGGCCTAATCCCACCCTTTTACAGGAAGGAAATATTGAATGATACACTGCTGTGCTGTCACTTCAGTCCTGTCTGGCTCTTTGTGACCCCAGGGACTGTAGCCCACCAGGCTCCTCTGTCCATGGTGATTCTCTAGGCAAGAATACTGGAGTGGGTTGCCATGCCCTTCTCCAGGGGATCGCCCAGATCCAGGGATGGAACCAGTGTGTCTTATGTCTCTTGTCTTTTGCGTTGGCAGGCGAGTTCTTTACCACTAGCACCACCTGGGAAGCTCGAATGACACTAGGAGCCCCTAAGTTCTGCATGAGCAGTAACACATGAAAAGGATTTTTCAGGTATCAAGTGCCACTGTCCCATTCAAAACGGATACAAAAGTGCCACCCACGCTAATTGCAGCACCTTGGGGAAGGTATTTTGCTGGTAGATGGGGTGGAGCACTGCTTTCTTTTATAAGGAGGTCAGAGGCAATTTGGAGGGTAAGAAATGGTGAAAGATTGTGAAACCAGGTCATATGAGGAAAGGCTGGAAGCCCAGGGCACTTTCGTCTGGACGAAAGAAGTCACACAGGGGATCTGTTATTCGTCTCAAACAGTCTAGAGGGCTCTCTCATGACACAGGACTCAGACATTTCTATGACCGCCAAGGGGTGGAACAGAACCAGAACCAACCAGTTAAAAAAAAAAAAAAAAAGTGTACTATTTCACATTTCATCTTCAAGTAAAAAAGAGGGCATGAACAGGGGCTAGTCAGTCTCTCATCACAGGGAAAACACAAGCAATTGTCAGAAATACTCTATCAAAAGCAAATAAAAGAGGTCTTAGGTAACCTTTAAGCCCTTTTTAAACTCTGTTTACAATAATAGCTACTATTCACTGCATGCTTCCATCTTTCCACAAGCAGACATTGTCCCCAGCATTATAGACTGCACTATCTCAGTGAATCCTTCCTACGGCTCCATCAGACAGGACCCCGGAACCCCTTTACACAGATGAACAGAATGAGACTTTAACAACCTGCTTCACTTGCAAATCAAACACAGCACACAGGAAAAATGGAACCTGGAGTCAGCCCTGTGTCTGTCTACTCCGTAAGCCACTCTAAGTCCCAAGAACTCTCTCACACCTCCTCCTTCTGATTCTTGAGCCACTGGTATGTTCAGTGGACCAAAGAGCATCCATTGATTTCTCACTATTCACAGGTGCTCCAATTTTATCTCTCCTCACTTTCTCAGCCACTTGAGTCTTTAGCTCCCTCCCTGCTATTAAGGAAAAGCCAGTTGTGCCTGGCCTGGCTGTCAACACATCAGATGCCTGGGTGGGCTAATATTCGACAAGAGGCATGTCCCCCATCCCCTCCCCCACCTCCACTTCTAATCAGGTACTCCTTCTGGTACTGAATCCAGCTGCACTCAAGCTTGAGCCAAGTCACACCCTCATTCAACCCTCAGTTTCAGCTTGTTCAGGTCAAAGTGTAATGCATTTAGCAAGCACTTAACCTGGAATATGAAAAGACCTCCTCTTGAATGTTTTGCCTCTGAATTGCACCACCCTAGTCTCCTTGGGTTTCAAGTTTTAAGAAGATGGATAAGGACAGACTTGCCTCTTCTTGAGAAGTAAAGGTTAGCACTTGACTGCCAGGAGGGGGGAAAAAAAGTGGCTATCATTTTCCAAAGTGAACCCAAGGTGTGAGGATCTCATGAAACAAAATCTGCCTTAAGATGCAAGGAACTGGGGCTATGAAGCAGCATCCCAAGTCACTTAGCAACAAAAGGACAGCGAGAGTCTCCTTGACTGGTGACAACTGTCCCCTGACTTTCTTTAGTGAAGCCTCTTTCCTCCCCCTCCCCCTGTTGAGGAGTCTAGAAAGCACAGCTAGACAGGACCGCGTGTGCACTCTTGTCATTCTTAAGAGTGGCACACCTGCGCTCACAAAACAGAGATATGTCCCTGATGGACTATCAAATGTGCGATTTGGGAAGTTCATTTTGAAATGTAATTAAACTAACAGGGAGTTGGCACTGTACCTCGCTCCCGTAGGTGTATCAGGGAGGGAGACGTTTTTGGTTGACTGGATCACTTCCTAGAGTGGGATTTTCATCCTTTTATATGCTTTTCTCCTCCGGTAGACTTTACCCAAGGAATTGTCCAGAAAGCGTGACTTCAGGAGGTACTAAGCGACAGAGGGAAGGGTGCGCATGAATGCCTGGGCGATGGCCCAGGAAACTCCTGTCCCAGTCTCCAGGGAGGCAGTGGGAGGGAAAGAAAGATCAGGCGCCCTCTGTTTACTTAAAAGGCCCGGGTGTGCAAAACGCAGGCCTTGTGCACGCACGGGCGTGAGTGTTCTCTGCCTGGACGCAGAATCAAGCAAGCACGTGGCTGACGCGCTGGGCCTTCCTTCAGGCCTGGGGGCTCGGTGGGCACCGGTAGGGGTGAGTGGCTAGGGGGTCGCTGGAGCCCGAGGTGCTCCGCGTCGGTGGTGCAGGTTGGGTGAGAAAAGACTCGGATCCCAGGACTTATCGTCGTATTTTAGCGCTTCGTGTGCACTCGTGTGAAGCTTAAGCGGAAACAAGCCTCCGAACACTTAAGAACTCGCATCCCCGCCGCTTCTGCCGTGACTTGAACTCTTTTCAGAAACTGCAGAGATTTAATACCAGCAAAAGGAGCCGAGTTATCGGGTCCCCTTCAGGCGCGCGAAGGGTTTGTGTCACACCGTCTCTCTCTTCTCCAATCCGCGGCCGACACAAAATTGCGCGTGTGTGTGCCCGATCCTTCCCTCCTTGCCAAAGCCCAAGCAGCTTTCAGCACTCGCGGGCTATAAAGCCGGGGGCTGCTGGGCAGGAACCCAGCACCGCGAACGCAGCTCGCGGACGGAGCGGGGCGGGGCCGAGCGCGGGGACCGCCCAGGCTCGGGGAGCAGCCAACCAGCGGCCGCGGAGGGCGGGTCGGCGCGGGCAGAGGGGCGCGGGCTGTCACAGGCGCCCGGCGCGCGCTGCAGGTGGCAACTTGGAGGTGCCGCCGCCGCCGCGAGAGGGCCCGGGTCTGGCGGCCCCTTCCGGCCTCCGAGAGCCCTTTCCCGCCACCAAGCCGGAGATCGGACGCGGGAGAATCCGCAGGAAAAAGCCGCTGCGCAGGGACCCCTGAGCAGCCCTACCTCTCTGCCCTTCTCTACTTTTTTTCTTCGAAGAAGGTTGCGCCGGGGAGCGGCGAACAGGCTCCGGGAGGGGCCGGAGAGGGACACTACCGGTGACCCAGGTGAGCGCCTTTCCTTCCCCTATCCCATCCCTTATCCCAGCCGGGCGCAGGCCGGGACGCTGGCTCGCGCGGTGCGCAGGGGCCGCGGCGCGGGCGCCTGCCCTTGGCTCGAGGTCGAGGAGGGAGAAGGCGAGGCAGGGGGCGAGGCTGGCCCGGCCGGGGGCTGCTTGCCCGGAACCACCCGGAATGCGCAGAGACTCCCGGTTGAGCACCTGCGGCGAGGGGTGGACGGAGAGGGGCTCAGCGGTGGTCGGAGGGCGGGCAGCCTGCTTGCCGCGGGCCGGGATCGCCCCTGTGCGCGCCGTTCGGGAGCCGCAGCGGGAGCCGGGCGCGGCGCCTCTGCGAACCCCGGGAGTGAGCGCGCGGGTCCGGCGAGCGCAGGAACCTTCACTCTCTGAGAGACCCGTGCTGCGAAGGATGTCATCCCTCCCGGCCCCGCAACTCCTCCGCCCGTCTCGCCTCCACCCCTCCACATCCGCGGCGCAGCCTATTCGGAGATCCGTGCCTTCGCCGGCGCGCTGAGGGGTTGTTGCCGTCACTCCCCTCCCTTCCCTCGCCCGAGTTGGAGCGCCCCGGGGTCCCGCTCCTCGGCCCCGACCGCCCAGCCTGCGCGCTGGAGGCGAGTGGGGCGGGCCGGTTTTCCGCGCCGAGGGCGGAGGTGGCGCGGGCTCGCTCTGTAGTGCTCCCTCTGTCCATACCACCCGCCCCTCCTGCAGTTTGAACCGCTGGCCCAGGGAGCGAAAACTCTGTAGCCAGATCCTCGCTCGCTCTGGGAAATTGGGGCCTCCAGGGATGTTGGAAACCTCGGAGAAGAGGCGAGAGCATCTGCCTCCATCTGGGCGTTTCAGACCCTGCTGTGAATTGGGACAGTGGCTCTGACCTCCGCGTCCGGGATCTGGCGTGGGGGTGCTGGCGGCCGTGAGCGTGTGTGTGTGTTCCTCCGTGAGGCAGAGGTGCAGGGGCCGGCTCCCCCTGCCCGGCGGAGACGCAGGGCCCCACCACGGTCTTCGCCAGCAGCGCGCAGCTGCATCCAGCAACTCCGCGCTGCTGACTCTTCTCCTCCGGCTCCAGCTGCCCGCCCCCACCCCCACTCCACCTAGGCGCGTCCGGGGGTGGCTATCATCTGCCCAGAGGGTGCGCCGGAGATCCAGTTTCTCCCGGGGCGAATGGGGAAGGTTTCCAAAATCCAGAGGAATGCCCCTCGCCCGGGTGTAGGGACCTCGAAAGAGGCCGGCGGCGGTGATTCCGCGCTTTGCTGAGGGTGTCGTGTCCCTCGGGAAGCCGAAGTTGGGGTCGCTGAGCCGCCGAACTGCCTTTGGCGCGTCCGGGTCGGAGGCGGAGGAACCGGCCGGCGGGGGGCGCGCTGCGCAGGCGGTGGGGGAGGCTGGGGACCAGCTGTGGAGGGCTCCCGGGGCCGCGGGTACAGGGGAGCTCGGCGCCGGTGTGTGTCCAGGGGGCGCATCCGGGCTGCGGTGGGCTCCGGGGACGCCCCACTAGCGCTGAAGTTGAGGTCGGGTTCGGTGCCGCGTGGGGATCGCCCTCGCGGCCGCTGCGGATCCCAAGCAGTAGCCACGCGGCGCATTCGGCCCCCAACTCCGCCCGCGGGCCGCGGCTTTCGCTTTTCATTCTGCAGAAGTGAAGCTTCTGCGCAGGGAAAGCCGGAGATGCTGGAGGCGAAATCCTCGCGGGAGCGAGGGCGGCGCCCAAAGACGCGGAAAGGGAGAACGCGGGTAGCGCGGTGAAACGCCAAAGATTCCCGAGGCAAGGCGAGGCTGGCCCAGGCCAGAGGTCGGGCTCCCGGCCCTGGCCGCCTCTCTCCTAGGGGACCGAAGGCTCCAGTCTCCCGCGCCCCCAGCCCCGGCTCGTGGTCAACTCCTGTGTAATCCCCTGCCAAGTGCACTGGATTAAGAGTGGGCGGGGAAGGGGCTAGAAATCACGAAATGAATGAAAGTGGAAAGGGCTGTAAATCCCAATTTTAATTCCGGCTTAAATCTAAACTCCATTTGATTAGAAACAGACTCTAATCTGGTCTGGATTCATTTCTGCTAATGATAGTTCCTGGAGGGCCGGGCGAGGTTCGTCCTCCCCAGACTGGAATTGTCCTCAGATGGAGATGGGCAGGGTGCACCCACACTTCTCTTACAGCAGGGAAGCGGTCAGTTCACGTTGGTTTGGAAGTGACCTTGCAGGCCTTCTCTTATCTGCCACAGGCATTCATTCCCTCCTGGATCAATTGCAGACGTTCAGAGACTTCATGACACAAAGGGGTTAAAATCCTTGCCTGTAACAGTAGTTTCCAAGGAGGGCTTTTTAATGGGCTCCTTAGAACTGCAGTAACCTCAGGGAACATTCTCAGTTCCGAGGAGCAGGGGTATAAAACCAAAATTGTGTAACTACGCTATGATGTCTACGCTATGATGTCTAAGTCCCCTTCAGGGAGGGTTCCTCCTGCCTGTGGTGTAAGTTGTTGAGGGCAGGGCTTTGTCTGATTCTTTTTTCTCCAGGCCGGGGAATATAGTATGTGTTCAATAAACACATATAGACTGGTGCTTATAATTAAAAATGTTGGCCTGAAAAAAAATTTTAATAATTTCGAGGATCAATCATTATTAAAAATCTGAATCTTAAACCAAGTTTTACAGTCATTTTGAGGCCTATTGTGCGCAGTTTAGTTACATTTTTTAAAAACCACTTGTGATTGATGAAATCACTTACAGAATGCGCTTAGGATGTTGCTGCTGTTTAGTCACTCAGTTGTGTCCGACTCTTTTGCAATCCTATGGACTGTAACCCCGACAGGCTCGTCTGTCCATGGGATTTCCCAGGCAAGAATACTGGAGTGTATTGCCATTTCCTTCTCCAGGGGATCTTCCTGACCCAGGCAGGGACCAAACCCGGGTCTCCTATGTTTCTTGCATTGGCAGATGGATTCTTTACTGCTGAGACACTGGCGAAGCCCACTTAGGATGTTAGGAAATCTAGAAATAACAGAATGACTGTTGTGTGTTTAAAGCCCCTCTGTAACAGTCTCAGATTAAATACCTCCAGAAATGGAGACCTCACTACTTTCACAAAGGTTCAATCCACTCTAGATAAACTCATTATTCAAATATTGGGAGCTCAAGGTTGAAGAGGACAGGGCCTCTGCCCTCACATGCTGGTTGGAAGGCCGAAAAGGAAACGTGATTTTGGTCCTGCTGTGTAGACATATGGGAAAGTTAAGAGATCTCAGTGCTTTGAGTGACAGCAGCAAGGGGCACCTGACTGAGGATAGTCCTGTGGTTTGGATTTGAAGGAGGAAGAGGAGTATATAAACAGACTAATAAGAACTTTCTCAGTACTTCCCTGGCAGTCCAGTGGTTAACACTCTGCCTTCCAATGGAGGGTGCCCTGGTTCCACCCCCCATCAAGGAACTAAGATCCCACATGCCATGCCGTGCAGTGTGGGAAAAAAAGAAAAAAATTAATTATATATTTAAAAAACAACTTTTTTGAAGATAGCCTGCCTATCTATTTCTTCCAGAGCCATCTCCTGAGCTGTAACACTCAGGCCTTCTCTCTCCTCCACGCCTACCCTTCCTCTCTTCTCTTCTTGAAGCCTAAGATTCTTCATGCTACACCTCACCCCGCGTTGCCAGCTCCGCTCACAGTACACTGAATATTAATGTGCTATCTCTGAAAATTAAAAAATGGGGAAGGGGAGCAAAAACTCAAGCAGGGGATGATTTGTGTAGGACTTGAAGTCAGAGCGGTTGGTGGTGAATAGTTCATTAAAAAGATCCAGGGAGCGGGATGAGTCATGGTCCATTCTGGGCAGCCACTTCCTGGTCTGAAAGGAGAGTAATCATTTTCACCTGCCATGCGGTGAGAATCCGTTTATGGCTCCTGCGTTATCAGAGATGCTGGGAAGGCGCCGGTGAGAGCGAGCACATAGAACCTAGAATTTTCCAATCAGAACCGGTTAATCAGGAATAGCAAGACCCACAATTAGTAAGAAAACAGGACTTTCCCTGGAGAGCTGCTGAAGGGGCTGGAGATGCTGAAAGCTATTGAACCATGATCTTCACAGTAAAGATGGAAGAAACGTCAATGGCTGTTGTACAGTTTCTGATTTATCATTTTGCCAGGGAGTCATTGAAACAGTGATGGAGAAATCAAAGTGAGGCTTTTTTTGGGCAGCTTTTGGTGTCGTGATGACATGATGTAGAAAGCAGGTCTGATAGATGGACCACCTGTGTTCTGGTCACAGGGCCCAAAGCTAATACCAGGGCTCCTATCCTGTTGGGATGCTGGACAGAATTCAGGACACCAGAGCTAAAAGTACAGTATCTTGGAATCCTCAGTAGCAGAGAGTGAGCGGCTAACTAGGTTAAGAGCCGTGATGTGATAGGGAATGGCACTGCATATAATCAGGGCCGATTAAGAGGGTTTCAGTCAAGTGGAATGAACCCAGATCAGAACGGGAGGAAAGATATGAATGGGCGCAGGAGCGCCTGGTAGTACTTGGTGCCTGGGGACTCGGGACCAGAAGGAGGAGGAGAGCTGTCCCATCTTGGTGGGAAAGCAAGGGCAGGGGGTGGAAATCAGAGCCCTCGCTGCCTCTCCAGTATGTTGTTATGTAAGGTCTCTGAGCCACAGCATCTCCATCAGGAAAACGGGGATAAGGATGCTTCCTGATGAGGAATCAGTACCATGTAAACCCCTCACATCTGGTCTGGTTTCTAGGTTAACTGCCCTGGCAACGAGCTTCTGGTGTGCTAGTCCAGGAATGTAGGCTGACTAGATGAATTATCACCAGGTTGTTCTCTTCAGCCTCCATCAGAAGTCCAGTCACATTTTCAGCTGCCAAGTAGCTTCCCCCATAGCTCAGTTGGTAAAGAATCCGCCTACCATACAGGAGACCCCAGTTCGATTCCTAGGTCAGGAAGATTCCCCTGGAGAAGGGATAGGCTCCCCACTCCAGTATTCTTGGGTTTCCCTTGTGGCTCAGCTGGTAAAGAATCTACCCGCAATGCGGGAGACCTGGGTTTGATCCCTGGGTTGGGATGATCCCCTGGAGAAGGCAATGGCTACCCACTCCAGTATTCTGGCCTGGAGAATTCCATGGACTAGATAGCTCATGGGGTTGCAAAGAGTTGGACACGACTGAGCAACTCATTTTCACTCACATTTTCAGCTACCAGGTAGATATTTTTACCCTGCTGTTCCACAGTCACTTGGACTCAATGGATCTCAATCTTTCATTCATCTGTTCCATGCTTCTCTCCCTTATACCAGTGTGTGCCCTCAGTCTCCAGGCAGGAAGCCTGGTCTTCATTTTCTTCGCCTTCCTCTTCTCACGTAGCTCCCCTGCAGATACACGGAAATGCCAGTAGTCATGTTGTGACTCCCATTGTCACTCCCTTCCCCAATCTCTTCCTGCCTGGACTGTTGTGTCGTCATCCCAGCCTACTCTCATCCCACCCCCTAACCTGGGCTTCCCACTCAGTCCTTTGATTGGACAATTTTTATGACATTGCCAAACCTCAAGTCTCTCCTATTTCCTGAAGGGCAAGCGCTCAGCCCTTTCAATCTGGTTCACAACCCTGTGTCAAACACTCAGTGTGACCTCCCACTGGCCCCCCGCAGGAAACACATTACACCTATCCCTGTTCGGTTTTTTTTTTTTTTTTTTTTTGCACACCTTGGTATGTGGTGCCTTAGTTCTCTGGCCAGGGATCAAACCCACACCCGCTGCATTGTAGGCAGAGTCTTAACCACTGGACCATGAGGAAAATCCCTGTCCCTGTTTTGAATGTACATCTCTAGGTTTTGTGTCCACATCCTTTGCTCATCTATTTCCTTCAACCGAGATCCGCACCCTCTGTATTTTCATCTTGAAATCCCACTGGTTTTTCAAGGTCCAACTCAAACACCACCTCCCTTCTGAAGTTTTCCCTGATCATGTCTCCCTTCCCCTTCAGCAGATCTATGCTTCTTCCTCACACAAATACCACATTTTTATTCTGTGGTATGTTCCTGTTGATTGAGAACTTATTCATCTTTGTCTTCATCACCCTCCAGAGTGGAGGCTCCATCACTTTTCATTGAATGATTGATTGTGTCGTGAAGTCTGGGAAAGACAATGAAAGAAGGATGCTTGAAACCCAGGTCAAGACAGTAGGAGGAAGAAGAGCCTTTATCAGGCCTTTGCAGACAAAGTGGAAAAGAGGCAGTTATCTGGAGGGTTCACAAACCACCCTCTACCTCCTTTTGGTCTAGTTACATGAGTAACTCAAGCTTTGGCAGCCAGAGGAACCTGTAGCATTATTGACATTCTTCATTGTAGACATCAGCTTCTAGTCATGTGAGTTGGACAGAGCTTTCCAAAGCAGGCTGGAGTGTGGGAAAGCCAAGCTGACAGTGATTGGGATGAAAGGAAACAGATATCCTGGGCAAGATGCCTGTAAATGCTGGATGCAACCAGAAAGAGGAAAGAGTCTTGGTCTGGGACTCAGGAATGTCTGATCTAGAATTCCTTTTAGGAAGCTTTTCATCTGATTCCTCTCGAGGCTCCTTGCTTTACAAGATATACATACTATATTATCAAAATCTATAATCATGCATGCGTTCATTAGTATGGGTAGTTGTTTGAATGTTTCTGATGGAGAAGAATGAAAAGACTAGGCCGATCCTCCTGTGTATACAATATGTTTGAGGACAGGTGGAAAAACAAGTTATTATAAAAAGCTTGCTAGTTTGCAAGTTCCAGGAACAGAAATGCTTCCAAACAGTCTTAAATATACAAGCTTTCAAACCTGAGAGGATAAATCCATCCTCATCAAATAGTTATAAACAGCCCATTGCACACGAGGAATGAACCAGTAGGGGAAAAAAAGGGCACGATCAGGTGCTGAGGTTTTGAATAGTCAGGAATGAGACACTTTATTAAATAATGTTTGAATTATACTCTCAAACTTCTTCTGAAATCTGAGCAACTGGATGATCTAAGTGATCAAGAGCTACTGTGTCTGTGCTATATAGACTTTAACACATGGTGTTTATACAGTTTGCATACATACATTACAAAATAGAAAAGATGTTGGTCATTCAGTGTGTGAGAATATTTAGCCACATGTTTGATTCCTATCTAGGACACTGTCCAAACTGGCTAATAGAAATGATAGTGTTCCTACATCACAGAAACAACAACAACAAAAGTACTGAATGGCATCTCAGAGACACAGTATTTTAATTACTACTCTGATAGTTTAAAAAAAAATCAGCATTTTACCATACAAATCTCTTCAACTCTGTAACCTCCTCGATATAAAAGTCCATTGTGGAAGATTCACAAGAACTAATTGAAATGCAAGCAAATAATTGTTTTTTAGGTTTTATTGACGTATAATTGATTTATACTGTTGCATTAATTTCTGCCATACAGCAAAATGATTCAGTTACATATATAAATGTGTGTGTTTGTGTATATATCCTTTTTCATATTCTTTCCCATTATGGTTTGTCTCAGGATATTGAATATAGTTCACTGTGCTATATACCCTGTTGTTTATCCATTCTAGATATAATAGTTTGCATCTGCAAATGGAAAAAGAAAATATTTTTTAAAACAAATGTGATTTCTTTTTGGCACTTTTCACCTTAAAAAAAATTTTTTTAACCAAAGTACAATTCAGTTAGGAAGATAAACTTGCCGCTTCTACTGCAAAGTGTCTCTGCGTTTTAAGATCAAATAGAAATAATTATTTTGTAGATCTACCTCCTCTGCATCATTCATGTTGGAAAAATAATGTCACAGACATTTGTCTCTGCACTAAAACAATCCACGACAAATTCATTTAGACTCTTTGATTTTGAAGTGATCCATACTGATCATGTAATAACCAAGATAATTAGGTAAAACTGCTCACCTTCTTTTTTCAACTGGGCAAAGCTGATCTGCTTCTTGAAAAAGCACTTCAGTTTACAGTGGATGCACAAGTAAGCCATGTTTCCCAGGCCAAAGAGCTTAATAACCGTAATGCAACTCACTCTATCGCCACCTGCAATCATGTTAGTTCTGAATAGAGTCAGATTTCGCCTACTGACCTTAGGAATCCCTGGGGATCACTCCCCGGCTTGTGAAACCAAATTCTTCTGGGCTGCCTGCAACTCCGCCATTTACACTTGCTTTTATTCAGGCCACCATGATGTCAAATGATGACATTTGACAGATGCACCCAAGGATGCTGTTAAACCCACCCTGACTTGAACCCAATAGAGAGGTGGCCAGCAGGTGACATGCTCCCCAGCTTTCTCAAAGTCTGGATTGAGTACAGGTTCAGTAGAAAAGTGAAGTGAAAATGTCAGTCATTCAGTTGTGTCCGACTCTTTGTGACCCCACGGACTGTAGCCCTGCCAGGCTCCTCTATCCATGGGATTCTCCAAGCAAGAATACTGGAATAGGTTGCCATTCCCTTCTCCAGGATATCTTCCCAACCCAGGGATCAAACCTGGGTCTCCTGTATTGCAGGCAGATTCTTTACCATCTGAGCCACCAGGAAAGCCCACAGATTCCATGCTAGTAGTGATTGGATCACTACTCAGCTGGCAGTATTATCCTCATGGCCCCATGAGGTCCAGCATTCAGCCCTTTGTCTTGGAGACACCAGCACACAACATGCCTCTTGGCAGATTCTGTGACTGAGGGGAAGTGGCTCTTTCACTCAGGACCCAGACAGAGGGAGCCGGGCATACTCTGTATCACACTCCAAGCCTGTTACAGGTTTCATGGTTTCATAAAATATCCCTGGCACATAGTAAATGTGTGAACAAGGATACCAAGCTTGTACACTTATGAAATTGTGTGTATGTGTGCACGCGCGCACACACGTACACGCGCTCAGTCACATCTGACTCATTGCGATCCATGGAGTGTAGCCCACCAGGCTCCTCTGTCCATGGGATTCTCCAGGCAAGAATGCTGGAATGGGTTGCCATTTCCTACTCCAGGGAATCTTCTTGACCCAAGAATCAAACCCACATCTTATACATCTCCTGCACTGGCAGACCGATTCTTTATCACTGCACCATTTGAGAAATCTTGGAGTTTATCAAATAAGCAATGGAGACCCATGGAAGGAATTTGTGTAGAAGAGTCATATAGGAAATTAGAAATAGAGGGGTTACTCTGGCTGTGGGTGGAGTAAGCTTGATGGCACAAAAGGACAGAAAGTTAGATGGACAACCAGGAAGCTTTTCCACCTTGCACCACACTCCTTGCTGACCTTGGACCTTGAATCTCTTCCGCTTTGATCTGGGTTCTTTCCTAGGAGGCCCCTAACATTTTCTCCTATGATTAGATGCTACAATAACAGAATCTAAAACATAGATATCTCATTCTTCAAAGGTTGGGTGACTTAGATACTTTCCTTCATAAATTTTATGAATCTTGGGGAATATTATCATATTTCAACATTATCTACATTATATTTATAAAGGATGAGTAACTGGTGCTATTCTTAGTCATTTGCTTTCTTGGGAAAACATATTAAAGATGAAAATGAATTAGGTAATTCAACAGTGAGTAATGCTGCTGAAGTGTATGTGCAACCCAGATGTCAAATCTTTTCACTCAGTGAAAAATATCATGATGTTTTGATGTATGTCTTATACCTTCAATATACAAGTATACACTTATCTTTCAGGTTATTTCACATAGTATTTTGTCTTAAGTGTAGCTTTGTCCACCCCCTAGATACAGTTAGGAGATAACTGTTTCATGAAAAATAAACAGTGATGTAATTTTCCAGATTGTGGGTTTATCAGCATTTAATTTCCCTGGATGACTGTTTATTCATCTTTAGGATGGAGTTACAGCTGCTCCAGCTTTCAAATCTACAATCTGAAAACATCATCATAGATTAAAAACCTTTTGTTTTCTAAACCTGATAGCATCACATAAACTTCATGATCGATTTTACATGTCTGCATTATTGAAACATAATTTTGGCCCAAGGAAGTGAAAATATCACTTTGCAAGGGTCTGCTATACAAAATTACTAAATTCACTATATAGTAGAAATTAACACAGCATTGTAAGTCAGTGACACTTCAGTAAAATAAACTACAAAGGAAGCAAAACCAAATACTAAACAGTTCTTTAGTAACAATAATAATAGTATTATTATTAGAATCAGAGGTAGTATAGTTTTGTTCTCTGGCTAATTGATCTCATTAGTCTGATGATGATGTCCTATTTTTCGGAACTGGTTCAACACTTTCTTTAACCACATTACCCAGAATTTCATTTTATTTTCCTCTCCTTTCACCTCTCCTCCTAGATTTGGATGGTCTCAAAGATATTCTAAGTAATCTTTACAAAGCCTGGGAAGATTATTTATCTGTGTGGTTTTCACTAAAATCTATTGGAGTGATCAACACAGGCTAAAGTATAGCACATCTTTCAGAATGCTTTCTCCTAGACTCCATTTGGCCTCAGGAAAGGGGGTGTTGATTACATCTGGCCAGCTTTTAGTCTAGTGGAAAGTCAAGGTCCATTGGGCAGGGTTGGAGTGTAGCAAATGGCTCTAGCGGTGAGCTGTTTGAAGCTTCAAAGAGCAGCTGGGCTGGGACTTCCCTGGTGGTCCAGCGAATAAGACTCCTTGCTCCCAGTGCAGGGGGCCCAGGTCCCATGCTTGGCCAGGGAACTAGATCCTGCATGCCGCAACTAAAGACCCAGCACAGCCAAATAAATAAAAAGAACAGCTGGGCTGAGCCACTGGTGACTTTCTATGGGAGTGCGGTTCACTTATTGCCTAGAAATGAGAAGATTTGGGAAAAGTGACCCTTAAAATTATTGCTCTGACCAAAAGTATAATTTTAACATGATTGAGAAATACAGTTGAAAAATAGGAAAAAACAAAACAAGGAAAATAACCATTTCCTCACATTATACTTCACTGTGTTGGATGAAAGTGAGTGCCGGGTGTCATGGATGAAATAAAGCAAGTCGCATTGTGTTCACAGAAAATTAGTCAAAGAAATATGCTCTTCTTCTTTCTCTGCCCATTGCTTCTGAATATTGCCCCAGACCTTGCCTCAAAAATAGCAACAACAGGGACTTCCCTGGCGGTCCAGTGGCTAAGACTCGGTGCTCCCAATGCAGGGAGCCTAGGTTCAATCCCCAGTCGGGTAACTAGATCCCACATGCTGCAACTAAGACTCGGCGCAGCCAAATAAATAAATAAAAATAAATAATAAAACAACAACAAACCCGACCAAAACTCTTATATTTTTCTGATAGTTTTATTGAAATATAATTGGTCTACAGCACTTCCCTGGTGTCTCAGTGGTAGAGCCAAGGCAGGGGATGCAGGTTTGATCCCTGGGTCAGGAAGGTTCCCTTGGAGAAGGAGCTGGCAGCCCACTTCAGTGTTCTTGCCTGGAGAATGCTGTGGACAGAGGAGCCTGGCGGGCTACAATCCATGGGGCCACAAAAGTGTCAGAGTTGTCTTAGTGACTTAACCAACAACATCAACAATTGACCTACCACACTGTGTAAATTTAAGGTGGACAGCATAATGATTTGACTTACATACAACATGAAATGATGACCCCAGTGAGTTTAGTGACCATCCAGTATCTCATATAGATACAAAATAAAAGAAAAAACTTGTCTTCCTTGTAATGAGAAGTCTTAGGATTTATTCTCAATTTTCATATAAACTATACAGCAACATTCAGGTCTTCACTATATGTATCATATTGTGCATTATATCCTAGTGTTTACTTATTTCATAACTTTGTACATTTTGACCACTTTCATGCACTTTCTCCTTCCCCCGCCCCCACACCCAGCTCAGTTCAGTTCAGTCGCTCAGTCGTGTCCGACTCTTGGTGACCCCATGAATCGCAACATGCCAGGCCTCCCTGTCCATTGCCAACTCCCAGAGTTTACTCAAACCCATGTTCATCGAGTCAGTGATGCCATCCAACCATCTCATCCTCTGTCGTCCCCTTCTCCTCCTGCCCCCAATCCCTCCCAGCATCAGGGTCTTTTCCAATGAGTCAGTTCTTCGCATGAGGTGGCCAAAGTATTGGAGTTTCAGCTTCAAAATCAGTCCTTCCAATGAACACCCAGGACTGATCTCCTTTAGGATGGACTGGTTGGATCTCCTTGCAGTCCATGGGACTCTCAAGAGTCTTCTCTGACACCACAGTTCAAAAGCATCAATTTTTCTGCGCTCAGTTTTCTTCACAGTCCAACTCTCACATCCATACATGACCACTGGAAAAACCATAGCCTTGACCAGACGGACCTTTGTTGGCAAAGCTGAGACACACCCAGCTCAGGAAACCACAAATCTGATCTCTTTTTCTGAGAGTGTTTTTGAAGCATAATTGACCTACAATGCTGTGTCTGTTCTTGGTGCACAGCATTGTGATTTGATATTTGATGGCATCACTGACTCGATGGACATGAGTCTGAGTAGGCTCTGGGAGTTGGTGATGGACAGGGAAGCCTGGCGTGCTGCAGTCCATGGGGTCACAAAGAGTTTTGTACAACTGAGTGACTAAACTGAACTAGTATACTACACGATGATCACCACAGTAAGTTTAATTACCCTCCTGCACTGCAGGCAGATTCTTTACTGTCTGAGCCACCAGGAAAGCCCCAACATATTGTACAAAGATTAACTACATAGTGATTGGTTATATTTCCCGTGGCGTAGATTTCATCCCTGTGACTGGTTCATTTCACAACTGAAAGTTCCTACCTCTTCACCTCTTAATAGCCAAGAGCCAGATTTTTGTGAGCCTGTCCTTTTATATAGAGCATATGAAAGTGAAAGTGTTAGTCAGCCAGACATGTCTGACTCTTTGTGACCCCATGAACTGTATCCCTTTAGGCTCCTCTCTCCATGGAATTCTCCAGGCAAGAATACTGAAGTGGGTTCCCATTACCTTCTCCGAGGGATCTTCCCAACCCAGGGATCAAACTCTGGTCTCCCATGTTGCAGAGCACATAGTAGGCATTCAATAAATCAAAGAATCCTAAAAACTTGATTTAGCATCATGAACCAGGATGCAAACTAAGCGTGTCTGCTCGTGTGTTTTCAAAAAAATTTAAGTGGCTAAGTTCATCAGAGTGATATTTTAAAGATCCTTGTCTCTGTTAAATTTCTCCTTGTATCTGCAGTGAGGGGTTTGAATTTCCCTTTAAACCCAACAGTCAGAGAGCTGTGAGCATGTGTGTTCTACCCAGGCTAAAAACATTGCGCTCAGTTCCAGGTGCCTACTTGTCTCAATGGTCCGATATGAAGGTCTGATGGTTTCCTGATTGTAGCCACAAGCAGAATTTGTCCTTGTGAGGTTGCTTGCTTGAGATTGATGGTATGGTTCTCCCCTATTCTGTGTTGACTCTTCTCTGCTCACACAGAGAGACACTGAATTCCTAAATTGGCTTTTTGAGGCATTGACCTACCAAAGTATCAGTTTGTTCCTGATGTGAAAGCCAGCATCAGAGATATGAACAGGATGAGGTCAGTGACCTTGAACATCCTGAAGCCTTTTATTTTTCAGCTGTGCCCACATGGGGAGAAGCCTGGCTTCAGAAGTCCTGTGCCCTTTGGAACAGGTTGAGCAAGGTTGCCAACAGAGTCTTCTTCTTTTTTTTTTTTTTTGAGCCCTTGGTCTTCTTTGAAACATTTATACCTCTCCCCACCCTCCAACCCCATAAGGAATTGGACTTCCCTGGGGGTTCAGCAGTAAAGAATCTGCCTGCCAATGCAGGAGACACAGGAGACTTGGGTTGGATCCCTGGGTGGGGAAGATCCCCTGGAGAAAGGAATGGAGAAGGGAATTCTCCCCTGGAGAATCCCATGGACAGAGGAGCCTAGTGGGCTACTGTCTGTGGGGTCAAAGAGTTGGACTTAGCGACTGAGCAGAAGCTCATGCCACAAGGAATGCATGCAGTCATATACTTTGACAAGTTCAGCACTCCTTTTCTGAGTTATTTTTCAAAGCAGAAGGCAAGCAATGATCATAGAGCCCTTTAATGGATGTAGTGTGTTTTGTTTGTAAGAGCACGGAAATGCTTATTTTCTTCAACCTCTGGCCTTTCATTCCTAGGGGTGAGATGATTAGATTGATAAAAGGCAGAGACCTCCTTTTTGAATATAGTCATTCCCCGTTTTACAGAAGAATCGTTTTTCCAAAAGTGCGTTTGTCAGTATTTGTTTGGAATTTTGAAGATATTGAAAATTATGGTTAGGTTTCTAGGCTAGTTCAGACAACTGTACTCAGTTTGTGTCAGGAGCATATGTTGGAATTATTAGGACCACTGGTGGGACTCAGACAGGAAGCCAGTGGTGCCTCATCATGGGGACAGCCCGAGGTGAAAATCTTTGAATTCATCTATAGCATCCCTTCTTGATTCTAGCATCCCTTCCTGATTCCTCATTCATCTTCTCCTGCCCACTTCTCTGAGCTCTGATGTCCACATACTTTCTTGAGTCTCATTTCTATGCTTTCCATTAAGCTTTCTTCCCCCAATACATTCCTTGTTCCTATTGTATTACCTTCTTTATTTCCCAAATAAAGCTATCATTTCCTTAGTTCTGCTGATCAATCCTGATACGAGTAGGAAAGCCATCTGATTGAATTAACTGTAATTGTATGTTTGTATGGGATTGATAACCCCATAGCCCTTTCGTGCTATTTCATTAAAAAGGAAAATGTCTCACAGATGGCCAACAGTCACATGAAAAGATGCTCAACACTGCTAATCAACAAATGAATGCAAATTAAAACTGCAGTGAGATACTACCTCACACTGGTCAGAATGGCCATCGTCAAAAAATCTGCATATAATAAATACTGGAGAGGGTGTGGATAAAAGGGAACCCCCTTACACTGTTGGTGGGAATTAAATTGGTACAGCCACTATGGAGAATAGTATGGAGGTTCCTTAAAAAGCTAAACGTAGAGTTACCATTTGATTTAGCAATCCCACTCCTGGGCATATGTCTAGAAAAGAAAACTGTGATTCAAAAAGAACCCCAAAGTTTATATCAGCACCATTTATAATAGCCAAGACATGGAAGCAACTTAAGTGTCCACTGAAGATGAATGAATAAAGATGTGGCAAAAAAAAAAAAAAAGATGTGGCAACATATATATATGATGGAATGTTATGAGGCCATAACAAAGAATGCAATAATGCCATTTGCAGCAACATAGATAGGCCTAGAGAGTATCATATTGAGTGAATTAAGTCAGAGAAATACAAATATTATATGATATCATTTATATGTGGAATCTAAAAAATAACACAAATGAACTCATTTACAAAACAGAAACAGACTTACAGACATACAAACAAATATGGTTACCAAAGAGGAAAATGGAGGAGGAGGGATAAACTAAGAGTTTGTGATTAGCAGATACACCCAACCATGTATAAAATAGATAAACAGCAAAGATTTCCTGTATTACACAAAGAAATATATTCAATATCTTGTAATAACTTAATGGATATATATATATATATATATATATATGTATAACTGAATCACTTTGCTATACCCCTGAAACTAACATAACATTGTAAATCAAGTACATTTTGATTAAAAAAAAAAAATAGACTGTCTTCTACCTCAAATCAAATACAAGGTGTTGTACTTACTTCAATTTGATTTTCACTTATTTTTTACAAGCAAGGTACTGATGCAGGCCATGAAAATAAAAGTGTGAATTAAAAATGGTGCTTATCATCTTACTGGGAGACAAATATATAAATGCCAATAAACATGATACAAAATGTTATGAATTTCTAAAGATAATTTTATTAAAATATTACATCTTATACCTCACGGGAGTGAAGCAGATAAACTGATAACGATAATATAGAAAAACAAGGGACTTCCCTGGTGTTCCAGTAGCTAAGACTCCACGTTCCTGACACAGGGGGCCCGAGTTTGATCCCTGGTCGGGAACTAGAGGGGCTTCCCTGGTGGCCCAAACCGTAAAGAATCTGCCTGCAGTGCAGGAGACCTGGGTTCAGTCCCTAGGTCAGAAAGATCCCCTGGTGAAGGGAATGGCCAGCCGTCCAGTGCTTTTGCCTGGAGAATCCATGGACAGAGGAGCCTGGTGGGCTACAGTCCATGGGGTTGCAAAGAGTTGGGCTCAAGTTAGCAGCCAACACTTTCACTTTAACTTTCCCCGGGGGTTCAGCAGAAAAGATTCCACCTGCCAATGCAGGAGACACAGGAGACCCGGGTTCAATCCCTGGGTTGGGAAGATCCCCTGGAGGAGGGCCTGACAGTCCACGCCAGTGTTCTTGCCTGGGAAATCCCATGGACAGAGGAGACTAGCAGGCTGCAGTCTATTGGGGTTGCAGAGTCAGACAAGACTTAGCGACTAAACAACAACGACAAAACAACATCCTAAGTGCATTCTTATAAGTGATTTCACCAGTCCCAAGTAGTTTAGACGTTAAAATTGAAGAAGTTTCTAGAAGTCAATCAAGTTACCACATCCAAAGCTAGATGTCAGGGGGACTTCCCTGGTGGTCCAGTGGTTAAGATTCTCCACTTCCACAACAGGGGTCACAGGTTCCACCCCTGGTTGGAGAAGTAGGATCCCATTTGCCATGCAGCGAAGCCAATAAATGAATGAATCAATCAATCAATCAATGAATAAATAAAGTTGTCAAAATCAGCTGTCAGGGAGGAGCGTTTCAACTAAATCATCATGAGATAAAGATTTCTATTTTTAATCTATTCATGAATCACAGCCATCTGTCTTCACTGTATACACGTTCCTTCAATTCTGTTTCTCTCTCTTTTACTGTAATGCTTACCTAAAAATTGAACAGCTCTTGGATAGTGGGTTGTGATGTGAAGGAAAAAAGGGAGGAAACCAAGAAACGAACTGCCATTTACTGAGCACCTGCTGTGCTCCAAGTATTCTGACCGAAGGGCTGAAAATGCCCTTATTTCTGACCTTTCTTACAGCTCTGCAGCGGTGAGCAAAGACAACAAAATCAAGGCTTGCCCAGGGCAAGTGACTCGCCAAGCCAAAGTCAATTCAAAAAGACAGACTATCTCTGTGAAATCATACTGGTTCCCTCTTTACTTTACACCCCTTAAAAAAAGAGAGATAGAGAGAGAAACAGGGAACCATATTCAATATCCTATGATAAACCATAAGGGAAAAAAATATTTTAAAATGTATAGAGGTATGTAACTGAGTCACTTTGCTATTCAGCGGAGATTGACACAGTGTTGTAAAAAAAATAAATTTCAATTTAAAGAAAGAAATAAATTTTGAAAGAAAAGTTTTAATTAGATCCACTCAGAAGTTTAACTTCCTAAGTGGCTCAGTGGTAAAGAACCCACCTGCCAAGGCAGGAGATGCAGAGACCTGGGTTTGATCCCTGGGTTGGGAAGTTCCCCTGAAAAAGCTAATGGCAACCCACTCCAGTATTCTTGCCTGGAGAATTCAATGGACAGAGGAGCCTGGCGGGCTGCAGTCCATGGGGTCATAAAGAGTCAGACACGACTGAGAAGTTTAAGTCCATGGGTTTTTTGCTCAGATGTCTTTAGCATTTTTTATAGGTCTGCCCTCCTCTCCTGACATTCTACCATCTCAGTCTTGCTGGAAGGCTTCAGCACCTTATCAGTTTTGTTTTGTTTTTTAAGATACAGACTATCCCCTCAGTGATGCTGTTCCAGCAGGCGTCCCTGGAGAATGCAGTTCGTTAAAAACGTTTCATGTGACCAGCCTTGTTGCCTGGCTGCATTCCATCATCTCCTTCACACCCATCTCCTTACCTGGATATGCCTTAGATCTGTCTTCTCTCACTGATGTTACTAACATACAATTATTTTCTTGTTATTAAAATCATAATCACGCTTTTGGTTGCTATTTATTCCTGGAAATTGCATATTAAGGTAATTATTTTTATCTTGCCGACATTAACAGCTCATAAATTTTATAGTCGTAAATATTAACCCCATAGCTGCCTGCTTCTAGCTCCTTGGTGAAGAGAGAAGTGAGGTTTGTTTTTTTCCCTAAGAGTTAGGGGAATGCAGAAGGGACTTGAGGATGGATAAAGCTTGCAGCAGCTTCTGAGGTGACAGGTACCAAAAAGCCAATAGGGCTAGCAGGGAGGGTTTGCAGGCAGCACAGAAAGGCTCACGTCCTCATAGCTCGGTTGATCAAGAATCCGCCCTGCAATGCAGGAGACTCCGGTTCAATTCCTGGGTTGGGAAGATCCCTTAGAGAAGGGATAGGCTATTCACTCCAGTATTCTTGGACTTTCCTGATGGCTCAGCTGGTAAAGAATCTGCCTGCAATGCGGGAGATCTAGATTCTATCCCTGGGTTGGGAAGATCCCCTGGAAAAGGGAAAAGCTACCCACTCATTATTCTGGCCTGGAGAATTCCATAGACTGTATAGTCCATGGCATCACAAAGAGTCGGACACAACTGAGTGACTTTCACTCGCTCAGAAGGCCTCACTGCAGTCAGAAAGGACCACCTATCCTGGAAGCTCTATTTCTTCCCGCCCCACAGAGCATCCTCAGAGCAATGACTCTGATCTTGACTCCACTGGAATGCGGGCTCCTCTATAAACATTTCCCACTTCCCAATTAACCATAAAGTGGGTTTCAAAAAATGAGCACAACACAGACATTGCACCAACCACAGAGGGGAAGTTATTCTTTTTGAAAGCAACCTTGAGATTCATTATAGGGTGATGAAGCTTTATGTTGGAGCTTTATAAATTCATCTTCTATGATGAATCATTAAAAGGTAGAAAAGTAAGCTGAGTGGTGAGTAATTCTTTACGTCCATCCCAGGTAGGGAAAGAAGCTGTAACTGCAGCCTCCAACATGTGCGGACCACACTGATCTTGCTCTTCTGTAAAGACCAGAATCACACACGTGGCCCCCAGGAGCTTCTTCTGCATCCTTCTCAGCCTCATCGTTTACCCTTCACCCTCCTGATTTCCTCTGTAGACACTGCGGTACCCAAATATTTTGGTCTTAGGACCTCTGTCCTTCAATCACTCTTAAAAATGATTGAAGAACCTTTGTTTATTCATGGCATACTTATTGATATGTACTGCGTTCAAAATTACAACTGAGAAAATATTCAGATATTTGTTTTTAATTCATTTAAAAATAGTAAATTCCATACCATGTGAATGTAAACATTTTTGAAATTTATGTTTAACTGGAGGTTAACGAACATGAATATTTTTATGAAAGTTACCTATATTTCCAGAATAAGAATAATTTAGGGTAAAGAGTGTTACTGCAATTCTATTTAATGTCCAGCTTAAGAGAGTGAATTCTTATATAGATTCCTTCTTCCCACTTAGAAACTGAAGGTGAGACCTCATAGACCATGTAGCTTCCAGAAACTTCCACTGTATGCAAAAGGCAAATTACTCTTTAGTATGACTAGGGAAAGGGCTTCCCTGGTGACTCTGGTTAAAAAAAAATCCACTTGCTGCTGTCCAAAAGTCTACAAGCAATAAATGCTGGAGAGGGTGTGGAGAAAAGGGAACCCTCTTACATTGTTGGTGGGAATGCAAACTAGTACAGCCGCTATGGAGAATAGTGTGGAGATACCTTAGAAAACTGGAAATAGAACTGCCATATGACCCAGCAATCCCACTCCTGGGCATACACACCAAGGAACCCAGATCTGAAAGAGACACGTGTACCCCAATGTTCATCGCAGCACTGTTTATAATAGCCAGGACATGGAAGCAACCTAGATGCCCATCAGCAGACGAATGGATAAGAAAGCTGTGGTACATATACACCATGGAATATTACTCAGCCATTAAAAGAATTCATATGAATCAGTTCTAATGAGATGGATGAAACTGGAGCCCATTATACAGAGTGAAGTAAGCCAGAAAAGATAAAGACCAATACAGTATACTAATGCATAGATATGAAATTTAGAAAGATGGTAACGATAACCCTATATGCAAGACAGAAAAAGAGACACAGATGTATAAAACAGACTTTTGGACTCTATGGGAGAAGGCGAGGGTGGGATGATCTGAGAGAATAGCATTGAAACATATATATTATCAAGTGTGAAACAGATCGCCAGTCCAGGTTGGATGCATGAGACAAGTGCTCAGGGCTGGTGCACTGGGAAGACCCAGAGGGATGGGATAGGGAGGGAGGTGGGAGGGGGGATCGGGATGGGGAACACATGTACACCCATGGCTGATTCATGTCAATGTATGGCAAAAACCACTACAATATTGTAAAGTAATTAGCCTCCAACTAATAAAAATAAATGAAAAAGAAAAAAAAAATCCACTTGCCAAGCAGGAGACGGGGGTTTGATGCCTGGGTCAGGAAGATCCCCCGGAGAAGGAAATGGCAACGCACTCCAGTGTTCTTGCCTGGGAAATGCTATGAACAGGGGAACTTGGCGAGTCAGTCCATGGGGTCACAAAAATGTTGGACGTGACTCAGCAACTAACAAAAACAACATGCCTAGGAAAATTGTTTTGACCTCATGGGCCTCCTGGAAGAGGCATAGGGACCTCCGGGAGTCCTGGACCTCACTTCAGGAATAGACTCATGGGCCTTCGGGGGGTTGAAAATAAGCCTGTAGGGGTGGATAATGAGAAATACAATTGGAAGTTGAAGTTGAGGCTACAGCATATTCTATTTCTACATTTCTTATCCAAGGAAGGAACTGAGCATTCCTGCTGAGAAGCAGACAATAAATACTCAACAACAGTCCAAAGCCCACTCTGAATTTTTCCTG
Organism: Muntiacus reevesi; assembly: GCF_963930625.1. Lineage (NCBI taxonomy): Eukaryota > Metazoa > Chordata > Mammalia > Artiodactyla > Cervidae > Muntiacus > Muntiacus reevesi. The sequence goes on along the minus strand of NC_089252.1, from coordinate 37,277,289 downwards.
CTTATTTCCCAAAGGTCTTTTCCAAACATCATTTCATTTCGTCTGTACCATAACTTGATGAGAAAACCAGGACATAATTCTCCTTTTCCACTCAGGGAAACAGAGATGTTTAATGACTTGCTCAAGCTTCCCCCAGTTCCTTTAAAGGACCCCTGAACCCACAGTTCAGATTCCCCAAGCCTCCCCCTACTCTGAGCCACCTCCCCTCACTGTGAGATCAACCCATGCACTCAGGGGCCAGGTTCATAGGGTGATGGAAACTGTGGGCAGAAGGTGAGTGAAACCAGATGTGTAAGCTCACTTCTGTGACAGTGATTCATATATACACCCACATATTCCCTTTCCTGATTCTCTAGGAAAGAAAAATAGTCAATATTATTTTTATCCACAGAGAGGATCAGCTGTGTCCTTTGGCCATTACCAAGGAAGTCTGCGTGTTCTGAGAAGAAAACACCATTCACTATTAGAACTAGGAGAGTGGATTAAACCAAACGCTACCCACAAGTCAAGTTCTTAAACTTTTTAAATATCCAGAGGACGTTAGGAAGACCTTGCAGGGGCACTTTGCAAGGTTCCGCGGACTCGGACGGATCAGGAGGGGGCTGTGGGCTGAGTGCTGACAGCTGGCTCCTCTCTGGTCTTTGCAGGCATCTGTCACACTTCATCCAGTGCCCTTTAAGTAACTGCTCATGTCCCAGACCTGCTGAGAGGAAGACCAGGTTTCTTGAGTATGTGCTAAGGCTGCTTTTTTTTCACAAACTGCAATATTTTTAACACTTTAGACTCTTATTCTTTCTTCTGAAGATTGGGTCTACAAGGGGTGACCAAATAGTTCCAGTAATCATTCTAACAATAACTGTTTTGTTTTTAAGTGTGGTAATGTACTGACGCACTAGAAAAGACCCTGATGCTGGGAAAGATGGAAGGCAAAAGGAGAAAGGGGCGGCAAAGGGTGAGATGGTTGGATAGTATCACCGACTCAATGGATAGGAATTTGAGCAAACTCTGGGAGATAGTGAAGGACAGAGGAGCCTGGTGTGCTGCAGTCCATGGGGTCGCAAAGAGTCAGACACAGCTTAGTGACTGAACAACAACAATGATATGCACATAACATAAAATTTAGTATCTTAATTACCTTTAAGTTCAGGAGTGTTACATCCTTTTGCACTGCTGTGGAGCTGACCCTGAGGACACTTTTCATCTTCCCATTGAACTTCAACTTCCTGTTTCTCCCTCCCCCCAGTTCCAGGCAACCACCATTCTATCACTTGCCTTCTTTAGGAATCTGACTACTCTAAGGACCTCATAGAAGTGGAATCACACAGTATCTGTCCTTCTGTGTCTGGCTTGTTTCATCTAGTATAATGTCCTCAAGGTTCATTCATGCTGGAACATGTGTCAGAATTTCATTCCTTTCTAAGGCTGAATAGTATTCCCTTTTATGTATGGACCACATTTTTTTTTATCTATTCATGCACTGATGGACATTTGGGTTGCTTCCACTTTTTGACTATTGTATACAAGCCTGCTTTGAACATGGATGTGCAAATACAACATTGCTTTCAGTTCTTCTGAGTTGATAATAGCTTTTAAAGTAGTGGGCTCCCCAGGTGGCGAGGTAAAGAATCTGCTTGCTAATTCAGACGCAAGAGAAGTGGGTTCAATCCCTGAGTCCAGAAGATCCCCTGGAATAGGAAATGACAACCTGCTCTAGTATGCTTGCCTGGGAAATCCTCCAGTCCATGGGGTCACAAAGAGTTGGACATGACTGAGCGACTGAACGCATTTGTAGTTTACATCTGTAAGGCAGAGACCCAGGAGGTCCTGGTAGACCCAAGGCTCACAGACTTCCTCTAGCATGACTTTGGCATGGCCTGGTCTTCCAAGGTGACTTCCATGTGGCAAGCCTGTGACAGATGCTCTGTTTTAAATGAAGCCTCTGGGGAGTTCCATTGGCTGGACGTTATGTTTCATGTGACTTTACCTTGTGAAATTTCTTCCCTAATGGAGCAACTATTATGGCTGATAGGATTGAAAAACAACATAGCCTAGAAATTTTGTAGCCATAAAATTTTTTTCTGGCCCCTATAAAAAGATAATAAAACTTATTTCTGTGGTCTTTTCATTGACAAATTCAAATTCTGTTCTACAGCTGTGACCTGTAGCACATTCTAAATGAAAGTGAAAGTCCCTCAGTCGTGTTCGACTCTTTGCGACCCCATGGACTGTACAGTCCATGGAATTCTTCAGACCAGAATACGGGAGTGAGTAGTCTTTCCCTTATCCAGGAGAAAGGGAATTAAAGCCCATTAAAATGGGCTATAATTTATGTTCTTAGAAAAGGGATAATTGGAGCTATTAGTCAAATGCTTGTGGGAATATGTAAATAATTTTACTGAGTTTTCTGATTTTGATTTTGAAATAGCCTAAATCTTTACTTGGCCACAGTGCCTGCAATGCAGGAGACCTGGGTTCAGTCCCTGGGTTGGGAAGATCCCCCGTAGAAGGGGATCTTCAACCCACTCTAGGATTCTTGCCTGGAAAATCCCACGGGCAGAGGAACCTAGCAAGCTCCAGTCCACGGGGTCACAGAGAATCAGACAAAACTGAGTGCCTAACACACTTACTTGACCATAGTCTCAAGCTCCTCCCCCTTTCCCCCATTCTAGTCCATATTGCTTTCATTATTTTTATGTCCCTGTGCGTTCATACAACTCTTTCATCGTCCCTTTCTGGAAACATCTGTTATATATTCAAATGTGGCTTGCATGTATTTTCTCTTATTTGCAACTTATTTGTGTTCTCTTGTCTGCTCGTTGAAAGGGTTAACAAGAGATCCCTTTGGGTCTGTCATGAATTATCTGCCTTGTTTTCTTTTTTTAAATTTCTATTGGAGAATAGTTGCTTTACAACTTTGTATTTGTTTCTGCTGCACAAATTATGTATACATAGACCCCCTCTTTTTCGGATTTCCTTCCCATTTGGGTCACCAGAGAACACTCACTAGAGGTTCTCTGTCTATACAGTAGGTTCTCATTAGTTATCAGTTTATCATAGTAGTATATATTTGTTAATCCCAATCTCCCAATTCATCCCATCCCCTTCTTTCCCCCTTGGTATCCATACATTAGTTCTCTGCCTTGTTTTCCTATAGCAACTTTCTCCTTAACCCGCTGTGTCTTGGCAATGGGGCAGTTTCTAGAAAGGAAAGAACTCTTACTATCATGCTCAGAATGGGGATGAGTTACCACTAGGTGTAGAATTACTTCTAACCTATGTTTTCTTCTCCTTTTTGCTCACCTCCCTGTCTTGCTGCCCCTCGGAACATGGCACGGGACCTGCCCATCATCTGGAAAAATGTTATCTCTGGGTGTGCGACACGGACGATGTGGGTGAGTCCTGAAATTAATGTTTAAGCTGTTGATTTCTCTCTGTGTTTGGAGAAGAAGAAAACTGCCAGATGAAATTGTTTGTTGGGAAAATACCTTTAGCATCCTGGTGCCCACATGCATGCACCCTATGCGCCTTCATGTTTTGCTCTTGGTTTCCTTTATTTCTGGAAGGAGGGGGTTTGTACAATTTTGAAGAATAGTTCTTTATAACAAAGTAATTTGAAAATATCCCAAACAGTTGGAAATGGAATTTTCTAAGGCTCTTGTTTGGCTCTTTCTATAAGTTATACACCACGGATATTCACAATTACCATTTGTGGCAGATATGTGTGTTTGTTTTTGTGATGCTGGCATTGTTTCTAATATAAAGGCACTGGAAATGGTACACTGTGGATGTATTTATATTCAGTGAGTCATGAATTTGACATGAAATCGTCCCACTTTAATTGGTTCCACTTTAATTGGTCCTCAAGGTAGCAAGATTCAAAACATCAAACTTTGTTCTTCCAGAAGGGGGCAGTAAGGATATACTGGGCACCCAGCTATTCCACCTGTGGGACCAGGGAAGGGAGAGAGGGTTGATGTCTGCTGGTGGATTTCTTGTTGTAGAATGGAGACCAGATGACAGGCAGGTTTTGAATACAAAAAGTAGAGTTTTAGTTACATTTCTTTCTAGTTATCAAGCAGGTGGGAAATAAGATCCGCCCCCCCCCCCAACAAAAGCCTTTGATTAGCATGATACTGTAGGAGTGGCTGGTTCAATAGTGTCTATCCATTTTTAATTTCTTTATTTTTAATTGGAAGATAATTGCTTTATAATATTATGTTGGTTTCTCCCATACATTAAGATGAATCAGCCATATATATATATGTCCCCTCCCTCTTGAACCTCCCTCCCACCCCATCCTACCCCTCTAGCTTGTCACAGAGTACTGGATTTGAGCTCCCTATATCACACAGCTAATTCCCACTGGCTATCTATTTTGCATATTGTTATGTATATGTCTCAGTACTACTCTCTCACTTCATCCCACCCTCTCCTTCCCTCACTGTGTCCACAATCTGTTTTCTATATCTGCATCTCCATAGCTGCCCTGCAAATAGGTTTATCAGTACCATCTTTGTAGATTCCATATATATGCATAAATATACGATATTTGTCTTTCTCTTTCTGACTTACTTCACTCTATATAATAGGCTCTAGACTCATTCACCTCATTAGAACTTCTATCCTTTTTTTAAAAAATGTCCCTAACCTGGCTGGTTCCTGGAAAAAAAGAAATCCTTTAGGGTATTCTTCTGTAGGAAAATCATTGTCTTGATCATCCATTGCACTTTCATCCTGGGTCTCCCTCTACACAAATTCCAAATAAATTTCAAACTGTCGTCTTAGCGAGCTGAGATGGCAGGATTTCACTTGCTGGGAGCTAATGCATGTTACTGTTACAAATGCATAATGCCATCTGTTATTTCTGGAATCTCTAAAGCTATATTGAATGTTAGCATGAAATTTGGCATGGATGTTTGTGAGATTTTCTATTCTGGTGTAAGTAATTTGGGAATCTTAATCTTAGATGATTTGGTTGCCTGTAAATATCCTTAGGATTACGTATCACTTGAGTTTACTCTGTTGAGCTCCGAGTTGTTGATTTGATGCAATTACCACCTAATCAGCAGTTTTGCCTTTTGGGTTATGCTATGATTTTCCAGTTCCACATCTAAAGTCCCCTTTTGGGATTCACACTCTGTTTTCCTCTGTGTATGTCTGTAGGTCTTTCCATCATCCTTCTCGTTAACGAGCGGTCCTCAACCTAGCACCCAGGGATCGGTTTTACGGAAGACAATTTCCCCACAGATCAGGAGTGGGATATGGTTTCAGGATGATTCAAGCGAATTGCATTTATTGTGTACTTTATTTCTATTGTTATTACATCACTTCCACCTCAGATCATCAGACATCAGATCCCAAAGGTTGAGGACCCCTATTGTAAACGATAACCTGCTGGACAACCATCCTTAAAATCTCACTTTCTCTTCCAATAATAATCAGTATCTAGAGCCTACTTCTTTTAAGTTAATCCTGTGCCACATATTGTGAATTCTTTCTTCTAGGACTCAGAAAGTGCGGAAGATAGCATTGTGTTTGTGAGATGTTCAGGGGATCTTCTGAAATCTCTAGTCCTAGAAGCAGCAAGATATAAGCCAGAGTGTTTGCCTGTTTTCTCACATTCGACTCTGTTCCAGAGCATGCGTGTCCTCATCAGTTTCTCCTTTTCTTTCACTTTCTAAGGTTCCCTTCTACTCTATTTAGGAATCTTTTGATGTGTGTGTCATTTGGGCTTTTTAAATTTGTTTTTGCTCCATTTATAGAGAGGGGACAGGCTGGGTCTGCAGCCTAGAGATTTGGTCGATCTGGGATCATTTTCTTAAAAAAAAAAAAAAAAATAGCCAATAGGCTTGTCACCTGACATGGTTTCCTTTCTGGGATGTGCATGATCAGATATCATTAGCATCCTCATTTTTGGCATCACCTTCATCACTTCCTCTTTCCCAGGTGCTGGGCGATGGACTGCACATGAGTCTCATTTAATCTTCATAACCTCATGATAGGAACTTACCTATCATCCGATTTCATGGATGAATAACCCGAGGTACAACTTACCTGTAAAAGCCACCAGGGTCCTAATCATAAACTGTTTTTGTTTAGATTTATTTCCTTTTAACAATTTTAATATACTTTTTGACTCTTCCGTACCTTCAAAAACAGAATTTTGGTGCATCTCAGACAATATTTTGTCACATACAACTAAATCTGTCTTTCATCTGTAAGTATATAAAACTCTCTCATTGTGCAGGGGGTAGGGGAATTAGAAGGGGTTATAGTAAAAAAAAATGTGTCAATTAGTAAGGTGATTTGCCCTATGAAAGAGATTTCTGTTTCTCGAGAAGTTGCTATCCTCAACAGTATAATATTTTGATAGAACTAATAGTGGTTTTGCAGGGAAAAAAGTCAAACAGAAACTAATTTTCCCCCCAATTCATATAAAGCCTTGTACCTACAAATTCCATTTAGATTTTCAACTCTTGCTTTTGAGGGTTATTGAGCTTCTAAACCTAACCATGAATACTTCTCTAATAGCTAATTTTCTGCTTTATTAGTCAGGGTAATAAGGCCCTTCTCAAAATCAGAGAGACATGAAAAGCAGAAAGTTATCTTGGTCAGCTAGCTCTTCCTGCTTGAATCTCCCAAGGGTCTCCATTGAGAAGGACAGGAGTTGATGGAGCCAAGCCATAGACATCTTGGACCAGAAGCCTGGGATTTCCAGTTGCCCAAGGTGTGCAGATTCTCATCATATCTTACCTGAGTTTTGCAACAGCTTGCCAAATCCTTCTTTTCATCTTTACGCCATCCTTCATCTGGCTCCAGAGACACATCCAAGCTATAAATCTGCCCATGTCTCCCTCTTGCTTTAAACACCCCGTGGTTCCATCTTGCTTCTGGTCCTGCTTCTCCACCATAGTTTTGTAACAGCCTGGTGAGCATTAATCATTTGTGTGGGTGTCACAGGTAAGGGACTGCTAATAATAAGTCTAAGTATTAGAGCTTAAGAAGTATTTATTTCTAAAGTAAAATAGGCTGGATTCAAGTTTATCTCTATGGCGTTATTGTCTGTACTCACTTTTATTCTGTACTATTTCATCTGTGTGTAAAATAAAGATCTGTTAATATCTATCTGTGCTGTGTGCTCAGTCGCTCAGTTGTGTCTGACTCTCTGACCCTCAAGGACTGTAGCCCACCAGGCTCCTCTGTCCATGGCATTTCCCAGGCAAGATACTGGAGTGAGTGCCCTGTCCTCCTTCAGGAGACCTTCCCAGCCCAGGGATCAAAGCTGCATCTCCCACATTAGCAGGCAGATTCTTTATCAAGAGCCAGCAGGGCAGTCTATCTATCTATCGATCAGATGCCATATCTGGCTATGTACTGGGGATTGTGTATAAAATCATCAGCCCTCCTTATTTGTCTCATCACCTAGTGGTTGCTGGTGTATAGCTAGTAATTCTGTTTATCAAGAATTTCTGTAGCACTTGTGAGTTGTAACTTTGTAGTTATTGACTGGGTCTATGTAATTTTACTTGTGGATAATTTCTAGGTAAGAAGGAAGGCAACTATCCCTCATAGCTCAGATGGTAAAGAATCTGCCTGCAGTGCAGGAGACCTGGGTTCGATCGCTGGGTCGGGAAGATCCCCTGGAGAAGGAAATGGCAACCCATTCCAGTATCCTTGCCTGGAAAATCCCGTGGACAGGAGCTTGGTGGGCTGCAGTCCATGGGGTCGTAAAGAGTCGGGCACAACTAAGCGACTAATACACACACACAAGAAGGAAGGCAAGGATAGTTGAAGAGAATCCCAACACTGTATTTATGTAATGAGGTTATAAACATTCTGACCCAAATGACAATAATTTCTGATGACCACATAAATATCAAAGTGATGATAAGGAGTAAAACTTTCAAGAGGACAAGTTATATAAACAAAAAGTTAAGATCTGTACATTTCGTGTGTTTGAGTAACAAATAATACAGTTGCTCTTCCAGAGTCCATGTTTATTTACTTTTTTAACATTACCCATGAAATGGAGGTTTAAAAAAGAGGGACAAAGTTCTTTTTTCAAAATAAAATATTTTGAAAAATCTTATGTGCTAAAGATTTTTCTTATAAAATGTTTAATTCTGTGCAGAGTAGATAATGTCAGAAATTACATAATTACACAAATGTTTATGTAAAGTGTCCATACCACCCTCCTACTCCTGAAATGTCTGTGCTGCTTTTTGCTTTATATTCCCAAGTAATTTTGGTGGAGGTGAGGAGTTGGAAAAATCTGGAAGTGTAGATTGCATGAAAGTCATCTCATGTCTCCTGTCTCCATCTAAAAAAAGGTCAAGAACAAAGCTCTTTACCATAGCCCGCAAGTTTTCCCTGATCCTATTACCACCTACCAGATGCATCAGCCAGGTGGCTTTTGGCTCCAGGCTTGTGTCACTTGATACTCCTGCTGTGTCCCATGTGTGTCCTGTCTTTAGCATCCCAGGGACTTGCATGTATCCATGATTTTTCTCATTTTCTCTCTCTTGCTTTCAACTCCTTCCCTTGTCCTTATCTAGTAATTCCTGCTTGCCTTTTACACACAGCTCCCCAAAGAATTCTGTCCTAATAAGCATCCTCTTCTCCCATCCTCCTTGGTATGAGAATCCATCAGATTCTTTCAGCACCTGTGTGTGTCTCCCTGTATCTTTGGATGCCATAAGGAGTGATGGATTTACCTATAAATGCCCCTGCTGTTTTATAAAACCAGAAAGAACTGAGACTTCCTCTTCAACAATTCCTTATGTCTAACACCTAAAGTCTACAGGGATGTCATGGGTTATTTCTTGAGGATAGATTGTGAAATGGACATTGATGACCCAAGTGTTTATTAGCAGGATATCCCTGAAACCAATGCCAAGGAGGAAGGCAGGACAGAACAGAGGGAGAAGTTGTGATCCGCACAAAGGTCTCGGCTCACCCTATGGGGACCCTTAGAACTGCGCTGACCTCCAGGTTATTTCCAATTAGAGCAAGATGGCCCGAGCACCCTTACCTGCCCCACTGGAAGGATGTATGACCTCAGCAAGGCAGCTGTCTTCAGTGGAGGCAACTCCACAAAGGGCTGACAGCTGAGAGCTGCTTTTTGACAGCACTTCTGGAAGCTGGACGATTATAAATCCTTTGTTCCTGGAAGGATATCATAGTGCCCACATGCTTGCATGCTCGGTCACTTTAGTCATGTCCAACTCTTTGTGACCTATAGACTGTAACCCGCCCGGCTCCTCTATCCAGGGGATTCTCCAGGCAGGAATATTGGAGTGGGTTGCCATGCCCTCCTCCATGGGCATCTTCCCGGCCCAGGGATCAAACCTGGGTCTCTTTCATCTCCTACATTGGCAGGCAGGTTTTTTTTACCACCAGCACCACCTGGGAAACCCCTCATAAAGTCCACTGTAGGGTTATCATGGTGTCCACTGTATAGGCTCAGAACTCTTGTGACATTGACTGGAGAAGGGCCAAATGCCTGTGAATTTGGGAAATTGGGGCTGAAAAGAGGAAATGAAACACGTGGGTGATTTCTATCTGCTCTATTAATAGAAATGGTTTTAATAAAAATGGATTTCTCTCTGAATAAGGAGATATGATTTTTTAAAGACCCTTTAAGCTCTAAGCCTTCCAGCCCTGAAAGCAGCAAATGCATTGTTTGTAACTGTTCCAAATAGTGAAACTTCTGCTGCTCATTCCACCAACATTTATTGAGTCCCCAAAAGATACACAGCATGATAGTAGCTGTTGAGGGACCCAAAAAATTGTTTAAAGAAAAAAACAATCAAATATCCAGGAGATTTCAACCCATTGGTAGATAAGGTCACAAAGCAGAGCAGAATGAAACTCTGGAGCGAGATGTTACATGAGCTGAGCCTTGAACCTCCAGAACCTTGAGTCTGACTCTTCCAGGAAATGGTAGCTTTTACTTTTCTACCCTCCCCCCCCCCCCAAAATATCTCATTTGACTTTTATAGCCTCTGCAACCAATGACCTCCATTTATTGAAAAGAGAGGCACTCTTATCAAAACCTACAGTGGCCAATGAAAACCGAATCATAACTCTTTCTTCTCTGTTCCATTCCCAGACACTAAAAATGAAATGATGCTTGTGCCTTTTAGCTGTGATTTCTGTGGGAAAAAAAAGCCCCCACATGTGGGGCTATATATACATCAGTTCCAGGGCTCGGCCTACAGAGGCCTATGGGTCTTGCTTGGTGATGTTCGCTTCTAATCACCTCTGAGGTTCGCTGTGGGCTCTTGTCCCCACTGGTGACTCTGAGCCACCTGTAGGGTGGAGGTGTGCCTCAGCTCATTTCCACTGTGTTTAAAAGAAAATGCCTTTGAGGACTTTCTTGGTGGACCAGTGGTTAGGACTTGTGCTTCCATAGCAGGGGGCGCGAGTTTGATTTCCTGGTTGGGAAACTTAAGATTCCACATGCTGTGCGAATCAAAAAATAATAATGTTAAATATTATCAAAAAATAATAAAAAAATGAAAGAAAGTGCCTTTTCACCTTGCTTTTATAGAGGATTCTCCCTTCCTTTTAGTGACTTCTATGTACATCATAGATCCTTTCTTTCCCTGCCTTATCTTTAATTACTAAGATGATGACAGCGTTGATGAAGAAGACATATGATTCTCTCTCAAAGGTTTAGTAAAAAGGAAAAAAAAATGAAGCAAACTGAATTACAATAGCAGAGTTCTCAATTATGCTTATGAGACAGTGTTGGTGATAAGGAAGTAGTTAAACATTACTTTACTTAGAAATTGTTCTCAGGACTATTACCAAGTGTCAGCAAAACGAACAACAATTGATCTATCAAGTTCTTTCCTCCTTGGCATATACAGAATGAGATTATTAGCTTGGCAAAGTTATTCTACAGTCTACTTTAGTGTGTAGCTTTCTCTACCCACCATTTTTTTTTCCTGATGGTCCTGAAGTCCCATATTTAAAAAATTTTAAAGCATCAGTTACCCAGTCTCCTCTGCTGACTCTTCTAAAGATGTTACCCTCGAGATAAAGAGAGGAAAGCTGAAGGGCTGTAAACCTGTCGAGTCTGTATTGATCCTTCCTGTTGAATTTAGCATCACTTTCCTGGTATCCATCGGGCAGGAAGTAGATACGAGATGCCCAGGTCACCTATCTTTTAGGGAATAATTTGAATATAAGTTTTACTCCATAAGACTCTATTATCATAGTATCAGTACTGGCTACAAGAGGGCAAGAGAAACGGGGAAAGCACAGGGTTTGGGGGAGTGTGTGAGTGTGTATTTTCTGGGCTACAGAGTGGATTTCACATTCTCTCCCATCTGAAAAGCTAGTTGGGAAACCCCAGTACATTGCAGCAGAAGGACAAACAGCCATCAACATGGAAACTTGGTTTGAAAATAAAAGCTTAATGTGCAATCTTACATGAAAGTTGTCACTTTTAAAGGTATCGAAAAAGGCTCATGTAGTCTGTCCAGTTCATCTAGTCTTTGTTTTAGTCAACAAACAGCTTGAGAACCCAAAGCTCAGATCATTTCTCTTCTTTTTAAATAAATCACCTGGGCCTCCCAGGTGGCCCAGTGGTAAAGAATCCGCTGCCAATGCAGGAGACGCATCAGATGCCGGTTTGATCTCTGGGTCAGGAAGATCCCCTGGAGTAGGAAATGGCAACTCACTCCAATATTCTTGCCTGGAAAATTCCGTGGACAGAGCTACAGTTCATGGGGTCGCAAGAGGTGGACATGACTAGAGATTGAGCACACATACCGTCATCAAAGATTATCCGCTGAGTGCTATTCTTCTTTACTCCTATTAATTTTGCTTCTGTAAATCATTTATGGTAGCAGAATAATTTGAACTTAGTAAATAGCTTGAAAAGGAGGGGATCAGCTTGCTTATGGACAATATGAAGCACAAACGTCGAAAAACATGATATTTGATATCTGTTTTTTATAGCGGTTCTCTTTAACGGGTATAAATTCCCGGTTCTGTTGATGCTGGAACTGCCTCCATGCCTACCTGACCCAGCCTGAACCTGACTCTTGGATTTTCTGAGGAAGAATTTATGTGAGGTCAACGATTTGTACTTGTTCAAAGGTTACCGTGCTACACAATTTGGCTGTCAGCAGAGCAGGTCTGTCCTGGCCCAAGACTGTGTATAGATCTGGAAAAAAATAAAATAAAAACAGACTACACGACATTTTACTGCCCAGTAAACTGACAGAATCACATAGGCTATGTCAGCACAGGCGCTGGGCAGTTGGGCAAGGGTTCCTGCGGCTCGTCTGAACTTTGTATTTTGAGCACGTGGCGTTGGAAAGATAGCCCCGGGGGAGCTGAACCAGCAACGATGCTCAGGAGATATTTGTGGGGCTATCATGGTGTTTTTGTCCAGCAGCTGTGAGTGATGACCAAGTTTGGCCAGTTATCTCTGAAGTCTTATCTCCTCCAGCTTGAGTCCATGGAGAGGCTCAAAACTAGACAGAGCCTATTTTTAACAGCAAGTCCTATAGACCCATAATTGAACGTGTGTGTGTGTGTGTGTGTGTGTGTGTGTGTGTGTGTGTGTGTGTATCGGTTCAGAAGTCACTCCTAAACCGAAGTTCAGATATTCCTATATGTCTGGTTAGGGCTTCCTGTATTTCTTAACCAAGAACAACGTAGAGATTTGAATGTATTTTGCTTTCGTTTTGATTTATTTTACTGCAGTCTAGTTGATTTACAATGCTGTGTTCATTTCTGCTGCACAGAACACTGATTTAGTTATACATATACATACATTCTTTCCCGTGATAATTTATCCCAGGATACTGAATATAGTATCCTGTGCTATTAATTTGGATATTTTGTCTTTTACTCATGATGATGTTTTCCGTCCTCCTCGTTATTAGTCGCTCAGTCGTGTCTGACTCTTTGCGACCCCATGGACTGTAGCCCACCAGGCTCCTCTGTCCATGGAATTCTTCAGGCAAGAATACTGGAGTGGGTTGCCATTCTCTTCTTCAGGGAATCTTTCCAACCCAGGGATTGAACCCAGGTCTCCTGCGTTGTTGGCAGATTCTTCACCGTCTGAGCCACCAGGGAAGCCTGATGATTTTTGAGGTTTGTCTTTTACTCTGATGTTTTTGAGTCTTGGTTTTCACAACAGTTGTGTCTCTAATTAGAATGTCATGGTGTATCTGAGGACTGTGCCCACTTTAGACACAGGAGAACATTAACATTGTCAAAATATTTTTACAAGTGTCCAGAAAGGATTTATTCCCCAATCCCTGTATGCCTTCTCCTCAAAGGAAATGTAATATTTGCATTGAATTCAAATCCTTACAGCTCTTGACTCGGTAACTTTGTACCTGGTACTTCTCCATAATAAACATTAATGATCCTATTCATAGTCATGGTTTTTATTGTTAGAAAGAAAAACTCTTTTCTGATGATACTGTAGATTTTAAAAGTGAGAAAATAAAAGTGCCTTTTGGGTTTTGCTTTCAATTGTTTTTTCTTTCCCTTTTTAAAATCATTCCAAATTTTGAACGTGGGGCTCCACCTAGTGTAAGTTTTAGGTTAAAAAAAAATAGTAGGAATATAAGGAAAGGCAAAAATGACCAGAATGGACTTCTTTATGATAAGAATGCAAAACAAAAGACAGTAATATTTCATAAAATGCTTTTGTGGTTCCAGATGCTTCACAGAATTTAGGAATGCAGAAGCATTCTTTTTCATTCCATCATTTTCCTCAAATTCTTACTTTTATACCTTTTTTTAAAAGCAAAAATACATTACAGATGCATGTAAATAAGGTTTTAGGTTGTAAACATTTTCTTTGCCTATGGTAAATGGATTTAGATTCAATTTTCCAGTGGTGTAACAAGACAAGAATCTTAAATAAAACAGTTTGGGATGTCTTCATAGTTGGTAAAGTTGATACCTGAAATTGCTTCTTTTTTTTCTTTTAATAAACAAGGACTTAAATTTTAGGCTAATATTTTAATTTAACACTTTCCATAATACCATCTGATTATATTTTGGAAAAAAAAATGTATATTGCATCCAGCTTAAAGATTGAGTTTTTTGTTTGTTTACTTGATAGTCACTAAGTGGAGTTGTACTACTGTCACTAACATAGGTTTTTTACAGCTTTGAGATGATCACTATAGTATAGTGCTCAGTGTCTTTATATTTTGTTCTCACAGAGGGGAATTTGCAGTGCTTATGTCTACTGTCAGTGAGTACCAACAGCAGACTGTATATACGTCTCTAAAGCACCAAGTACCAGACTGAAGTGACACATACAGGAAACTGACCTAGATTCACAATATCAACAGCCAAGAGATGCAGAGAGTTGAGAAATTCACTTGAGAAATATGTCCCCTCGATTGTTTGGATTTCCAGATAGGCAGCATTTGCCCTAGAACTGACCCGTGGTGGTTTCCAGGGGAATATTTCCCATGTGCCCCCTGCATGACAGGTGTTGTATATATAAGATGTATCTAATTTTCCTAACACCCTGTGAATTAGGAACACAGAGCTATTTTACAGAGAGAGAAACAAGCTCAGAGCGTCAAATAACTTATCCTGGGTTTGAACTCAAGTCTGTGTCTCTACATACTATGTTTTTTCTTCTGCATCATATTACTAAAACACATAAAACTTCTGAAGTCTTTCATGACAACAACTCTTTTTTAAGATTCCAACTAATGGCTGTTTTTATTCAAGACTGAATATGTGCTAGGGAGTTCCAAGAGGGTTAATACTATTGTGTCCTCAAGAAACTCAGTTTAGCTGAAAAGGTTGAGCATAAGTTGTTACTGTTGCTATTTAGTGTCTAAGTCGTGTCTGACTCTTTTGTGACCCCATGGACTGTAGCCTGCCAGGCTCCTCTGTCCATGGGGATTCTCCAGGCAAGAATACTGGAGTTGCCATTTCCTTCTCCAGGGGATCTTTCTGACTTAGGGATTGAACCCACCTCTCCTGCATTGCAGGTGGATTCTTCGCCATTGAGCTACCAGGGATGTCCTGAATTTCAGGGAGATGAATTCGCAGGTCCCAAGTCAGAAAAGAGGTTATAGGACAGATCTAGAATGTGGATCAGAGATCCTAGAAAGATGAAGACCAATGCATGAAAACCAAAACTGGCTTGAGGAGAGGCTGATGGCATTGAGGGCAGGGACAGAGGAATTAGGAACAAACAGGAGACTGAAGCTAGACCCCTGGCAGTCTCCGATGGGAGAAGACAGGTGAAACGCTGGTCAAAGCCAAGTCCTGTAGATCTTGCTATTATCTATGGTCTTATTTAGTTATAGTGAGGGTGGCTGGGAAAGATATTTCCAAATGCTGGAAAATATATTCCTTAAAAATAATTGAAAAAATAAAAAGCTTGGCTAAAGGTTTATAGAAAAACATGTCATTATTAGAACCCTTTGAAAGTGACCCCATGAAAAGAATCTTCTCTTTGCATTTTCAGAAGCATGACATAATGTTTTTGTTGCAAAAGAACATTTTAGCCACAACAATAAAACTGCCACAGAAATTTGTCATTGAGAGGAAGGGAAAAAAAATTAACAAAACTTTTCATCCTCTGCTTGGAATGAGCAGAATAAGAAATTCTTTTCTCTTCATATCCTCTATGATTTCAGGTGAAACTGTGAAACTAGCATTGCCAACTAGTCAGACACATTTTTTTGTGTGCTTGTGCTGGTCATCTACAGGCTTCAGAGACCCAGATGTCACCACATCTGTGACCCAGATGTGGTCTACTAATCAGAGGACCCCAGCATCAGAGTATGGTTAGCACCAGGGTCTCCAACTTGGCAGTGCTACTTTGGGTAGGTCACACCCAGCTTCTGAAGGTCTCCATCATGTATACAGCAGGAAATAAAAACTAGATCATTGGTTCTATGCACCGACAGCGTCAACATCACTTGGAACTGGTTAGAAATATGTTGTTGTATTTCTAACCAGTTAGAGGAGAGGCCCCTCTAACTTTCTGAAGCAAAACCATAGGAGCAGGACCCAGAAATCAGTTTTGACATGTTCTCCAAATGATTTTGTGCATTCTGCAGTTTTTGAGCCATTAACCTAGCTGATCTCTTAAGTTCTGTCTACTTTCAATGCTAGAAGATTCTAAGAGTCACGTGGCTCATTCTGGCCCTCAGGGAAATAGTTGTCTGGAGTCATCAGAACAGAGAATCATTTTTCTTTAATAAATATCCAGAAGACAGAAACTGCCATGAGTGGCTCACTGTGTTATTTAACCATTTCAAGCTGTTGTGCCTTATTGTTTATTCAAAATATATGTAGGACAGTGATTTTTTTAATTTATTTTTGGATTATGGTTACCTTAAAGACAAAAAGAGCTGTGAGGATTCTGCAGTGGGGAAGGTGATTGGGAGGGAAGGAGAGCCACATATTAGAATAAGCATGTAGTTGACACACAATTTTAAGTGGTTCACAGATGCCCTAACACTCATCCCTGGTACTAATTTAGACTTGGTTAAGAACTGACTTGGAAATTTTTCAGTAATTGTTAAGGAAAGTAAGGACATTTCCAGTGATTCTAAAAGAGAGACTCATTCAATACATTTCCTCCAGTTTCCATCAGTTTGTCAAATCCATTTTAAATACTTACTGATGGGGAAGGTGCAATTCTGAGTCCTGGGGTGGGATATATCCTATTCTTTGTGAGCTTTCACACTTACCTGCAAAAGTGGTCAGAACAAGTAGCAAATGGACCATAGATTCCTTCTGCCAGAAGATATTTCAGTGTGTTTGTGTTGGGGGGGGGTGGCGATTTTCAAAAGAGGTAGCACATGAATTGGTCTTGGAGATGAGCTAGATAGGCATTTGCAAGCTGAGATGATGGCAGGAAGGAAGGCTGGAGATCCAAGGTCGTTCAGGAGGCCCAATTGATGGAGAAGCTTTAAACAAATAGCCTCGGGCTCCTGAGTTTTCTTCAAGGGCTACATGGAAATTTCTAGGAGATGAAGTAGAATCCTTTCCTTCCCTCACTGATGTTAATACACACAGCTGTCAATTCTCTGCTTTAGCTCCAGGGATTCTCTTGGAAACAATTTCTTCCAAGTAATGATATTGGATCTTAAACAACTGGGCTGTTCTCCTAAAAGAGCAAGTTATAACCACAAGACATTTGCCCGTAAGACCTTTTTGGTAATTTTAAGCTGTGTTTTTACTTCAGCTTTCAAGAAGCAAATGGAGGTGTGCGTGCTCAGTCATGTCCAACACTTTGCAACCCCATGGACTGTTAGCCCACCAGGCTCCTCTGTCCATGGGAGTTTCCAGGCAGGAATACTGGAGTGGGTTGCCATTTCCTCCTCCAGGAGATCTTCCTGACCCAGGGATCAAACCTGCATCTCCTGCATTAGCAGGTGGGTTCTTTACCACTGAGCCACCAAGGAAGCCCTCAAGAAGCTAAGAGTTGGGTCATTTTAGAGAGCTGGTCACTAATCATTTGCTTAGCCTCAAAGTGCCTGTGTGAAATGATTAATTCTATGTACTTAACAGGTGCTCATAAGGCGTAGCCTTTTAGTCCTTTAACAAGATTTTAATTAATTCTTGCAAGAGTGATAATTTTCTACTCATTTCTTAGACCTTTCCAATTATAATGACAATAGTTGTGTCTTGATGACCTCATGTAGTGCTTCATTTCTTGGTTGTTTAATTTCAGAAGGAATAGGGCAGTGTGAAAGTATCTTCTGACTTGATTGAATTTTCATCCTTGGTATTCACTGCTAGACTATATTAGGACTTCATTACTGACAGAAACTGCTTACATTCCCTGCAAGGGGAACAGTTTAATCTCTTGAGGTTTGCTCAGATTGGTATCCATTGAGTTTGTGATGCTATCTAACTATCTCATCCTCTGCCATCCTCTTCTCCTTTTGCCTTCAATCTTTCCCAGCATCAAATTCTTTTCCAGTGTGTTGGCTCACTGAGCCAGGTGCCAAAGTTTTGGAGCTTCAGCTTCAGCATCAGTCCTTCCAATGAATACTCAGGGTTGATTTCTTTTAGGATGGACTGGTTTGATCTCCTTGCTGTCCAAAGGACTGTCAAGAGTCTTCTCCAGCACCACAATCCAAAAGCATCAATTCTTTGGCGCTCAGCCTTCTTTATGGTCCAACTGCCACACCAGTACATGACTACTGGAACCATGTCTGGTGGTTTAGTTGCTAAGTCGTGTCCGACTGGCAACCCCACGGACTGGGAACCTACCAGGCTCCCCGCTGTCCTTGGGATTCTCCAGGCAAAAGTACTGGAGTGGGTTGCCATTTCCTTCTCTAGGTGATCTTCCTGACCCAGGAATCAAACCCGGGTCTCCTGAATTGCAGGCAGATTCTTTACTGACTGAGCTACAAGGGAAGCCTGGAACCATGTCTACACAGGATGCTAAAAAATCAAACAATACAAGGTCTATGGTGTTGCCATAGCCATCATTACAATCAACTAGGGAATTAGAATTATTGCTGTCTGGGCCCCATCAATTAAGTTCATGTCTCTGAAGCCTGGGCCCTGGTGTTGGTTTTTAAAGGGTCCCAGGTGGTTCTCAAGTGCAATTAGAGCTGAGATCTGGTCTTCATGAGACCTGCGTGGTTGTCACATTTGGACAGTGATGTGATTGATGGAAAGATGTCAGCAGTTACAGCCAGAAGGTATCGGGTTTTTTTTCTTTAATGATATTGACTTGAAAACATCCAGAGACTCTTACATAAAGCAGGAGATAACATAGCGTATTCCCGGAGATATGACTTTCTAGGCCCCTTAAGTTACCCATGGCGATGGACAGCTGGGGTAGATGATGCCCATGTGGAATGAGGGTCTCTGGGGAGTGGGAGAGAGCATCACTTGGTCCCTGAGTTCTGTGTTCCTGCTTCCCCATCCATATGCCCCTCGCCGCCTCTCTTCTGGGCAAACTGGCTACCTGTTTGCTGCCAGTGCAACCTCCCTCCTCCAACACATTCCTAGGCTTGTGCTGCAAAATTAGACAGACCCAGAACCCCTGAGGGGCTTCCTGGCCAGCCCCGCCAGGATCCCCAGACAGCTGAGGGCCATTCTTGCAATGGCCAGTTGGCAGTCTATCTTGCTTCTCTCTTTAAAAAAAAAAAAATATATATATATATATATATATATATATAATTTTTTAAATTTATTTTATCTTTGGCTGTGCTGGGTCTTCATTGTTGCACAGGCTTTTCTCTAGTTGTGGCCAGCAGGGGCTACTCTCTAGTTGCGGTGCATGGGCTTCTCGCTCTGGTGGCTCCTCTTGTGGAGCATGGGCTCTAGGGTGCTAGGGCTTCCGTAGTTGCAGCACGTGGGCTCAGTAATTGTGGCTCCCAAGTTCGAGAGCCCAGGCTCAATAGTCATGGCTCACAGGCTTGGCTGCTCCAAGGCATGTGTGATCTTCCCAGACCAAGGATGGAACCGTTGTCTTCTGTATTGACAGGTGGACTCTTTATCAACTGGGCTTCCCTGGTGGCTCAGCTGGTAAAGAATCCACCTGCAATGCTGGAGACCTGGGTTCAGTCCCTGGGTTGGGAAGATCCCCTGCAGAAGGGAAAGGCTACTCACTCCAATATTCTGGCCTGGAGAATTCCATGGACTGTATAATCCATGGGGTCACAAAGAGTCAGACACGACTGAGCGACTTTCACTTTCACCAGAGAACCACTCTTAACTTCTCTTTTAAAGATTGGAATGATTTTTCTACTGTTTTTTGGGTGGCAAAACGTTTTAGGTAAATTATTGATCATAATAATCAAATAGCTCATTTCTCTTTGTTTTTCAAAAATGAGAGACAATGAGGAAGTTCATCATAGTTTGAAGCATTTTTAAGTCTAGACCATGCCTAGCTTAGTATTCTTTTATAGGCAATTATTTCATTTTTCTGGCAATTATTTCATTTTTCTGGGAAGGGGAAAGACATAAAAGATGACATCATGCATCTATTTCTTGGTGTTCTCCCTTTCCAGAAAATGACATATTGAAATCTTTTTAATGTTTTTATTTAATTTCTCTTTTCTTTCACTCCTGGCATTTCTTTTTACCCTATATAAAGGGCTTCCCTTGTAGCTCAGTCGGTAAAGAATCTGCCTGCAGTGCAGGAGACCCGGGTTCAATCCCTGGGTCAGGAATATCCCCTGGAGAAGGAAATGGCAACCCACTCCAGTATCCTTGCCTGGAAAATCTCATGGACAGAGGAGCCTGGTGGGCTGCAGTCCATGGGGTCACAAAGAGTCGGGCACGACTGAGCAACTAACATAACACACTAGAGATCAAAATAAAGGTGAGATTTTCATATAAGTTTTACCAAAGAAAAATGACAAATTCAAACTTTTAGCAATCATTGCAAATGCCAATTGAAATTTTACTTTCCTAATATTTTTTCCACTTTTTTTTCCTCTCAAGCAAATGATTTCTCATGTTTGCTCACCACAAAAGCTTTGTGGCCTTGGTTGATGTACTTAACAAGAAAATATTCATGACAAATGAGCATTGGATATATCCTCATGTCCAGGGCTGTGAGAAGATAGTAAGCATCGCAACAAATTTTTGTTGGATAAATGAATGGATCTACCATTTAAATTTTTCATTTTTGCTCAAGAGGACTTCATAGAAACTTTTCTGGGATGTACATACTCATATATTTCAAACTTAAAATTATTTTATTTCATCATAATAACAACATTCTTAGCTCACTCGCTTATAGTTGGAAAAAGGCCATTTCCACATTATGGACGGTATATTGAAAACATCATTATGCACACAACTTTTTTCTCTTTCCACTGCATCTTGAGGGCACCAATTCTAAAGTTGGAATTACTGGGTCTCAGGCTGTGGGCTTCCCTAGTGGCTCAGCTGGCAAAGAATCTGCCTGCAATGAGGTAGACCTGAGTTCGATGCCCAGGTTGGGAAGATCCCCTTGAGAAGGGAACGGCTACCCACTCCAGTATTCTGACCTGGAGAATTCTGGGGACTGTATAGTCTGTGGGGTCGCAGAGGTGGACAGGCCCGAGTGACTTTCACTTTCACTCTTCAGGCTGTGCTCAGCATCCTGACTCTTTCTGAAGATTGCATGATTGTTTCCCAAGTTATTGCACTCCTTTACAGGAATTCATAGGGCTCCTAGCAACTCCTGCCAACATTAGATTTATTATTTTAATTCGTGTTTCCCAGCTTGGTAAGTGTGAGATGGTACTTTATTTAAATGAGTGCTGTCTTCGTTGTCTATGAAGCTGAATATCATTTCAAAGTGTGTTATTTTAGTGCCTCTGTGTGTGAGCCGCATTTTACTCTTGTCAAATTGAGGTTAGGTATTATCTTAAGGGATTTAAGGAGGTATTTCTAAGAGGCTTACGTTCATAATATAGAGAAATTTATTGTGATCATTGCAGCTGTCTTGATTTTCATCTTAGTTCTCATTTTTGTGTCCTATGGAATTATTTTGTTTCATTATGTTAAAGCCACTAATAGATTATAAGAGTCAAACAAACTCTAGATGCCCTCCAGAATTAAAATTCTCTATCTCCTTCTCTCCCCATTTCCGGTCTCTCTCTCCACCTTTTAAGCTTTCATTGGTTGGTTTTACATCTTAAGGAAATTTCATGGATGTCACGTGAGGGGACAGAATCAGGAAGGAAAGAAGGACGTTTTAAAGGCTGTGCGTGGTCTGCACTGCCCGGGCACTCAACCCTGGGTGGTCTTTTTCTAATTATAAGGCCCATTGCTGTTTGATTAATTTCTAACTTCCCTGATTCTTCCTGATGATCCCTATTTCTCAAAGTTGCATCAAAGTATTCTTCTTACTAATTGATTTCTACAGATAGTGACAGATGTGAGTTACAGTTCATTTCCAAGATGTATGTTAAAGTCTGTTCTACTGAATTTTTTAAATGTTATAAACTCAAATCTGTAATTTATTCACATTTGCTCGGGACACTTGAACGAGTTCTTGCCATTGCTTCTTGTGGATGTAAAGGGCTAAAGAATTGTGAAGGTTCTGAAGATATTAAAAAATGACTGTAATTACCTAGGACACCAAGGGTTTGAATACCAACTGTTTTTCCAGCATCTGCCTATAAATATATCATGTTGTCAGGCTTCATAGAGCTCACTGAATAACCAAGCTGCCAAATAATTATCTTTGGAAATCATTTAAATGACCACACAGGAAATCCTATTTATCTTAAACAGCACCACACACAGAAAAATACAATGCAATGTAATTGTTGACATTTTAAGAATATTTAGACTCCTGATTCATAACATATGATCCTTGAATCTTTCAACTTCTCTGCCTAATATGGCCTGGTCAAATAAATGACTTAAAAATACATGACATATGCCACAATGCAGAACTTTGCTCTAGCTGAATTATTGAAGTACAAACACATTTTAGCTATGTTAGCCTCATTTGTGGATGTAGCCATCAGGACTGCCCCAGGAAGCAGGAGGCACACGCGGCTATGAATTTCAGCAGGGAATTTTATAGAAGCCAGCAAGAGATGTTAAGGCACCAAGACCAAAAGAGGAGGGAGCCGTAACCACCCCAGGCTGACATGGTGACGGGAGGAAGCTTTTTACAGCATTCACTGTGAGCGGAAGGGTAGGAGAGAATGCATCCAACAAGAATGGTGCCAACAATAGTTCCTTCCCACTTAGGTCCCCACAGAGCACTGAGTAGAACCCCCTGGGCTGTAGAGTAGGTTTTCATTAGTTACCTATTTTATACATAGCAGTGTGGTCAATCCCAATCTCCCAATTCATTCCACCCCCCACTTCTCCCCTTGGTATCTATATGGTTGTTCTCTACATCTGTGTCTTTCTGCTTTGCAAATTAGTTCATCTGCATAAGTCTTCCCTGCTGGCTTAGTCGGTAAAGAGTCTGCCTGAAATGTGGGAGACCTGGGTTTAATCCCTGAGACAGGAAGATCCTCTGGAGAAGGAAATGGCCACCCACTCCAGTATTCTTGACTGGAGAATTCCACGGACAGAGGAGCCTGGTGGGCTACAGTCCATGGGGTCACAGAGAGTCAGACATAACTAACTAACACACTTCATCTGCACCATTTTTCTAGATTCCACATATAAGCAATATTATCAGATATTTTTTCTCATTCTGACTTACTTCACTCTGGATAACAGTCTCTGGGTCCATCCACATTTCTGCAAATGGCACGGTTTAGTTCCTTTTTATGGCTAATATTCCATTGTATATATGTACCACATCTTCTTTACCCATTCCTCTGTTGATGCACATTTCAGTTGTTTCCATGTCTTGATTATTGTAAATACAGCTGCAATGGACATTAGGTGCATGTGTGTTTTTGAATTATGGTTTTCTGGTTATGGGCTTATGGGTTTATGACCAGGAATGGGATTGCTGGGTCATATGTAGTTCTGTTTTTAGTTTTTTAAGGAGCCTGCAGACTGAATGGTCCTTGGAGATCAGGTCCTTGGAGACAAATGCAGCCCCTGGGAAGCACATGGCACCATAGCCAGGAGGAAGCTGGGGGAAAGTATCCCAGCCTCTCTCTCCTCTACTTCAGTCCTGGTGCTATCTCCCAAAGTCAAAGTCAATCCGAGCAGAGGGTCAGGCAGCCTGAGTGATGTGGTAGGTACTAGGAGTAGACCCTCACCCTATCCCCGACTCCCTGGTATGGAGGCACGTGGAAAATGGATCTGGGTTCCTACAGGGAAATAATTAGCATGATAGAATTTTGAGTTCCCTTTGAGGAGATCTATTGATAAACACATTCAGAAGAGAAGTATACAAGAGAATCATCTACCTTTTAAATAGATCTGTACATGCATTGGGGCTTCCCTGATGGCTCAGTGGTAAAGAACCTCCCTGAAAATGCCAGGAGACTTGGGTTCAGTCCCTGGGTCAGGAAGACCCCCTGGAGAAGGAAATGGCAACCCACTCCAGTACTCTTGCCTGGAGAATTCCAGGGACAGAGGAGCCTGGTGGACTACAGTCCATGGGGTTGCAAAGAGTAGGACACAACTTAGCAAATAAATAGCAACAACAACTCTAATGCATAATGTGATAATTAATAATACAAAATAGTATTATAATATAGCTTCTTTAGAACCATTAATATAGAAAGAAATTCTTGTCAAATCTAGTGTCAATGTCCCAAGAGGAGACTTAGCGACTGAGTAGCAGCAATAGTATTTGCATTACTTGTTTCAAAGATAAATATTTAAGCTCTTTCAACATTATTTGAGTAGCAGGAATAAATCGAGAGATGATCATGTATTGGCAACAGCATCCACTCCTTGTAAATTACAATTGCAGACACCAATTGGGTGAATTTATAAGTCAAAAAACAGCAAAAACTGAAATTAAGCTACACCTAGCATGTTTATTTATTTTTCTCTTTCTTTTAAATTTGGGTTTGCATGTCTTTCTTCAAAAGTTTTACACAGTTCTTGAAAGCATAAAAGGGTATTTAATTGGGGGAAATTGCACCCTTCTCTACACAAGGCAGCCATTGATTGTACAGTAAGAGTCACAGAGGCCTGCAGTCCAGTTTTCTGAGTCATCGTTTCATGCTGGACTTAGTATTATATTCATCTTTTTTAATTCAAGTCAGCCTTCTCTTTGAAGCCGTGTGCCTTCGATTTTAATTTGCTACAGATTTTCACTTTGAAGCAGATGAAATACTTTGATTCTTTGGAATGTCTCACACTTGGTGGTTAGGAGTTATTCTCATATATTTATCGAATACAGTAACTGAAATTCTCCCTTTTAGGATGGGAAAAAGCATAAAATATTACTCAGGGAAGGTAATGAACGGTTATTGAACGCCTATCATGTGCCAATCTTTTCATCTTTCTCTTTGTTCTGTAGTCTTCATTTTATTTCACAAAGAAGTTTGGAATAATTTTTGTTAAGAGGTCACAATCTTTTCTATAGCTCTATGCAGCAGGTACTATTCATTTCACTTTTTTAGATAAGGAAGAAAGATCCAGAGAATTTAAGTAACTTTGTAAAGCTATAAATGAAGCAGTGTGTGTGTGTGTATGTGTGTTAGTCACTTAGTCGTGTCCGACTCTATGAAACCCCAAGTTAAACCTTGCTATTTCCCCAGTAAAAATAAGATGATCTACTAATATTAAACTCAATCCCAGAACAGCATCAAAACATACCTCACTGCTACTGCTGCTAAGTCGCTTTAGTCGTGTCCGACTCTGTGTGACCCCATAGACGGCAGCCCACCAGGCTCCGCTGCCCCTGGGATTCTCTAGGCAAGAACACTGGAGTGGGTTGCCATTTCCTTCTCCAATGCATGAAAGTGAAAAGTGAAAGCGAAGTCACTCAGTTGTGTCTGACTCTTCGTGACCCCATGGGCTGCAGCCTACCAAGCTCCTCCGTCCATGGGATTTTCCAGGCAAGAGTACTGGAGTGGGGTTCCATTGCCTTCTCCGAATATACCTCACACCCCCATCAAAAGCTTTCAGTCACACCTGTTTCAGTGAGATGTATTTTACCGCAGCAGATTCATTCAAGGGATTTTGGATCTGCCATGGAGAGGCCCTAGCTGAGCCTTAGTGACTGAATCTAGGAATAAAAGGCCTCAGCTTTTTGTCAGTTTATGCCATAGCCTCATTTCCAGTAACTGATGGGTAGAGAACCTATAGACAAGACATGTTCCAGGGCAGAAACATGCCAGATAAGCATGTGAGAATGGTTAATCTGAGTTTTCAAAGGTGTTTGTCCTCTAAAAAAAAAATACAAATGAACTGATTTACAAAGCAGAAACAGACTCATAGACTTAGAGAACCAACTTACGGTTGCCAGGTGGAAGACTGGGGAAAGGGATAATTAGGGAGTTTAAGATAGATAACCAACAAGGAGCTACTATATAGCGCATGGAACTCTGTTCAATATTATGTGGCAGAGCCTGGATGGGAGGGGAGTGTGGGGGAGAATAGATACATGTATATGTGTGACTGAGTCCCTTCCCTGTTCCCCTGAAACTATCACAACATTGTTAATTGGCTATGAAAAAAATGAAAATGTTAGTCACTCAGTTCTGTCCGACTCTTTGCGACCCCATGGACTGTAGCCCACCAGGCTCCTCTGTCCATGGAATTCTCTAGGCAAGAATATTGAGTGGGTAGCCATTCCCTTCTCCAGGGGATCTTCCCAATGCAGGTAATCAATCAGCTATACTCCAATACAAAATAAAAAGTTAAGGAAAAATACGATGACTCTTCAACTTTCAGCTGCTATATGATTCAGCCCATCAATTTAATAACAGCTTTGGGGGTAGAAAACACTGTCACAGTGAATATACAACTCAGTTTCACATCCTGATTTCAAAGATGTTGAAACAGTCAGAGAAAAAGCACATGTTAGAAATGAGGAAACAAAAGAGTTCCTGCTGACATCATTTTCGGAAGTAAACTTGTTCCTTGTAGTCAGTAAACTTGTTCCTGGATCCAGAC
This sequence comes from Muntiacus reevesi, assembly GCF_963930625.1. Taxonomy (NCBI): domain Eukaryota; kingdom Metazoa; phylum Chordata; class Mammalia; order Artiodactyla; family Cervidae; genus Muntiacus; species Muntiacus reevesi. The sequence continues at coordinate 37,250,811 of NC_089252.1, read as the reverse complement.
GATACTCTGGGGGGAAAAGCAAAGAGGAAGAAGAAGAGCTGTTGATTTTGAATTGTGCTGCCCTGGATAACCCACTAAGATGGTGATTCTAATGGGTAAATGGGTCACGCCTGGGGCACTGTGTCTCCTGGGCTGGTTCCCGGGTCAGTACACTTGGATTAAAATCAAGGCTCAACCACAGTGTCTCTGAGATTCCCCAGGCTTCGTATGTACAGTGGGCAGGCAAATGCCTTTCTTGTGAGACTGGTGGACATTTGAAAGAGCTCGCCTCAGTGGGTTACCTTGTCAGGTGGCTGGGACTGTTGTATGTCTTCTACGATGGTTTTGTGACCTATTGGTCTCAGCCACCCTGCCTGGGAGTCACAGTAACTGAAAGAGTCAGAAAAGATTATTTACCTGATTCATCCCTTTGCCTGAATCTCAGGAATTCCAGAGCCCTGTCCAGATTCTCCCTGTCTATCCCCCCACCCCTTTTTTTCGGAGTATTTAAGGTGCATCTCATGGGTTCAGGGTCTTTAGTTTCCCAGTGGCATCCGCCACCTTCCCCTCTGCTGCTCTGGGTCCCTGCCATGACATCAGCAGCAGCTCCCAATTCCTGGGAGAGGCCAGCCACTTCTCCAGGGACCCTTCGCAGGATCTGCTGAAACTCCAGCATCAGTCCTGCCAAATTTCACGTCTGAGAGATAGTGCAGGACAGGGAAGCTGGCGTGCTGCCGTTCATGGAGTTGCAAAGAGTTAGAAACCACTTATCGACTGAACAACAACAGGGGTCCCCAGGGTCCGGCTTTTAGTTGGCACTTACACTTTCATGACAGTTCCTGTAATTCCAGGGGACATTTACGTTTTTATGAGAGGTTAGACTAAGTGAAAATCACCACTCAGGTTCGACTTCCTGCTCAGTCACAAACTACATAGAATCAATAAGTCATGTAACTATTGGGGTCTCAGTTCTTCCTTCCTAAAATGAGGGCTGGAAGAGCTTATTTCCTCGGTCCTTCCCAGCACTGATATTCTCCGCATTAAAACCATTTTGGCTGTTGTAAGAAAATATGAAGCCACATTTGTCGTATTTAGAAAACATTAGTCTTAGAGCCTCCTTAAACATATACTGTTTAGCATTTTAAAAGTAAGCATCTGTTTGATGTTGGGAGAAATTAACTTGTAGGCTCCAGATGTGATCCTGTTCTCTGTGGAAACATCTATTTAAAGCTCACGTCTCTAACCAGCCTGGAGGCAGCTGCCAAGATCTCTTATGTTCCTTTACCTGTTTTCTAGTCTTTGCAGAATAAAGATTTTGTGAAACTTTTCCTTCTCCATTGGCTTCTTTTCTTCCATGTTGAGAACTTTTTCTAGATTGAGATCATTCTCAATCTCCCCCTGCACTTCTTCTGTGATATAAGAGCAAAATGTAGTCACTGCGGACCCCCATGGTCTCGGGGTTCAGTTTGAGAGCAGACCCCAATGGTCTTTGGATCTGAAATCACACTGGAGGGCTTTCTACTGAGACACCATGAAGCAAAATTTTCTAGTTTGATGTGAAAACTCAACATTCCAAATCTTTACTCTCTTTTGCTTTTCTGTTTCTGCCTTTTCTATGAAAGGTTCAGTTCAGTGCAGTCACTCTGTCATGTCCGACTCTTTGCGACCCAATGAATTGCAGCACACCAGGCATCCCTGTCCATCACCAACTCCCAGAGTCTACCCAAACCCATGTCCATCGAGTCAGTGATGCCATCCAGCCATCTCATCCTCTGTCATTCCCTTCTTCTCCTGCCCCCAATCCCTCCCAGCATCAGGGTCTTTTCCAATGAGTCAACTCTTCTCATGAGGTGGCCAAAGTATTGGAGTTTCAGCTTCAGCATCAGTCCTTCCAATGGACACCCAGGACTGATCTCCTTCAGGATGAACTGGTTGGATCTCCTTGCTGTCCAAGGGACTCTCAAGAGTCTTCTCCAACACCATAGTTCAAAAGCATCAATTCTTCGGTGCTCAGCTTTCTTCACAGTCCAACTCTCACATCCATACATGGCTACTGGAAAAACCATAGCCTTGACTAGATGGACCTTTGTTGGCAAAGTAATGTCTCTGCTTTTTAATATGCTATCCAGGTTGGTCATAACTTTCCTTCCAAGGAGTAAGTGTCTTTTAATTTCATGGCTGCAGTCACCATCTGCAGTGATTTTGGAGCCCCCCAAAATAAAGTCTGACACTGTTTCCACTCTTTCCCCATCTATTTCCCATGAAGTGATGGGACCAGATGCCATGATCTTAGTTTTCTGAATGTTGAGCTTTAAGTCAACTTTTTCACTCTCACAGGTTGTTTAAAAAAAAAATTCAGTGGAGTCCATTTGAAGATCTAATTGGCTTTATTCAACGATTCATGAATCAAGAGGCATCCCATCTGACAAAGTTAAAAAAGCTCCAAGGAGCTGAATCAAATGGGAGGTTTTTATAAGCACATGGGGTGGGGAGAAAGAAAGAGCAGATTCCCTTACTTCCTTTGGGGGATGGAAAATGGGCCAGTAATCAGTGGATTACCTACTTCTTCTGTCCAGGCAAGTCTAGATGAACTGGTGTAAGATTACAGATCTGGGGGAAGCAGAAATTGCAATAAGGTTGGGATTTAAGTCTTGGTTTGCTGACGTGAGGCTTTGCACACATGACTCCATTTGGAGTCTCTATTTTTTAACAGGGTGAAACTACAACATCCTAAGTTTTTGGAAAGGTTAAGTGTTTGTGTTTGGAAGGTCTAAGTGACATTTGGTAGAATGTTTGTGTGTGCGCTCAGTTGTGTCCAACTCTTTCTGACCCTACAGACTGTAGCCCACCAGGCTCCTCCGTCCATGGGATTCTCCAGGCAAGAATACTGGAGTGGGGTGCCATTTCCTCCTCCAGGGGATCTTCCTGGCCCAGGGATCAAACCTGCATCTCTTACATTGGCAGGCAGATTCTTTACCACTAGCGCCACCTGAGTGGTTGATGGAATGTCCCAGAGCTAAATAATGAAGTGTATACCTGTGTTTGGGGGAGTAGGGTGTAGCAGTGATTGGGGGAAAGGGAGTTCCATGCACCTTTTCCCTGGTTCTCACCTATCTTAGAGATTCAGAGTTTGTAGAGGCTTCTTTGTTGTTGCTTTTTGAACATTTTTTGCATTTCTGTATCCCACTCCCAATTCACATACCCATCTCACTTACTTACAACAGCAGCAAGTACTGGAAATTGTAGCCTATTTACTCTTTCATTATTCTCTGGAGCCTCTAGCTTTTAAAATCCAATTTGAGAGAATGTTCTTATAACTGAGCCTGAATTCATAGGAGAACTTCACATTTAGACACTGTAAGGTTGTGTGTGTGTGTGTGTGTGTGTGTGTGCGCGCGTGTGTTGGGCGCTCAGTCGTGCCCAACTCTTTGTGACCCCATGGACTGTACCCACCAGGCTTCTCTGTCCATGGGATTCTCCAGACAAGAATACTGGCATGGGTTGCCATTTCCTTCTCCAGGGGATCTTTCTGACCCAGGGATCAAACTGGCTCTCCCACACTGAGACAGATTCTTTACAATCTCAGCCACTAGGTAAATGCCCCAAACTAAAAACCTCCAAAAGTAAGATCTCAGAAGCCAAATTTAGGAAGTCTAGACTCTCTGTGCAGAGAAGGCAATGGCACCCCACTCCAGTACTCTTGCCTGGAGAATCCCATTGACGGAGGAGCCTGGTGGGCTGCAGTCCATGGGGTCGCACAGAGTCCGACATGACTGAGGTGACTTAGCAGCAGCAGACTGTCTGTGAGTGAAGATAATAGTGAGTCTTATTTTTTATAATATTAATGAATGTCATTCATTAAGTGCTGGTTACATTCCAGGCTCCATCACCAACAATTAAGCAAAATTTTTGCTTGCTGTGTCACATCAAAAAGATTTAATAGATTTTCCCAAATTTAAAGAGATATGGTTACAAATATTGATGGCTTCACTTCCACTAAGTCGCTCTGTGAGGCCACTGGCAGGTATGGGCCTGACCCCGAGGAGGAGCAGAAAGTGAGATGCGGCGGGAGGCTCCGCTGCCCAGGGGTGTGAAGGACAGGCCATGGCGGGAAGCACGTGAGAAATCCCCAGCAAGGACTGGAACCGGGAGCCCCAGGATGGTCGTCATGGACCAGCTGCTCCAAGGGAATCACGTTTATTTTAAGCCAAGTTGCTTCTCATATGGATGATTCAGTGACATATGCTGGAAAAGGGAAGGGACACAAGGGTTTTTGAAAACAGTTAATGAGTCTCAAGTAATGCCAGGAAAACTAGGCAACATTTTGTGTTTGTGTCTGTACATATGAGTGCTTGAGTGTGTGTCTGTTCATGCATGTGTCTATACATGTGTGCTTATGAGTATGTGTCTTTTGTTATGAGTATATAACACACACATATATAACACATATATGCATATATAACACATGTATGCATATGTGTTAACGTGTGTGTGTGAATATGTATGTCTGAATACAGATTGTGCATGGGTGTATATTCATGCATATGTGTGTATGATGTGTGTCTATATATATGTGGATGAGTGTGTTTTTATATATGTAGTGTCCATACACATGTGTACAACTGTCTGCACATGTGTGTATCTATCCACATGAGAGTACAAATGGATATTTGTGTCTGTACTATGTGTATTTCCGTACATGTGTGTGTGTATTAGTATCGCCACCATTAAGAGCTTGGGCAATGGAACAAGAGACAACTGGGTTCAAGACTTCCATCATAATTGTACGTCCTCTGGGAAGTTTCTTGACCTCTTTTTCTTACAGTCACTTTGTCTTTAAATTGGAAACAATAATAATTCATGCCTCATAGATTGTAGTGAGGGACATGTCAAAAAGTGTTGGTAGTGCTCTGGCTGATAAGCAGATAACAGCGTTAAGTCATCAGGATCACCACCTTTATCATCATCTCAAGTCCTTGCATCCCAAGGACACCGAGTCTGTGAGAGTGAGACAGCCCCCTCCAGTTTGGGATGCTAGCTTTGGTTGGTCTGTGTGTTGTTCAAAAATGTCTGTTAGACTGGTGATACCTTTCTTGTCTTTCAACACAACCTGGGAAAGCTAAGTTGATCAGTTCTGGTTATGACCTCTACACAAGGTTACCCCATCCTCGTAGGTGAATGGGAGTCAGTTGCACTGTTTGTACGTCTCTAGTTGAAAGCAAGGCAGTGGTCTTTGGTCTGGTGGCAGTGGGGGCTTCAGAGTCTGCTGAACCTGAATTTGAGTCCTTAATGCAGCACTGTATGACTTGGACCCAATTTTTCTTTATTTGTTGGTTTTTTTCCTTGTTTCTTTGGGTGTTTTTAGGACCTCAGATGTACAAACTAGGCTTCCCAGATGGTGCTAGAGGTAAAGAACTCACCTGCCAATGCAGTAGAAATAGAGATGCAGGTTCAGTCTCTGGGTCGGAAAGATCCCCTGGAGGAGGGCATGGCAACCCACTCTGATATTCTTGCCTGAAGAATCTCTTGGACAGAGGAGACTGGCAGGCTTCAGTCCATGAGGTCACCAAGAGTCAGACACGACTTAGTGACTTAGTATGCACACACTTGTGTGAACTAGACTACTAGTAATCCTCGGTCAATGATACACTCCCATTGGTGTTTTCTCTTTATTTCATTGTTTTCTAAATGCAGTAAGACCAGTGAGGGGGTTTCCTAGGTGGCTCAGCAGGTAAAGAATTCACCTGCAATTTAGGAGACACAGAAGACCCGGGTTCGATCCCTGAGTCAGGACGATCCCCTGGAGGAGGAACTGGTAACACACTCCAGTATTCCTGCCTAGAGAATCCCACGGACAGAGGAGTCTGGTAAGCTACAGTCCGTGGGGTCACAGAGTTGGACATAACTGAGTGACTAAATATGCATGCACGTAAGGCCCATGAGACCACCTCCCCAAACCAAAGCCAGGATTTGACAGTGACCTTCATGTAACCATTGGGTCATTCCCTTATTTCATTCCAGCTCCACCTGCCCTGACTTTATCCTGAGTCTTGTGTTTGTTACTCCTTTTCTTTCCTTTCCATGCGCTCTCATTGCGTTCATAAGTAATCCAAAAAGGAAACTTTTCATTATAATTGTCTTTTACTTTTTATAAAGAATATAATGTTGCATGTAATCCTGTGAAACTAATTTTTTACTCAGAGATTCATCTACATGATGATACACTGTACTGCCTTTGTTTTGCTCTATTGTTTAATATTCTAATATGTGAAGCATTTCATAGTTTATTTATATGGTCACTTGCTGATGGGGCATTTGTGTGTCTTCAGAACTTTACTGTTGTAGAGAGGGCTGTTTTGACATTGTTGAACATAAGTCTTCATGCACATGTTTAAGAGTTTCTTGGAGAACAGTATGGAGGTTTCTTTACAAACTTAAAAATAGAGATGCCATATGATCCTGCAATGCCACTCTTGGGCAGACATCCAGAGAAAACCATAATTTGAAAAGATACATGCACCTCAACGGTCATAGCATTACTATTTACAATAGCCAAGACATGAAAACAACCTAAATGTCTGTCAACCGGTGAATGAATAAGGATACACACATGCAATGGAATACTACTCAGCCATAAAAAAATAATGAAATAATGCCATTTTCAGCAACATGGATGGAACTAGAGATTATCATACTAAGAGAAATAAACCAGACAGAGAAATACAAATATCATAGGATATCACTTATATGTGGAATCTAAAAAGAAAAAAGATACAAATGAACTTATATGCAAAACAGAAATGAGCCTATACAAATAGAAAATCAACTTAGAGTTATGAAAAGATAATGGGAGAAGGGGTAAATTAGGAGTTTAGGATTATCCTGTCCACAGTGCTGTACATGAAACAGATAAGCAACAAGGACCTACTGTTTAGCACAGGGAACTATATTCCGTACTTTGCAACAATCTATAAAGGAAAAGAATCTGGAAAAGAGTAGATATAAATATACGTATAACTGAATCACTTTGCTGCTCACCTGAAACTAACACAACATTGTGAATCAACTGTACTTCAATTAAAAACAATAATTGAAATGGGAAAAGAATTTCTCTTGGACAGATGTGGAATTGCTGCATCCTAGGGTGTATGAATGTTTAACTTTAGGATATAGAATCAAATGGTTTTCCAAAGTCAGTTGACCTAATTTTCACTCTCATTGGAAGGTAGGTTCACAGTCCTTTAACACTTGTTGGACGTTTTCATTTTTGCTAATTGAATGGTTATCTCACTCGAGTTTTATATTTCTCTGACAATTAATAATGATGAATACTTCTCACGCTTACTGGCGGCTGTGAAATGTCTCTTCCTATATTTTGATCACTTTTCTCTTGGGTGGTGATTTTCTTACTGGTGTGTAGGAGATGTTGAGCAAGTTACTTGACCATTTGGAGATCATTTTTGCATCTAAAGATGGGACTGATAGCTCAGTGTTCAGGGGTTGATTTTGGATTCATGTTTACATAACGTACCGTAAATACTGGCCTAGAGCACAATATATGATCAGAAAGAAAAGTTCTTGCTCGTTTCTTGGTCCCTCCCCACTGCTGGAGCCTCCATTTCATAGACTAGCTTTGTTGGAATTTGCCCCATCTGCTTAGTTAGAGAATCCCTGCTTATTGACCTGGCCAGTATAGTCCTACTAATATTTTTATACTTTAGAGATTAAGCAATTCAGTGAACTCAGACTCTCTTGGAAGAAAATGGGGAAAGAAAGTTAGAAGGGAAGAGCTTCAGTGGAGTCTTTGGCAAAATAAATGAGAAAAAAATCAGCATCATTATTCCATTTTGCTTTCAGTAGCCCTGTCGGTAGATATTTAAACTGTGTGTATTAATACTGCATGGGCTTCCCAGGTGGCTCAAATCTTAAAGAATCTGCCTGCCAGTGCAGGAGATGCAGGAGATGTGGGTTCCATCCCTGGGTCAGGAAGATCACCCGGAGGAGGAAATGGCAACCCACTCCAGTATTCTTGCCTGGAGAATCCCATGGACAGAGAACCCTGGTGGGCTACAGTCCGTGGGGTTGCAAAGAGTCAGACATGACTGAGCATGCAAACGCATTCATAGGGCATTGAAGAGACTTCCTTGGCAGTCCAGTGGTTAAGACTTTGCCTTCCAATGCAGGGAATGCAGGTTCGATCCCTGGTCGGGGAGCTAATATCCTACAAGCCTCATAGCCAAAAAAACAAAACATAAAACAGAAGCAATATTGTAACAAATTCAATAAGACTTTTTAAATGGTCTACATAAAAAATCTAATTAAAAATATGGCAATTGTGGGAAACTAAGGATTTCTAAAATGCTCATCTACATATTTACACTGACAATTTGATACAAAGCAGAAGGTTCTATGATGCCCGGGAGTAGGCGGTCCTAGGATGCCCTCTGTGACTTGCAGTGTTCTGTTTGCTGCTGCCGCTGAAGCAGCTTCACAGCGCTTTTCAGCGCGCTGCACAGTCATGCGGAGAAACTACAGAGGGGCCGGGCAAATGATTCGGAGACAGGTCTGAAGGACACCGTGGGATGCTGTGCAGTGACTGCTTCCTGCCCCTGGCTTGTTTTTTCGAGCTTTGAATTCAAGGAGAGTAGCTGGATGTGATCGGAAAACAATTGCCTTTACCTCCCTGGATATGTTTGTGTTTCATTGAGTCTATTCCTGGAGGGATAGAAGCCAGGATGCCCGCACTCGGGTCACTTTGAAACCGCTGCACTGCAGCATGCCATCCTTCATCTGCCTCTATCTGTGCTCAAAGTCCCTCTTAGGATTTGGAGGTAACGTTTTTGTCTTCCTAACATGAATGTGTGCTTGTGAGAAGTGACCATTTATCAAACTCTGAACAGGATAAATGTTGAAGCAAGTCCACTTATAAATTCAACCAGGGAAATGTGAAATTCTTCTTCAGTGCCTGAGGCCTCTGAAAATGTTGGTTTATTCGTGACTTTGTTATGTTGATTGTTCTCTAGTTTTTCTCTGGTTGGAAGGCTTTGCTTTTCAGTTTTTAGCAGGAAAACCTGGACGTGTGAACAGATGGGGTTTAGCTACAATGTCATCTCACCTTCTTAGTCTCTCTCTGCCAGTCTGATTCGTCAGAAAGTCTTTGCTCTAAGGACACACGCTTAGAGTTAGGAAACAGCTTTCGGTCATGATGGCAACTTCCATGGAAGAAGTGGTTAAAAGCTTGAATGCGCTCCAAAGAGAAGAACGCCACAGGCTTATGCTCAGGCTTTGCAATTCACAAGTTGTAATTCACTTTTCTTTGTGCCAAGAATTACACAGACTAGAATAGTCAAATATAACTTAAATTTATTCTGAAAGTAATAGTAAAACAACTTCATTAAAGCATGGATGATACCTACCCCTCAAAGGGAGGGAGCTGCCTGTCAGTCAAGCCAGGGATCTATTTCAGGCTGGGGAGTCTCATGTGTGACATCCTCAGTGGTTTCTGTGGGTCTTTTGTGGATCACTGGGAAAATGAATTTTAGCAATAATTGGTTTTAGAAGTAACTAATTAGCAAGGTATGTACACAGAAGCAGCAGGAAACTCAGAAAGGTTTCTCTGCGGGCTCTTCTCTTGTTGAAATCTTTTGATCTTGACATGCATTTTATCAATTGGGTTCATAATATTTCCAAAAGGGGCTGTTTCCTGTGTCACCCACCTCATCCTGAGAGACAAGGGGCTTTGACTGAACCAGAACCAACCCCTTTCCTGCCAATTACTGAGTTGCTCATTTCTCTTAATTCTTTCCTTTTCTCAGAGTAACTTTCCAGAACAATATTATTATCTGAGAGATTTTGGTGTGATATTTTGAATATTATCTGTATTTTGCACCACACTTTATTTTTATTTGAATGTCTGTTTCTGAACTATTTCTCACATTTGTTTTCAACGAATCCAGAAAGTTTTGCAGGCCTCTACAAAAATTAACCTTCTAGCATGGAAGTTACAGAGAAAACAGGTCTCCCTTAATAGAGTCATTTTGCTTCAAATGAACCTTTTAGTTGAAAATTGGTAGTTTTTTGCAACTTGCTATTCAGTTGCTCTGTCGTGTCCAATTCTTTGCGACCCCATGGACTGCAGCACTCCAGGCTTCCCTGTCCTTCACTATCTCCCAGAGTTTGCTCAAACTCACATCCATTGAATTGGTGATATCATACAACTATCTTATCCTCTGTTTTCCCCTTCTCCCCTCTGCCCTCAATCTTTCCCAGAACCAGGGTCTTTTCCAGTGAGTTGCCCCTTTGCATCAGGTGGCCAAATTACTGGAGCTTCAGCTTCAGCATCAGTCTTTCCAATGAATATTCAAGGTTGATTTCCTTTAGGGTTGACTGGTTTGAGCTCCTTGCAGTCCAAGGGACTCTCAAGAGTCTTCTCCAGCACCACAGTTCAAAAGCATCAATTCTTTGGTGCTCAGCTTTCTTTACAGTCCAGTTCTCACATCTGTACATGGCTACTAGAAAAATCATAGCTTTGACTATACTGATCTTTGTCGGCAAAGTGATGTCTCTGCTTTTTAGTGCACGTAGGGTGTGCCTGATTTCCTCCAGAACAAACTGACAACACTTGAGGAATGTTGTCTGCCTGGGAGTTTACTACAGACTCCTTGCCCAGGAGTTTTATTGGTGGCTGGTCCCATGGATATCCTCTACCACATTCCCATCAAAATTCCAGGCTCCTGGAGGAAAGTGGGTATTCGGCATAAGCCATATGGTTTGTACAAACAGTCTGGGCCAAGAGAGTTACCTGATCACTTGGAAGCAGAGAGAACTCTCCCCCCTAGTCCAAGTTCCCAGGTACCAGCCAAGGGGCAGTCCTACAAAGAGGCCTTTCTAAGGACAGCATATCAACCTTGCCATGCTCACACTTCTCCACATGGGATCTATTGAAGGTTATTGAACAGCTACAGTGACCTTGAAAACTGTGGTTCAAAAGATTTCATGGGAGTGGAATGGAGAGCAGAGTGGAGTAGTTGGTGAGACACTGGAGCCAGGAGATTGGAAATAACTTAGCCCAAACCTCAGATGTCAGTGTGAGAATAAAAAGAGGAGGGATGGTTGGTAGGAAGAATAAACAGGTTGGAGATAAGCAATGCAGGGATAGGAAGTGGTATCTAGGTCTGGGAGATGAAATACCCAGAAGGCTTTTTTCTGGTAGAGGAAGATTACTTAGATAGAGCCCCTGGATGGGAAGGGAGACATTCTAAATTCTGGATATATTGATATATATTATCTATATTATATTACAATGTATTATGTATCATATTTCCTACCTATAGGATGAGAAGGGAGACATTCTAAATTCTGGATATATTGATATAACATTTATTTATATTATTGCCTATCATATTTGTAATATTTTTTTGGCTTCCCAGGTGGCGCTAGTGGTAAAGAATCCTCTTGCCAATGCAGGAGATGCAAGAGACTCAAGTTTGATCCCTGGGTTGGGAAGATCCCCTGGAGGAGGGCATGGCAACCCACATATTATTTATATTAATATATATTATTCATATTATTATATCATATATATTATTCATATCATATACAACATATTGTGAAAGTGAAGTTTTTCAGTCATGTCCGACTCTTTGCAACCCCATGGTCTGCAGCCTACCAGGTTCCTCCATCCATGGGATTTTCCAAGCAAGAGTACTGGAGTGGGTTGCCATTTCCTTCTCCAGGAGATCTTCCCAACCCAGGGATTGAACCCAGGTCTCCCGCATTGCAGGCAGACTCTTCACCACCTGAGCCATCAGGGAAGCATGTATTATTACACATAATCAAATTATATGTATATTATACATTATAAAATATGCATATTTTACCACCAATGAGATACATTCAAGATATTGGTAAATTACATTAGAAAAATTGATTCTAACTTGAAATTCATGTCCAAGGTATGTTTTTATGTCATGAGTAGACAATGAGAGTAAATCACATAATAAAATAATTAGTGTTGAGAGGAAAATTTAAATTGTATTAGCTGTAACGGACACGCTGTTAACAGACACAATTTTAACCTAGAAATATTATTAATGTCATTTTAAAGTATTATATTTTAGGCAACTTATTCCAGCATTTTATTCTACTTACCAATCATTAACAATTGGAATTCCTTTACCTGAGCTGTCTAATCTAGTCTTGATTTTTTTTAAACAAAAATAGCTCTTGTTTTTTAAAAATTTGTTTGTAAGAAAGAAGTATTGTGTGAACAATTCCCTAGAGGTTTGTTTGCTACGACGTATAGATTTCTGGTTGGAGCTGATTTAGAAAAGAAACAGAGGAAATGGAGTCTGTTAGGGGAATGGGAAGTGATGAGGTCTCTGGTCATCGAACCAAATTGATGGAACAATGTATGTGTACACAGCTTCTAAGAAAAACTCTCTTCTCACTGATTATCTGGACAACATGGGCAGATGCCAGCTGTCTGGGAGAGTATCTGTGCTGTGTTGCCAGTCACAATGGCTTCTGAGAATCCAGTTATATTTCCTCCCCATAGTTTCTACCCTAAATATCCTGCTGCTGCTGCTAAGTCACTTCAGTCATGTCCGACTCTGTGCGACCCCATAGACGGCAGCCCACCAGACTCCTCTGACCACGGTATTCTCTAGGCAAGAATACTGGAGTGGGTTGCCATTTCCTTCCCTGGTAAATATCCTAGTCCTATTTATTGATTAGCATATAACTGCTTTTGATTAGACTAATAACCACTTTACTTAACCAGAGCAATGTTTCTACATTTCCCATGGCTTTTTTTCTTTTTTTAGTGAGGGTTCTCTCTCACTTGCAAGGGCGGAAAATATAGTAACAGGTTTGGGGTCATTTTTAGACCTGCCCATGTGGGGGAATACATGTGATGCAGGAGCTGGGCAAAGCTACTTCATAAATATGTCTTGTGGAGATGACATTCTTGTGTTATACAAATTGGATGTGTCAGGATTTTAAATGTCACTTTGGGATTTAATGTGAGAAATTCCTGACTGGCATTTCCTTGACTTTCCTTAGAAGTGACCCCGTAGTCACAGAAACTAATGCTCAGATGTGAGATTTTTCTCTTTCCTTCTTGCAAGTCCAGCCCCCACCTACTCCTGTTCTTCAGAACTCTCCCCATCTTCTTTGAATGTCAAGACTCCCATGAGTGGGGGGCGGTGGATAGATGGGGCATACTGAATCCTGTTTGCCTTCACAAAGTAGAGGTCTAAAAGCAGGAAAAAGACTTTGTTCTGAGAGAATAGCATTGAAACAAGTATACAATCAAGGGCAAAACAGATCACCAGCCCAGGTTGGATGCATGAGACAAGTGCTCAGGGCTGGTGCACTGGGAAGACCCGGAGGGATGGGATGGAGAGGGAGGCGGGAGGGGGGATCGGGATGGGGAACACATGCAAATCCATGGCTGATTCATGTCAATGTATGGCAGAAACCACTACAATATTGTAAAGTAATTAGCCTCCAACTAATAAAAATAAATGGGAAAAAAATAAATAAAAATTAAAAATAAACAGGAAACACACACACACACACAAAAAAAAGACTATGTTTCTCTTCCATGCAACTATTTTTCTTATTGCTAATCCTTAAAACTCATATCCCGTATTATTCTCAAGTACTTGAATTAGGCATCCCAATTGTTCAAACTGAATAAATGGTGGAGGAAGTCAGGGTTAAAAGACGATACAGGAAGGAAAAAGCAGAGCCAGGACCAGGTGAGTCTGAGAGGTATGTACCTTCATGCCTTGTGGATGAGGTAGGTTGCAGGTTTAACTCCTGCAGGGAAAGTGAAGAGGAAGACACGATTAGTGACAGATCTGAAATATCTTAAGATAAAAACCCCAGTTGTCCTACTCCTGAAACCTGAGAGGAGATTCTTCCAGCTGTTCTTTAAGGGTAATGTAAAGGACAAAGATTCACCAGCACCCTGTAACGGATAGCGAGACTCATATGGCTGTTGGTTAGGACTGCTTCAGTAGATGCTTATATACATGCCGCACAAACATACATGAGCAGAAGCAGTTCTAAACAGACCACCGATTCCCAGTACATTTGTTGTTGTTTCATTGCTTAGTTGTGTCTGACTCTCTGTGACCCATGGACTGCAGCACACCAGGCTTCCCTGTCCTTCCTTCACTATCTCCCGGAGTTCGCTCAGACTCATGTCCACTGGGTCAGTGATGCTATCTAACCATCTCATCCTCAGCCATTTCCTTTTCCCCTCAATCTTCCCAGAGTCACACCTTTGCATCAGGTGGTCAAAGTATTGGAGATTCAGTTTCAGTATCAGTCCTTCCAATGAGTAATCAGGGTTTATTTACTTTAGGATTGACTGGTTTGATATCCTTGCAGCCCAAGGGACTCTCAAGAGTGTTCTCCAGCACCATAGTTCAAAGGCACCAATTCTTTGGCACTTAGCCTTCTTTATGGTCCAACTCTCACATCCATACATAACTACTGGAAAAACCATAACTTTGACTATACTGACCTTTGTTGGCAAAGTGGTAGCTCTACTTTTTTAATATGATGTCTAGGTTTGTCAGAGATTTTCTTCCAAGGAGCAAGCATCTTTTAATTTCATGACTACAGTCACTATCTGCAGTGATTTTGGAGCCCAAGAAAATAAAATCTGTCACTGTTTCTACTTTTTCCCCATCTATTTGCCATGAAGTTATGGGACCGGACGCCATGATCTTTGTTTTTTGAATGCTGAGTTTTAGGTCAGCTTTTTCACTGTCATCTTTCACTTTCGTCAAGAGGCTCTTTAGTTCCTCTTTGCTTTCTGCCATTAGAGTGGTATCATCTGCATATCTGAGGTTATTGATATTTCTCCTGGCAATCTTGATTCCAGCTTGTGATTCATCCAGCCCAGCATTTCTCATGATAGAAGTTAAATAAGCATGGTAACAATATACAGCCTTGATGTACTCCTTTCCCAATTTTGAACCAATCTGTTATTCTACCTCCAGTTCTAACTGTTGCTTCTTGACCTGTGTACAGGTTTCTCAGGAGACAGGTAAGGTGGTCTGATATTCAGCCTAAGAGGTTAACATTTTTCTATAGACAAGAGGCAGGTGGAGGACATGGGGGGTGGGGGGGTGGGGTCTTTTCGGGGAAGGCCCCATAGGGTCCTGCTCAGCTATGCAAGGACAGAGTTAATTTTTTCTACTCAGATTTAAGGACACATCCCTAAATGGATGGTCACTGTGGCTTCACTCAGGTATGATACAAGGGAGGACCCACAGCAGGGATAAAAATCAACTTCAAACCAATATGGAACCTGATTCTAACTCAGGTTTCTTACCTTTATAGCAGTTATCTGGAAAAGTTAAAATTTTGGGGTAAGAATCATTGAACACCACATTGCCCAGAAATGAAATGCCATTAAAAACACATTATGTTTTGCCCACTGGAAAAGAAGTCCTAAAATGCATCATGCTAAAATGCAATTAATTACCCAAGAGCTATGAATCCTCAGGGGCTTAGCATTTGGTACTGAACAGGCTGAAAAAAATAAACTCCAAGAAATGATGCTTAAATTTTGATCACATTGCTGCTCATGTCAAAATAGAGTCTAGCCAACCTAGAGAACATTTGCATTCCTTTCTCTAAAAGAAGAATTTTTTAATAAGCAGGTCAATGTATTTGAAAATGGAATTTTATTTGACGTGAACTAATGGCTCAATGGTGAGGAAATTTAGAACCAATGTGTATTTCTGATGCCTCTTGGAATATTTTCAAATGTGTTCACAACCACTTTTCTCAGAGTGTATGACTTCAGAATGTGGAAAGTTTTCCACTTTACCCTTCAAAATGTGCTAATATAACAGAGAAGTCCATTTCAAAGCAATGCACATAATTTAAATTCTCCATGTGTACTGGACTTATATTCAGAAAGAAAGAAAGTCTCTAAAAACTTGGCATTTGATAAAAAAAATATACAGACTATTCAACACAATGAAACCGATTTTATTTCAAGGATTACGAAGTTAGATGGAAAATGCTGATAAGCTTGCTTTTCCATAATGACTTCAGTCTGCTCCCTCACCTCTGACATCTCTTGCCACATCTCTGTTGCCAGGCAACAGCAGAGAAATAAAACCTGTGTGAGTAAGGAAACTTCCCTACATAAGGAACTACATAAGAATGGCCTGTATTCTTGAAGCTGGTGAACCAGTTATTTAGAATTTTAAATGCATTTTTTATGTTAAAAATGTTATCAATAGCAATTCAGTGCCCCAGCCAGCTGCTATAAGTCTGTTTAACTCTTGATGCACTTCCAGGATTGAAAAGTAGCACCTTTTCTATCCAGAGTGAACAGGACAGGTAGTAAGCCCCTCGACCTCCAGACAGCCTCCTTATAAGAATTATAACAACTGTCCCATAACCAACAAATAATACTCTTTTTAAGACTCATTAGTAAGTCAAAGACAAATATCATATAACATCACATATGATGATATGTAGAATCTAAAAAAAAAAAAAAGACACAAATGAACTTATTTACAAAACAGAAATAGACCCACAGCCATAGAAAACAAACTTATGTTTACCAAAGGGAAAAGAGCAAGAGGGATAAATTAGGAGTTTGTGATTAACATATACATACTCACACTATTATACTTAGAATACGCAAACAACAAGGACCTACTGTATAGTACAGGAAAATATGTTCAATATCTTGTAATAACCTATAATGGTAAAGAATCTGAAAAATATATATATAACTGAGTCACTTTGCTGTATAACTGAAACTAACAAAGCGTTGTGAATTAACTATGCTTCAATTAAAAAAGAGTGAATTACCAAAAAATTCATCATACTAAATCCTAATGTTCTGAGTACAAAAAAAGACTCATTAGTGTACATTTTAGAAAGCTTGAATCATAAATAGGAAACATAGAAAAGAAAACAGCACTGATTACAAGTTTTGAAGAGGTATGTCTTCAGCTCTAAGCAAAGTTCATCTAGCTGCATAGCTGAACTTAGCTATAAAAGTACCACGGTTTTGGAGAAGGAAATGGCAACCCACCCCGGTATTCTTGCCTGGGAAATCCCACTGACAGAGGAGCCTGGTGGGCTACAGACCATGGTGTTGCAAAATAGTAGAGCACGACTTAGCAACTAAACAACAAATCCCCCATGACCTCATTCTAAGCAATTCATTTCAAAAGACCCTGTTTCCAACTAAGATCACATTCTGAGTTTCTGGATAAACTTTTTTTTGGAGAGAGACACTATTCACCTTAGTACAGTGATAGTCTGTGTGTCTCAAGGGAATTTATATTCTGCAGTTGCTGGTTGTAATGTTCTATCTATGCCCAATAGGTACATTTAGGTAAAATTTTGAACCAGTTCTAACATATGACTACAATTGTTCTTTTCTTTTATAAGTTACTGAGTATGATAAATATCAATCATGATTTAGATGTTTGCATTTCTTTTTAATTCTGTCAGTTTCTACCATGTATATTTTTAGTCATATTGGTTATATACAAATTAAAATTTTTTAGATATCCAGTTGGTTTTAATATTTTCATTAATAAATATCCCTTTAAGAGCAAAAAAGTACCACAATTTCACTATGCCTAAGATTTGGTATGAATTATACCAATATATTGCCACAGGGAAATATATTAAGAATTCCAACTAGGGACATAAGATAAACATCTTCCACTTAGAGGAAGTGAAAGTAAGCTATTGAAAGCTGTGTGTGCCTGGGAAATACACAGAGGAAAAGAAGCAAGGTTTTCACCTCTGGGTAAAAGAAATACACATCTCTGAGTTAGCCACCTAACTTAGTGTTAAGAACTGTGTAGTAAAACACGGTTGCCCCTTAAGAGGCCAAGAACATGTTCCCCTCTCACCCCTCCCTCTCATCCCTCAGGTGGGCTACTCATTCACAACGGGGGCATCACTAATCTGAGAACTATGTTGTATTATATATTACATCTCAGCAATGTTTTAATCTAATTGTTCACAAGCCCTGCTGACTCTTAATTGCTGTTTTGGTCATGCACCCAACAGTGACAGTGATTCCAAATTAGAAAGTGAGTGATTGGTAGTAAACATTTGATTAACTTCATACAATAAGTACCAATACTTGCTAAAAATATTGGGAGGTAGCTGGCCAGCCTCTTTAAAATGACACCATCAAACTAAAAACTGTTCTGCTCACCAAAACAAATTCTGCTGTTATTTTGTTTCATTTTTTTCTTTAGGTTGCCTCTAGATCTGAAGGGCTAATTTTGAGAATTCCTATTCCAGATTACTGAAAATTGTGCTAAAAATCTATGCAGTCCCATTAAAAGAAAACATTACCCAATCAAATCTACTGATTATAATCAAGATACATTTTATAAAATTGTATTTATGGAAAAGCTCCAATGTTTGTTGTTGTTCAGTTGCTATGTTATGTACAACTCTTTGCACCCCATGGCCTGCAGCACATCAGGCTTCCCTGTCCTTCACTATCTCCCAAAGTCTTCTCAAATTCATGTCCATTTAGCTGGTGATGCTCCTAACCATCTCATCCTCTGCCGCCCCCTTCTTTTGCCGTCAATCTTTCCCAGCATCAGAGTCTTTTCCAATGGGTTGGCTCTTTGCATCAGGTGGCCAAAGTATTTGGAGCTTCAGCTTCAGCATCAGTCCTTTCATTGAATATTCAGGGGTGATTTCCTTTAGGAATGACTGGCTTGATCTCCTTGAAAGAGCTTGCATAATCGGCACTAAACTCAATCTTTTCAATAGTTCCTCAAGTTTTTATAACTGAAAGCCTTAGTTTTCTTTTTCTCATTGTTCAGCTTGAGTTTCTTGTAGAATTTCTTAAGTTCAAAGCATGCTGGGGCTATGCCAAGGCTCTTTGAAGAAGTGGTAACACAACAACATATTTATTAACAACTTCTTAATTTGGAAATCCGGGGATCTGACAGTATGGACTTGAAGAACAAAAAACTTTACATGCTTCCTTCATGAGAGATCCTGGGAATGGTCTGTATATATATACTGCTAGGAACATTACTGTAACTTCGTTAGCCTCTCCTCTTGTTGACAAATAATCAGTATCACCCAGAGATGTTTTGCATTTAATCAGGGCTTGAGTATACCCCAGGGAGCACCCTAGCAAATGTGGAGAGACCTCTGGGAAATCTAGATCCATATTTTCACATCTAGTGTTGCGAAAACATTCTTTGATATTCAACAAAGCCTTTGCTTTCTCTCATATCTGACTGTTTTTCTTTACCATCTGGAAGAATTGGTATAAACCACAGTGGAAGGAGAAGGGCAGCTTTCGAGCATGGATGGGACAACTCCCTTGAGGACCAGTGATCTTCATATTTTTTGCTTGTATGTCACCTAGAAAAAGTTTGAGAAACTATGTACCCCTTGTCCATTTTTAGGCTCATATCTAAATGCTTTTACACTAAATTTTTTCATGTCAAATTTAAATGGTTATATCACACATAGTTTTAGCTCTCATGCATATATGATACTTTTCATAATCAAACAAGTACATCACTCTTCTATATGTATCTTTTAAATTCTATAGCGATCTTCCTGACCCAGGGATTGAATCCAGGTTTCCCATGTAACAGACAGATTTTTTTACCATCTGAACCACCAGGGAAGCCCCAAGAATACTGGAGTGGGTAGCCATTCTCTTCTCTAGGGGATTTTCCTGACCCAGGGATCAAACCTGGGTCTCCTGCATTGCAGGCAGATTCTTTACCATCTGAGCCACTGGGGAAGCTCTAGCAATTTCCTACTGGCCATCTATTTTACAAGGATGGGAACAAGCTTTTCTTTTGCAGATATTTTGCATCATTTCTTTTTGTCCTTAAACTTTAATTTTTCTTCTACTTGCTCTATAGAGTATAACCCTCATATGGTATTTTTATGCTTGAAAGTATTTTATTGATTACCTATCATAATTCTCTGCAAAAAAAATGGGTGTGTAAATTGAAATTTGAATTTCATTCTTCACTTTATGTGACAAAATATTCTATGTTTGACCTACTGTGCAGCACAGGGAACTATACTCAATATTTTATAATAACCTATAGGAGTGAAGAGTCTGAAAAAGAATACATATATTCTTTGCTGTACTCCTGAAACTAACACATTGTAAATCAACTATACTTCCAGAAAGAGAAAAAAAAAAACTGTTTTGTAATATCACTTCTATGTGGAATCTAGAAAAATGATTCAGATGAACTTACCTGCAAAGCAGAAATAGAGACACAGACATAGAGAACAAACATGTGGATACCAAGGAAGGAAGGCAGGCGTGGGATGAACTGGGAGATTGAGATGGATATACACAAGTGAGTGCGTGCTAAGTCCCTCAGTCATATCTGACTCTCTGTGACCCTATGCACTGTACCCCGCCAGGCTCCTCTGTCCATGGGATTCTCCAGGCAAGAATACTGGAGCGGGTTGCCAAGCCCTCCTCCAGGGTATCTTCCCTACTCAGGCGTCGAACCCAGGTCTCCCATATTGCAGGCAAACTCTTTACCATGTGAGCCACCAGAACATATACACACTACTATGTATAAAACAGTTAACTAAGGAGAAGCTACTATATAGCACAATGGACTCAGTGCTCTCTGGTAAACGAAATGGGAAGGAAATATTACTGGCTCTACTCTCGTTGGATGCATTCTTCCCTACCTTTCAGCTCACAGTGAGTGCTGTTAACAGCTTCCTCCCCTCCCCATGTCAGCCTGGGGGTGATACAGTATCCCTCCTCTTCCTGTCCTGGTGCCTCAACAACCTTTGTTGGCTTCTCTAAAATTCCCTGCTTGCTGGATACATCCACAAGTCAAGTTAATAGATAGCTGAAATGTGTTCCCTACTTCAACAATTGAGCTAGAGCAAAATTTTGCATTTTGGTATATGTCATGTTTTTCTTAGAAGTCATTTATTTGACCAAGCCCATTAGACAGAGAAGCTGAAAGATGCAAGTATTATATGTTTTGAATCAGTAGTCTAAAATAGTCTTAAAATATCAACGAATTGAACTGCATTATGTTTTTCTGTGTGTGGTACTGTTTAAGACAAATAGGATTTCCTCTATGGTCATTTAAATCATTTCCAAAGATAATTGTTTGGTGGCTTGGTTATTAAGTGAGCACCATGAAGCCTGACGACATGACACGCTTATAGGCAAATGCTGGAAAAACAGTGAGTTTTCAAGCCCTTGGCATCCCAGATATTTTGTAGAATGTCCCTCCATTTGGCTTTGTCTCATGTATGTGAAAGTGTTAGTTGCTCAGTCATGTCCAATTTTTTGCAACCCTATGGGCTGCAGCCTGCCAGGCTCCTCTGTCCCTGGAATTCCCCAGGGAAGAATATTGGAGTGGGTAGCCATTCTCTTCTCCAGGGTATCTTCGCAACCCAGGAATTGAACCTGGGTCTCCTGCATTGCAGGCAGATTCTTTACTGACTGAGCCACCGGGGAAGCCCCATGCTTCCCATGAGTAGACTGAGGTCATGCATTTGGGGAAGAACCTCCACAGGTGACATGACCTCTCAGTGCGTCATGTCAGGGAGCCTGTGACCTCTGTGTTAATTTTATTGACGATGTCAACTTATATCACCTGAGTTAAGGTGGTTCCAACTATAAAGAGGATAACATGCATCCTTCTGTAGTTAATAAATATTTGTGGGGAGATACTCTGAAACTTTCACCCCCTAATTTTGGCATTCATCCATGGATCTGGTGATTTTTCTATTTCCTTCATTCATCCTACAATTATTAGTTGGAATTCTTCTATAAGAGTTGTGCCTTCTCCTATTTCCACTTATTTAGTCAGTCATTTATTTATAATGGTATGGAGTCATGGGTATTTACTTGATTCCTTGGGTTATACTGCAGTATCATCCTTATTTCCTTTTTTTGCTCAAATTGTTTCAGTCTTGGCTCTTACGAGCTCCCATGTCCCTTCCATTGTGCCCCCCAACTTATTTTTAGGCACTTTCTTTATGGCTCAAAAGATGCTGCAGGCTCAGCACAAGAAGCACGTTTGTATGATTTTTAATTATGTATCCTACTTGAAAATTAAAATTTCTCCTTTGATATCTCATTCAGTGGATCACTAGCCTTTTAGAAGGATTTGCCATGTGTGGCCATAAGAAAACTGCAGAAGATAATACATTCTTTGTTCTTTCCCCCAATATAATGTCTTGGAAATTACCATGTAAAGTATGGAACGTAACATTTGAGTCACATAACAAGGGCTGCCATTCAATTTCCTTTCAATAAACATGCAGATGTTCCCCTTCCTGATCAATGTACCCGAACAAATGTAGATTTTTTTTGGAATGGTGCAGTGGGGTATCCTGCAGTGTTCTCCAGAACTTTTAGGATCTGCAGGCTTCATTCCTCTATTCAGATAGAATTTGTACTTCACCTGAGGCTCTGACTTCATTCAGTAACAGGTTGTCTCTTCCTACAGAGTGAATTAAGTTTGAAAAAGTTAAAATTAAAAAGTTACTCTTATCAGGCAGTTTGTGTTGCCAAAGTTGTTTAGTTTTTCTAAATGCTTCCCTGGGGGAACTGTTTCTAAACAACCAATTTTAAGTTAGGAATAAGGGTTCTTCATTCTTTTTTTTTTTTTTTCCTGTATTTATTTATTTATTTGGCTGCATTGACGTCTTAGTCGTGGCACTTGGGGTCTTCACGGCATCATGCGGGATCTTTGCTTGGCCCACAGACTCTCTAGTTCTGGCACACAGGCTCAGTAGTTGTGATACGCATGTGGGCTTAGTTGCTGCTTGGCATGTAGGATCTTAGTTCCCAGGCCATGGATCAAACCCACATTCCCTGTATTGCAAGGCAGATTCTTAACCGCTGGACAGCTAGGAAAGTCCCTGCTCTTCATTCTGAAAGTTACTGCATCCAGACTAGTATAGACTACGGATGTCCTCTTCACTCCTTCACTCATCAGGCAGTTGCTATGCAATTAATCAAGGGAACCCGTCTAATTTTAGGTTGAACTTTAATTAGCTCTTGTGCTATCACCATTTTTATTTCGCCCTCTTATACAGACACTTTAGATTACTTTCAGCATTTCTGAAACTCAAAGTTGAGGAAAAACCTGATCCAACACACAGAGGCCAAGAGGATTTGCAGGGGACATCTTGGGGTGGTCACTGGAGGTGCATATATTTTCGTATCTGGATGGTACAGTAGAGTTTGAGCCAAAGTTCAAAATAAGATGGCAAATAAAAAAATAGCTTACCTATAGAGGTAGGCGAAATAGCATGTTCATGCTTTAGCATGCATGAAGGCAAATTTTAAACTATAATATCTAATATTGTGATATAGGTGCAATATCATGAAATTTTCTCTCATCTTTTTGAAAATTGCTAATTACGTGGTAGGTGAAAAATATTTTATTTAGATCACAACCAAGACTCTGAGGTAGTTATTAAGCCATCAGTAATATTGTTTAGTATTCATTAGTTTTTCTAGAGAAGCAACCAAGTAAATACTGCCTGATTGATATGAACTGCAAGAAGGTTTCAAATCAATCCAAATAACCATGAATTTATAAACACTGACATCCATAGGTTCATTTGTACATTGATTGTTTGGAGCTCAGAAGACAGACTGTTTTCGAGGCTGGCTTCCCAGGTGATTGGATGGAGGTCTGTTTCATCCTTTCGAAGAATGGGTTGCTATTGTTGTTCAGTTGCTAAGTTGTGTCTGACTCTTTGCAACCCCACGGACTGCAGCACGCCAGGCTTGCCTGTCCTTCACTATCTCCTGGAGTTTGCTCAAACTCATGTCCATTGAGTCGATGATGCCATCCAACCATCTCATCCTCTGTCATCTCCTTCTCCTCCTGCCCTCAATCTTTCCCAGCATCAGGGTCTTTTCCAATGAGTCGGCCCTTTGCATCAGGTGGACAAAGTATTAGAGCTAAACTCTAGTATTTCAGTTCTACTGAATTGATGTTTTTTGCATGGCAGCTATGAAACTTTGCTTTGGGGATCCTATCTCTGGTGAGAATTCAGTTAGCTAGGATTTCACAGATGGCCCTATATAAGATTCTTCTGGTGTCCTAAGATGGGGGAGAAGCAGGGCTCTCTTGGCAATGGGGACTTCCTGTAGTTGAGGCAGGTCCTCCAGGTACCCATAACTTTCTCCCTCTTTGCATAAAATTGATGTTCTAAATTAGGAACCAAGGGAAATTTTTCTTCTCCATTAATTTGAAAATAGGGCTGTTAAAAGTCCAGACTTAATGATATGAGAACATCTCATGATAGAAAAACATCATCATCTATTCTCCTGGTCAACTTGGGAATAACTGTGGCTGCCTCGACTTCATAAAGATAAAACTGCTGCCAAATATTTTGAAGATCACAAAGTTCTCCACAGGAAAAAAAGAAATGTATATTCATCTTCATAAGGAATGCATGCCAAATTTTTCTTTTCTGAGGTACTCTACAGAAATGGGTTCTGGAAACTTTTTACTTTAGAAACTATCATTTAATTAATTTCAGACACTGTAATGTTGGCAAGGAAAATTCTTGTAAAGTTCAAAAAACTCAGACTTTATGTAGTCTAATTGAATTAAAGCTGAAAACTAAGTACATTTGTAGAATATGAATGTCTCTCCTGTGGTGCCTTCTCCCAGATAATGTGTTTCTACATCAATATGAATAATCAGAGCTAACATTTATAGTGGGCTTCCTATGCCTTAGACACACTAGGAAGAACTTAACATATTTGATTCTCAAGCAACCCTAGGAAGAGGGTGATGTGGTCATTCCCACTTTGCATTGAAATCACTGAAGCCTTAAAGAATAATTTACTGGGCTTCCCCAGTGGCTCAACAGTAGAGAATCCACCTGCAAAGCAGGAGACACAGGAGACATGGATTCAATGACTTGGTCAGGAAGATCCCCTGGAGTAGGACAGAGCAACCCACTCCAGTATTCTTGCGGGGAACATCCCATGGACAGAGGAGCCTGGCAGGCTATGGTCCTTAGGGTCACAAAGAGTTGAACATAACCGAAGCAACTGAGCACTAGAGATTCCAGAGTCAGGTTTAAACACAACCCTTTAACACCTAGTCTGTGCAGCTTCTATATAATTAAATTTAATGTGTAATTATTCTTCATACTAGCAGCTCAGACCCTCCCTGTAAACATAATGGGAGCTGGATACACCTCCCATTCTCTTACTCATTTCTGAGATTTTTGTAGGTTCATTTCTGCTTCCCATTTGAAAGGGTCTCAGAATGCTTCCCCCTGACACTGGAAATTTCTGTCCACTAGCAAAGCCCTGTTTCAAGGTCCCAGGTTCTAGTAATTCTGCATGGTTATTGTAGGGTTCTATGTTTGCATGGATTACAGAAATCTTGGCCATTATATGAAAAAAAAAATTTTTTTTAGCAAATGTATCAGAGAGCATTCATTCAAAGGAATGTTTTCTTCTTGGAAGGGGAGAGGAGAGCGCTGTCAAATAAATACTTCTATGCAGACAAGTGTAGTTCTGTCTGTAAGATCTTGGTTGTGACCTTGGGTATGGACTGAATTTCTCAGGTATCAGACGGTACAATATAGTTTTAGGGGTTTTCTGAATCTCAAGTGATACAGTGTATGTAACATACTTATCAAGTGCCTGGCAGATAGTAGGCTGTCGATAAATGATAGCTATGTTTGTGAGTAGAGATGCTTCTGTGGCTCAGAGTCTTTTTGGAACTGCTTTTTGAACTTCCTTCCAAACTAGTCCATTAAACTCTTCTAAGAACTCAGTTGAATGTGTTTATAGTTAAAACTCCAGGCTTGTGTCTTTCTTTTTTTTTTTTTTCTTTTGACGGCCAATGGCTCTGACCCGGTTGATCCCTTTGTTCATTAGTCTGGTGCTAAATCATTTTGTCTCCTTCAAAAAAATATATCTATCTTCAGCAACATGAGTATTTGCAGTTTTTGATGGAACTTCCAAATACTGACACATGCTCTTGAGAACGTCTCAGATAAGTGCTTTAAAAATGTTTCCAGCAATGGGGGCAAAATGGGGGGAAATGTGTTAGGAGCAGCACATGTGTTAATGCATAAGTTCTTGGCTATGAGCAGATATGACTTCCTGCATTTACCGCTTTCCATTGAGCAACAGAACTGAGTCAGATTAGCTAATAAGGGCTCCTTGCTGCTTCTTCCTAACTCCTCATGAACTGGATATATGAGTTCAACACACCTCCCAAAGGTTGAGGGCTTCAGTGGTGGCTCGGACAATAAAGAATTCACCTGCAATGCAGGAGAACTGGACTCGATCCCTGGGTTGGGAAGATCCCCTGGAGAAGGGAATGGCAACCCACTCCAGTATTCTTGTCTGGAGAATTCCACGGACAGAGGAGCCATTCTTCTTTACCTTATCAAGTGGGCTGGTTCTCCAGGGGCACTTAGCTCTGCCTCTGTATCTTGCGAGCCCATAGAGGTGAGATGGAGGGAGGGAGATGTCAGGAACCTGTGGGCTGCACTGGCCGAGGAAGCGTGGCCGAAAGGTATGAGTGTGAGCTGCCCTCGTAATCTCATTTAACGCCATCACCGTTCTATGAACCTAAGAGCTCACTAAGTGCTTTCTACATTGTCATCCAGTCCTTTCAATGGCCCTTGAAGCAGGTTAGTCACTCAGTTTAGAAATGAGAAAGCACATACAAAGAGATGAAGCACCACGACCCAAGCCAAGTCAGGGCTCTGGCGCATGGAGTCAGGGGGCTGACTCCCGGCCCAATACTCTGTCCAGCATGAGGATTCAGGGACAGACAGAGAGACTCCGCATCGGCCAGGCTTCCCCACGGTCCATCCCTGATGGCTGTACCGACAGCTCCTCCTCACCTGTTCTTTAATTCCTCTCCCAGGACTGATCACTGACAGGGAGAGAGTGAATGTGAACCAGTGGCGAAGCTCAGAGGCTGATGCTCTGGGCCAAGGAAGAATTGCATCATTCTCCCCAGTCTGTGGGCAGCATTTCAGGTGGAAGTGTTCCTGCTCCTGCCACACCACTGGGGGAAATAGCAAGGTTCTTGTACCTGCTCAGTCCCTGTGCACAAACTATACGGATGAATATTTAAGTGCCCATTGTGAGCCTTACCTATGTGTCCAAGATCCTAAAGACCTCGTGGAGTCCAGGTTTATGCATTTGCTTTTCCTTTGTACCCAGAAGTAGTGAGCCCCCCGCCACCACCTGTGCAGGTAGACACCTCATCATCATGGACCATATCATCTCCAATGACGAGAGTCTGGTGACGTTCATTTATCATAACTGTTCACCGAGCGTCTCCCACATGCCAGGCAGTGAGGAGCAGCAGACCTGGTTCCCCGACTGGGATTTCATTCTAGCGAAGGCAGACAGCAGTTCATCAGTCACACCCTCCATGCAGAGTTGCAACGGTGGCACTTTCAGAGGATCTGTGACCCAGTTATGGAAGCCAGGAAAGAGGAATGGAAAGTGGCTGGTCTGAACAGAGCAGAGGAAGGGCACATGGGTCAGGAGCTCCGTGAGAACTCAGAGCACTGAGGCTGCAATAGAGGGAGTTGTCCTTGCCCTGAGAACAGTGGGTTGTTCATGTTCTAAGCAACCCACTTATGTCTCTGAGTGCTCACCCTTGTCAGGGAAACGAGGCTGGAGAACGGACTGTTCCAGTACGGAGAGTGGAGAGGGGAGATGTGCACAGATCTGGGAGATTCAGGTAAAATGCAAAGGACTTAGTAATAGAGTGGGTAAAGGAGCTGATGGGGAGTGAGGTGCCAGGAAGACCCAGCGTTTCTAAGGTGCCTGGGTGGGGATGATGGCATCATTCACTGGGCCCTCTAGTGCCTGGTGCTAGGAGTTATTTCAGAGTTTCTTAGGGTTAATGTGCCATGCTACTCATACTGGAAAGTACAACTATGAAAAAAATATACCCACTTTGCTCACAGGGCTTGCAATCTACTGATGTGGGGCACAGGGAGTGATGAAGATATTCTGTCTCCTAAGATTTGTTTAAAGTATGGCTGTGGCATAAAGTTGGCAAGGTAATACACAAGGACACTTCTTTCAGAGTGGGTGGGAGGACTTAGACCTTTGTTGCCCTGGTGAAGGAAGAGGCTGGGGATTAGAAGACATTCTTGGCAGGTGAAGGATTGATCTGGTGACCTTTGAACAGGCACCATGAATCACTGAATAAAACCAAAATGCAGACCACATGGAAAAACACAGTACAGGCTTCAAGCCTGAAATTACAGAATGTGAGACTCATCTTTCATGGGCATGCCAAGTGCAATCAAAAGGAGTGAGCCATTTATCGGGAGCAAGTGGGATGAGAGTGATTTGTGAAGATGGAGGGGGGATTGTAACTTCTTATCCTCCAGAAGCCTCTTAAAAGTATTCACTGACTGATCATGGTGACATCTTTATAAATATCACCATGGCAACCATGGATGTGAGAAACAATTCTAGTCTGGACACTTCTGCTCCAGCTGACGCGACAACTCCCACTGCAGTGGTCATCCCCATTGTTTGTGCGGATGAGTAAGGAGGGTCCCACCTGGATCCTGTGACATTTTCTTTTGTCCTGAGAAGACAAGGGCTCATTAAATCCCCTCCTGATGTTAAGTGGCATTTGGAGCGGTGGTTACACCATTCTTGACTTTCATCATTGAGGATGTGGTGAGAGATGCACCCTGCTGGTGTCATCTGTGTTGGTTCAAGGTGAGGATGGGCAGCCTTTTAGGGTGGTTGGGAGACTCTGACCAGATCAGTTCCACCATTGGATCTGGAGGAAGTATGTTGCCTGTAACTCTGCACACATTTCAACCATACATCCATTCCTTCTCATATTTAGTTTCATCCTTCTGAATCTCTTTTTTCTGGTGTCCAACCCCGATCCCAGGCAACCTAACTCTGCAGTTCAGTACTTTCTGCCCTTCTAATCACTCTTCTCCTTAGAGTCCTATCTGTTATAATCCCTGCTCCTTTCTTCATTCTTTCATTCAACAAACACAAATTGAAAGCTTTCCCTCTACCAGGCACTGTTCTCTGTGGCCAAGACACCCAGGAATAGGATCCCAGAACCCTTGCCTTTGTGGGACTCACATTGAGAACGTAGGGGAACAGACATGAACAGTAAGGAAATATTGGGTGTGATAGATGCAGGGTGGGAGTGTTGGGTCAGTTTATAATCAGGTCCGCCATTTACAATCAGGCTTTTTGAGGACATGGCATGTGATCAGATTTGAAGAAGATGGGGTGTCAGCATATCAGAGGGAGGAGCTGAGCATGGACTGTGCCTGGCTTGTTTGAAGATCTGCAAAGAGCCAGAGTGAGAGAGACAGGATATGTGGTTGGCAGAAGAGCCTGGAACAGTGAGGGCAGAGGATGCAGGTCTAGAGGTCTTTGGGGGCTTTGAACGTGAGTGACAGGACCTGGCTTGTTTCATCAGGATCACAGTATCTTCCATTTGGACAATGACAACAAAAATATCAGAAAGGCAGAAGAGACATATATATGATGACACTCTTACAGGTACCCAGAGGGGGATGGTGATGGTTTGCCCCAGAGTGCTAGCAGTAGGTGTGGTGGGAAGAAAGAATGTGAAGTGGCTCAGTTGTGTCCGACTATTTGCAACCCCATGGACTGTAGCCTGCCAGGCTCCTCTGTTCATGGGATTTTCCAGGCAAGAATACTTGAGTAGGTTGCCATTTCCTCTTCCAGGGGATCTTCCCGACCCAGGGATCAAACCCAGGTCTCCCATACTGCAGGCAGACTCTACTATCTGAGCCACCAGGGAAGCTGGAATACACGGATTCCATGTGGGAACAACTTTTAAAATTTGTAGATGAAATTGCACTGAACTGATGGAATTCTGTAGGAACAACTGAGCACTGTGGTTAAGAGCACAGGCTCCAAAATAAAATTGTCAGGTAGTAGAAATGGTAATTCCTTAATTCCATGCATTCCTGCCTTCATAGCTAATTCAGTGTCTTCTCATTATCATACATTATTGTAGTTACTGTTTTTGAAAATCAAAAAACACTCAAAGAATGCCAGTTTCGTGAAATTTAACTAAATATGTGTGTGTATGTATGTATATGTGACTCTAGAGTTGGAAGCTTTGGGTCTAGCTTGGGAGTCAGACCATCCAAGTTTATATCCTGGTTCTACTGGTCATGGTTGTGTGACTTTGGACACATTGTTGAACCTGTTTCTGCCTCATTTCCCCCTTCTGTCAAATAGGGACAATCATAGGATCTATCTCATAAGGTTCTCATGATGGTGAAGCAAAGTATTCTCATAGACTAGCTCATAAAACAGTTGCTTCCACAAGGCAAATGCTCCATAAATTTTGGCTCTTAGTAAAAAATCATGATCACTGAGCTGGGCACATGGTGTAGAATCCCAATGTGTGAGCACCCCTGGGGGAAATCACTAACTTCAAGTCATAAAACATTAAGATTATATTTATTTAGACACAAGTCCCTACTAGACACCTCTGATCACATACTGGAATCATCCACCATCCAAGATACTCATGAGTGCACAAGTATATTTTCTCTACTTCATGCAGGAACTTGGAATAAAACCATGAATATTTTTTTCTTTGGGGTGTTTGAAGAGTTGTTGAAATTCTAGTCATGATATTTAGTGTTATGAGTTCTTTATGCCTGTTGTTAAATATGCCAGCATTTTATTGACACATTACTGTGAAATGGGCAGCCAGCTACAGTAATAAGTTTCCCCTAAAGAGTGTGAGTATCAACAAATCTGATAGCACGCACTGCCAAGGAAACTGAACATGTGTTCAAAAAACAACTAGCTTCACAGAGGATAATGGGTACATGCATGTTTAGTCCAGTGACTTCTGCTTGAAGGTATAAATAGGTGGCTACTTTAATTTTGATTTTCATGGTATCCTTCTTTTGAGGAATTCTTTATATTGTTTAATTTTGTGCTTTAGTTTTCTCTTACTCTTGTTTCTCAACTCTGCCTATCCTTAAAAACCACTTAAGAAATGTTTTAAAATATGCTCATCATTCCCCAGAGGTTCTGATCTCATTGGTTTGGGGGTGGATCTCAAGCATCAGTTATTTTTTAAGTATTTTTAAACTTTCATCATGAAATATTTCAAATGTACATAAAGTACAAAGAATTATAATAATGAGGCCACATGTATCTCTCATGCCTCCATCATAATGAACTTCAGTTGCTATTTCTTAAAATCTCCCCTACCTCATTCTTCCAATGCACCACCATGGTTGAGAACCATTCTCTCTTCTAAAAAGACAGAAAATGGAAGGAATATTTCAATGGATGTTGATATCAACAGAAGCTGAAATTTGTTCAAGGTCACACAACAATTTAAAAACATCATTCCATACTCCGTTCATCAAGATATAATGGCATTCATGAATATGTATGTGGTATGGCAAGGGTGTGCCTGCTTGATTTTGTTAAAGAATGGAATAGTTGGGAAATTTTCAGAAAAGAGCTTAGAAATATAACGGTTTCCCATTTATAATCCTTGTACCTTGACTCAAACCACGTCGTGGCCGTCCACTTAATGCAACTCAATAAAACATAACTCAGAGATAAAGGTCTGATGAGCAAGGGCGGGACAAGTGGATTAGAGTTGATGGATCAGAGAGGTCATGTAGGAAAGGAAACAGTGGTGGAAATTGTCTTCAGATTCAAAGAGAAAAAGCAATGAACCAATCACAGATTAATCTCAACCTATAAAACAGTTTTGTAGGCTATCCCATAGCATGTACGTATGTATATGGTGGTGGTGCTTTAGTTGCTAAGTTGTGTGCAGCTCTTGTGACCCCATGGACTGTAGTTCGCCAGGCTCCTTTCCAGGCAAGAATACTAGAGTGGGTTGCCATTTCCTTCTGCAGGTGATCTTCCCAACCCAGGAATCAAAGCCACAGCCTCTCATATCTCCTGCATTGCGGGCAGACTCTTTACTGCTGAATCAGCAGGAAAGCCGTGTGTGTGTGTGTGTGTGTGTGTGTGTGTGTGTGTGTGTGTGTGTGTGTGTGTGTGTAAAACATGTATATGTAATATATATACTGGATATCTCAATCAGTATATCTTAATGAAGTTAAGATTTGTGTTGCTACCTCAACAGTGAAGAATTGTGGGCAAGTTCTAGTTCCTGCATGGCAAACACTTGGAAAACAATTTGATCTTAGGGGTAAACAGGACTGTAAATATGATCTTGCCAAACTGTCCATCTGTAAGAGGAATCTCTTCTGGGGCATTACTGACAGATGTCATCTGGTATCCAGATGGAGACCCTTGACCCTGCCAGCTGGAGTCCACTGCTCATAAGCCAGCAGGTTCATATTAGGATTTATTATCTTTTATTGAGCTGAAATCTCACTCTTTAATATACCTTTAAAGAAAGAAAATATTTCTGATGTCCCTCATGTTGTCATATTTTTGTTACTTAAATATATATAGATGTAAAACTAGATTTAAATTTCTCAATCTGTAGGTCTCATCAACTATAAAACCAACTATAAAACCTTACAACTTGATATGAAAAATACAAGACCCATAAATTAACAACATATTAATGGCAACCCACTCAGTATTCTTAGGGCTTCCCTAGTGGCTCAGATGATAAAGAATCTTCCCGCAATGCGGGTGACCTAGGGTCAATCCCTGGGTCTGGAAGATCCCCTGGAGAAGGGAAGGGCTACCCACACCAGTATTCTTCCCTGGAGAATTCCATGGACTGGTGGGCTACAGCCCATGGAGTTGCAAACAGTCAGACACAACTGAATGACTAACAGAAATGGGAGTAATGATCTTGCTTTTCAGAAACAAAATCCCTCACTTTGTGCTTAAGGATAGAAAGATGTAGTGTCCGGTCAATTTGTCTGGTTCACTAGCTTTCACTGATCAGCACAAGGGATACCTGTCTGCATACGTATGTTCTAGCAAAAGGTGTGAATACTTTGAAGTTTCTATTTGCTGGGTTTGGGAGAGTCAAATCTCAAACTTAACCCAAATTGCCAGCAATTAGTTCTCCATTTCCCGTTTTTAGGAGACATCCCTTGGCAACTCTGTCAGGATGTTTTGTGCACTTGGAAATTAAGGTCAGAGTTTAGTGTTATTGCCATCTTCAATAAATGGGCATCTAATCCAATTATTGCTGGAACTGGGTACAGAACAATCTTTCATTGTTATTTATTACTATACTTACTGCGAATGAACTGCTGTTGCAAATTGACGCATACGACAGGATCCAGGCAATAACTCTTACAGCAAAATGTGGGCTGACTGTCACGGCAGAGCTTCCTTACAGTTCTGCTTCTCTATGTGGCTGAAGGAGGCTGGCTCTCACTTATCTCTGTCCCACCTTCTATAAAACAGCTATGCAAATAATACATCAACTTTGTCACCTGTGTCATTACTGCTGTATACTGGTGTCCTGCACCACTGGTCCCCAAAACCAAGTGTGATTTTGTGTCAGCTGGGGAGCTTGTTAAAAGTGCCAGCTCTCTGGCCCCACCCCAGGGGTTCCGGTTTGCTTATCCTGGGGCTGGACCCAAGAGTCTACCTTATTAACAAGCACACCGGGGGATTCTGATATAAGTGGTGTGAGTGCTTATAAGCTTTCCAAGATTATGGTTGACACGGAAATAAGAAACTTAAACTCTTCACAAACCACCTGAATTGAGAAACTCTGGTGTTCTCCTCAGATTTGCATCATCCGCAAATAAGCACTTCTTGGATGTTCTGACAAGCGCCTGATAAACATCTTGAACAGGAGAGTCAACAGCGGAGATTTTAAAGATGGCTTTGACCTATTAAGCAGCAGATTTATTTCAAGGGACACAGATATTGTAATGATGTTTTCACTGATGCCCAGAACATTCTGGAAGCTGTGGACTATTTTCAGGTTGTTAAGTATGCATGGACAAGGAGGCAATTGGAAATGGCAAATAAAAGTCCTAGAAAACAGGAATCAAATCAAGTAGCAACGTTGACATTTTCCTTGGGAGTAGTTATAGCCGCATACTCCTTAATTTACGGAGTTAACTATGGCCTGTTTGCCTAAAGTGGGGAATGTAAACCTGCAGACAGAGTCAACAAGCTAATAAACCAGACATCTGAATGTGTCATATTACCTTTTTTTTTTTCTTCTTCAGTTCATTCTTGTTAATTCCGGTTAGGATGAAATAGAATAGCTGGCTAGGATTATTTACAACTTTTCAGGAGACTAAGGGGCTTGCTGGCGTTTATGTCATGTCTTTTGGGGTGAAGTGGTTAAAATGCTATGTGTCTTGGCATAACCCAACAGTGATCATCTATTGGGGTATCAATATGGTCTCAGACAGTGAATTATTTGGGAGTTGGATTTCTTAATATCACAGATCGCCAACTTCCATTATTTATATATTGACATTATAAGCAAAATGCCCAAAGATAAAATATTCTTAATGGATTTTTATTTTTACTTAAAGAGAATAGTTATTGAGCATTTAAACTTTATAAAGAACTGAGGATTAGACTAACCCTTAAAATTTTATCATTAGAAATTATGCTATTTCTTTACAAGTGCTGAGATTACTTTCTAAAGTTTACTACAAATGAAGAAAGTAAAAAATTATTTAATAAGGGTATATTTTAAAACAATGAAACTTACATGATATGTATTAGCCTTGTCTTTTTGACTAATATTTTTGCAAGAGTACAAAGGTAGAAAGGAGGAAAATACGGAATTTTGATGAATAGGAATGATTTTTAAGAATCATGTGCTAGCAGCCCATTATACAGAGTGAAAGAAGTTCAAAAGAGAAAAACAAATATCGTATACTAACGCATACATATGGAATCTAGAAAGATGGTACTGATGAGCCTATTGGCAGGGCAGCAATGGAGACAAATATAAAGAAAAGAGATTTGTGGACATGGGGTGGGAAGGAGACAGTGGGACGAATGGAGAGAGCAGCATGGAAACATAAACAGTACTATATGTAAAACAGATAATCAGTGGGAATTTGCTGTATAATGCAGGGAGCTCAACCTGGTGCTCTGTGACAACCTAGAGGGATGGGATGGGATGGGAGGTGGGAGGGAGGTTCACATGGGAGGGGACATATATATACCTATGGCTGATTCATGTTGATGTGTGTCAGAAACCAACACAATATTGTAAAACAATTATCCTTCCATTAGAAATAAATAAAAATGTTTTTTTAAATAGCTGAATAAAGGAGAGGAGAGAGAATAAGTCTTCAACATCAAAAAAAAAAAAAAAAAAACCACCAAATGATGTGCTAGCAGGTCTAAACTTGCTCCCTCTCATATGTACATATTTTTATAGAGTTTGTGCTGCATTTGTACTTGCATTTTAAAATTTCGTTCTGCATCTGTGCTCTGCATGTACGCAGACCTCTGAAATGATGTATACAAACTCAGAACGAAGCATCTGGAAGCCTTGATAAGCTGTTAACTTGACACTATTCTTAGAACCCAGAAACTCTCAAATGGATTTTCATTTCAGAAGAATAAGCTTGTTGCTTCTGAATTATGCATTCATGCCTGGATTTCCCTTATTTATGGTCCCTGGTAATGCCATGGCTGAAGACTGTGTGTCCTCTTTTCAAGGACTTGCTATGCAATTTAGGTGCCTGAGATTATCATGAGCATAAAATAAGCCTCAGCTAGTTACTGCGAGGGTTGTTAGCATTTTATTTACTAGGACAACTGACGATGAGAAACAGTCAGCCGAAAGGACTGGAGGGCGTGAAGGTATTTTTAAACACATGCTTTCATAAAAGGTGGTCTAAGATCATGGATGGGGGTGCACACCTGTTAGAACGGCCGCATCTGCCAGGTTTGGTCAAGCCTCAGTGTTCTCCCAGTCCTCCTGCTGGAGCCCAACGTCCTGGTGGGTTCACTAGACAGACCCTCCATCATCTCTCCCTGGAGTCTTGTTGATGAGGCTGGTAAACGCTGCCTTTGCCTTGGCCATCAGACTGGAGTTGTCATCGCTCATCAGGTAGCAGGGTACCAGGACGTACCACGGAGTCAGCATGCTGTTGATACTCGTGGCTGAATGGAGGTTCATGGGAAATCCTGTCTCTACAGTTTGGGATGAGGTCACACACATACTTTGCCTAAAGTGAGCTATGTCCCTTTTTTCTGGACCATGGCTAGAATTCTGGATGGCCTGTTGGCCTGTAGTGATGTATCTTCCCTGTGTGCATGCATGCTCAGTCACTCCACTTGTGTCCAATTCTTTGTGACCTATGACTGTAGCCTTCCAGGTTCCTCTGTCTATGAGATGCCCCAGGCAAGAATACTGGAGTGAGTTGTCATTTCCTTCTCTGGGAGATCTTCCTGACCCAGGGATCAATCCTGCGTCTCCTGCATTACCCACTGAGCCACCTGGGAAGCCTGTATCTTCCCTACAAGGGAGCAATCTCAGGAAGCCCATTGTAGGGTAAGCCTCTCTCTTAGTGGAAGAGACCAGAACTAAGACCTGGGCTGGAGTCATGGCATGGGGTCATCCTTGCCTGTTTCATGGATTATTTCAGCATTTCCTGTATGAACACAGAAAATCTGGAATCTGAGTTCTCATGCCAAATCTGCACTCACTCTGGGACTGTATGAAAGGCATTTCATTTCCCAGAGAGTTATAATTCATAAGTGTAGTCTTTACATTATTGTTTTTACTCAGCAGGTATTAATATGTGATGGCTCAGTAAACACCATGCAGGAGACATGGGTTTGATCTCTGGGTCGGGAAGATTCCCCTGGAGAAGGAAATGGCAACCCACTCCAGTATTCTTGCATGGACAGAGGAGCCTGGCAGGCTATAGTCCATGGGGTCGCAAAAAAGTCAGATACTAAACAACATTAATATGTGATAGTGTCTTTTTATTTTGTGAAACCCTAAGTGCTTTTGAAACATAAGCATTTTGGAAATAGTCCTTTATTTGTGAGGAAACAGAACTGTCCAAGTGATAACTTAGTTCTTTATTCCATGTCCATTTATTCATTTAGCAAAAGTGTTCACTGCTTGCTTGCAATGTACCCAGTGAGGCACTGTGGGGAGACAGATGACTAGCAGCGGCTTTGGCATGATATTCACAAGGTAGAAAGAAGAGTGTTTATTACAGAGATACAAGCAAGTACTGAGGAGCTAGCTCTGTGATGCTCCTGAATTTTTGTTTGGCCTTTCTTTTTCTCCACGTGTGTGCTAGGGAAAACAAAAAAGAATAGCAGAGAGCTTTGGTCAAGCCCAAAGAGTTTCATAATAATTGCTTCCCAGGTTAACTATTAAACTATACAGCAGTATGGTTTTTCTCCAAATTTCGAATTCATGCAGTATTAGGATGAATAGTTAGGTACTTTTAATTTTTAAAACTAATATTTAGTATTTGGTCATTTTCTCCCAAGAAAATAGACATTCATACACTACTGCTGATTTTTTCCATCACTAGAAAGATCCAAGATTCATCAGTCAGGGAGAAAGCAGTTTACTTTCAATTAAAAAAAATTAGCAAAAGTACTGCAAGAAAATGAATGAAAATATGAAACCATCTGTATCTCCAGTGATAATGCCAATGCTGTGTATACTGTAAACAATACAATTTGTTCAAGTCCACTTTAAAGGAAAGTGGTTTAGTGTGCATATATAAAAAAGGAAAAGAAATCCTTTCTTTATTCACAGATCTCATATGCAACACACACCGCCATATGTTCACAGATGTTATATGTGTATATTATATCTCTAAACACTCTTGTGGCCCCCATAGGAAATTAACATAGGTCATCACCAAACACAACCAGTATTTGAACTGTCACCTTTGTCTGTCACTTAAAAGGCAGTTCAGGTCTTTGTTATCTCTGGTCCTCGGAACAATGCCATACTCGCCTCCCGTCTGCCCATCCTGTCTAGTCTTTGCAGAGTTATCAGAATATTTTTCCTATGACATGACTCAAGTCACATTTTCTTCCTCAAAATTTCCCAAAGCTGCAAACCTTCTACAGAATGCAGGCCCATAAACTCCATAGATACATAGGAACCACAGCTTTCCAACTGTTTCTAAGACAGTCTGAAAAATGCCCCTCCCTTTTCTTCTTCTCCATCAGGTTTATTACAGGACATTGCATGTGGTTCCCTGCACTGTATACCCCTCTCCCCTTTCTATTGCCATCTTCCCTGGCCTGGAAACACGGGCGTCACGGACAGACCCGGTCCAGAAGCTCTGCCGCAGCCATTTAACTGCACCACGTATCTGGCACTCGATAGTAAACGCTGTACTTGTGTAAATCCATTTTTCCCCCTCCCTGAATGAGTCGGTGAGCCCCAGAAAGGTGACTAGGAGTATTTGGAGAAGCCCTTAAACATTTTAATAAATGTGCCCTGGATACTTGGCTAGGGCTGTGATATTGCGAGACAACTAGGAATAATTTCTTTTGCCTGCAAACCACTCCCCCCACCAACCCCCGCCATTTCCGTGGGAAGCGTTATCAACTCGGACTTCCCGTTAGGCCGGGGAGACCACCTGTAACTGGAGCTTTAGGTTGGGGAGGGGGAGACGGTGGGGAGCAGGAGGCTGCCTGAAAAACACGAAGCCACGCTCAACCTCTAATTCAGATCTTCTCCATTAACTTAAGTCTTTCCAGGACACCCACCCGGTGCAAAACGCCGCCAATCTGACTTTTTTTTTTCTTTCAAAAAGGTGGGTGGGGGGAAGCTGCAGTCCCCAAGCCAGTAAATAACTCACCTGAAGGTCAGGTATGCCCTCCCCCCGACTCTCCCGGGGGTGTCTGGGAGGGGTGGGGGTGGGGGGCGGACAGAGAGCCCGGCAGTGATCGCCGTAGAAACCCGGAGGCTCAGGCGATTGGCAGCGGTCTGGAGGCGTCCTCCCCAGCCCGACCCCGCGCCAGGATGAAGAAGGCGGCGGTGGCGACGCGACGGCCCTGAAGTCCCCAGCGCCCCCTCCCCCGCGGCCGAGCCGGCTCCGGCGCCGTCCCTGGGCGTGCGCCCCGCCGCAGCCCGCGGAGCCTCCCGAGTCTCCTGCCAGGGGGCGGGGAGCGCGGCGAGCGCCCGCGTCTGCGGCTGCCTCCCCACGCCCGAGCCTCCGCGCCGCGCAGAGGACGCGCGCCCCAGCCGGTCCCCCCGCCGCCGCCGCCGCGCGCCCGGGCCCCCCGGCCCAGCCCAGGTAACTTTTCTGCCTGCGGGGCCGCGGGGTCTGAGGGAGGCGCGGGGGCGCCGGGGGCGCAGGGCTGGCCGGAGGCCGGGGGGCGGGCGCGTGGCAGCGGCGCTGCTCAGCCGCGCGAACCGCGGGTGCCTGGCACCCTCCCCGCCCGGCCTGCCGGGACCCCCGCGGGGACCCCCCCCTCCCCGCCAACAGCCGGGCCGAGCCGGGGCGCCGCGCCGGGGGACGTGCCCGCTCCGCCCGCCCTGCGCTGCAGCATCGCGGGGCGGGCGCGCGGCCCGAGCCCCGGCCTCCGGCCCGGGGGGCCTCCCCCGGAGCCCCGGCCGAAAGGGGCGGCTGGCCCCTGCTCGGTCAGTTTCCGAGCCCCCCCCCACCCGTCCCGGGCGCCATGTTTTGAGTTACCCCTCGGGGTGGGGTGGGGGCGGGGGCGACACTGCGGCGCCGCCCGGGGCGCGGGGAACCCTGCGCGCCGTGGCGGAGGGTCTGCGCGGGGCTCGGCGGGCGCGGGGCCGGTAAGGTGCGCTCGCACAAAGCATCTGCGCTCCAAGCGGCCGCCGCTTTTATGTAACTTGTCCGCTTCGCCGAAGTGGGGCGGGCGGCGGCCCCCGGACGGCGGCGGAGGCTGCAGCGGGTGGCCGGGGAGGGGGAGGAGGCAGCGTCCTCCTAACAGGGTGTGGAGTTGGGGTGCGGGGGTGCTCGGGCACCTGCGGGGCCGGGGACCCGGGGGCGGCGCAGCTCACCTGGCGCCCGCGAGGCTGCGCTGCCCCGGGAGACTTGTGCGCGGGCGGTGCTGCGGCGGCTGGGGGCGGGGAGGCCGGGGCGCGGGGCTCGGGACCCCGGGAGTCGGGGTCTCCGCCAGTTGTTGCGGGCGGGTGTTTCCCGGTGCCTGCCGCGGGGGCCCCCGCTGCCTGGGGTCTCCCCTCTTCTCTCGCCCTTCTTCCCCCCCACCCCCCCCCAAGTTCACGGCTTCTGCAATGCGGTGGGTGTGGTTACCTAGTCTGTTGCCCGCGAGGTCCTTCGCCGCGGGAGCGGTCTCTCCTCGGTTTTCAGATTTCCGGATCCCAAGTTGTCTAGGGTTTTTTTTCCTTCTTCAGTCCCAGCCCAGGGTTAAAGTTGAGATGGTTGCAGAACACAAAGAAAGATAAGGAGAACATGTGTTGTTAATTACGCCTGGAGGCCGGCCTGAGAAATCCTGAGAGGGCCAGGCAGCCCTGTCATGCGTCGCTTGCATTTCGTGTTTAACTTGGTGTTTCAGTCTTTTTTTTTTTTTTTTTAACATCAGTCTGGCGGAATTGTTTTTGCAGATATCCCGCTCGTCCGTTGGTTTTTTTTTTTGGGGGGGGGGGGTAGGGGTCCATTTTAAGGTCTCTGGGGCGGCCAGGTGTGCGTTGGAGTTTATCCTGGTAGCATTAACTTTCCTAGTAGAAGAGCCATCAGATCAGACCAAGCACTAAAAACTGTCTTTTTGAATTTTGCACTGATTTTTAATGTTTCAAACAAAAATGGTAAACCTCCATTTATGATCTGGGCACCCTAGACGCAGCAATTATACAGCAAATTGAGCAGAAAAGCCCTATTAAGGAAAAAGAGCGCATCGAGTTTGAGTAAACTCTGGGGAATGGGAGGTGATTCGTATCTTGGATCAAACAGCGTTTGTTAAAAATGCACGTTAATTTTGGTATCAGACTTTCAAAACTTTAGTTAGAGTAACAAAGTCATTTCGAGAGGAAATAAATTCCATATTGAGAAGCCTGACTTTAATTTGTTAATTTCAGAAGGCATTGATGAAAATAAAATAGCTGAATACTAAATAGCCTCATTTGCATTATGATTTTCTGGTGGTTTAGAAAAGCAACATACCAGATGCACCAGTTACTGCACACAGTTTATCGAGCTAATACACTTTAGGCAAATAATTTTGGCAGCGCAGAACGTGTTTTCTGAATGATTTATCAGTAGTGGGAAGAGTGACCGTTTTATTTAATGTGTAAACCCCTTGGAGGTGAAGGATTGAGAAGATGGAGGTCAAAGGTCAGTATCTTAGCACGCTGTTTACATTTCGTTTTAAGTCATTTCTTCTGTACCAATGCGATTTAGGTTAAAATTAAAAGCAGGTTTTGTCAATTCTTGTACAGTGCTTGGACTTGGGCCAACTTTGAATTGTGTTGAAACAGGACATCTGGGATTTTTTTTTTTTTTTTTTTTTTACTTGAGCAGAAGCTATCTTATCTATACCTTGGT
Organism: Muntiacus reevesi; assembly: GCF_963930625.1. Lineage (NCBI taxonomy): Eukaryota > Metazoa > Chordata > Mammalia > Artiodactyla > Cervidae > Muntiacus > Muntiacus reevesi. The sequence continues at coordinate 37,209,363 of NC_089252.1, read as the reverse complement.
CTTGAAACACTGGTCAAATGCACTAAAGGGCCACCCAAGGAGAAGGGAGGCAACTGTTCATGGACCAAGAGATGTGATAATGTCAGTATTTTGTGAATCCTTCCTTGATTTACAGTTTGTTGGATTATTAGGGCAGGGACATACTATCCAGTGTATTTAAGTTCATGATTTAAAAAAAAAAGCCTTAAAATTCACAAAGTAGAATTCACGTCCTCTCCAGTAAAATAGAACTCTCATGGAGAGAGATTACTGAAGTTCTCAAGTTCCTTGGTCATCTTCCCTCCCCAGCCTCTTCTAAGGATCCAACCACTGTTTTCCTGTGAACGTCAGCTTTATTGTGAAATGGAGACTGACTGTGGAAAACCATGACTCAGGTTTATCTCTGGCACCGCTTCCTTTAGAGAGATCTCTGATGGTATCACTGCAGCATCTCTGCACAGCTGCTAGCTTGTTGGGAATTCATCGGGCACTCCTGGAGAGCTCTGCTCTCATTTGATTCCTCTTGGCTGCAGAGAATTGTGTGCTCAGAAGCAGGAACTGGAGCCGTGAAGTCACTGCCCTGTCTGGTGTTGTGACATCACTATGGCTCAAAGGAAACAAGGGTGGGGCAGGCAACAGCAGACGATCTGAAGCATCTTGCTGCCGTTAACTTTGCCTGATCCATGAATGAGGCTCTCCTTTCTCAAGTTGAACTGCACATAAGGTATTGTTTGAAGCATGAGATATGGATGCAAACCTGCATGGGGAAGTGTGTTTCATAGATTAAGGAAGCAGAGCGTTTGTGTGTGTGCGTGCGCAGTAGTAGAAATTATTAACTCTTCCTCTTATTAAGGAAAATACTGTTAGTTTTTTAGGAGGGCCGTTGAAAAATCATTTTTAATTAACGGGGCAGAGAATAGAGTCCATGTATTTCTTACTCTTTTTGTACCTAAGTAGCATTCTTGCTAAATTCTTGGTGTAGGTGATTAGTCTTGTCTTTCAAAAGTGTGTGGTGTGGTGTCTCTCAAGATACAGTCGATTTCTAGGTAGACAGTGTTCTATCTGATGTATTTTCCAGTGATGTGTTTGCAGTTGGCAATTAGAAAAAAAAAATAGGGAAATGAAAGCAAGAGGTTTCACAATTGTAGAAGATAACCTGCAGTGATTTGGGGTAATTGATTTCTATGTAAGTTTTTGGTTTATGTGTAGACAATTTTATAATTTAGCACTTTTGAATTCTTTGAACTGAGCATTCTAGTGCAAAAATGATCCCAGACAGGCCGCACCTGAATTTGTGATAAATCAGTTTCCTGTTGTTGAATTCCTGAGTTGAATGTGATTTGAGCATAAAGGAGACCCACAGGACAGCTGCAGCCTGGGGACTTCTCGCCATCTCCTCAGTAAGATGACTGACCTTTTCTTATGTGAGGGTCTTATGTACGTGGGACCTGTGAGCAGTTCTCATTTAACCATGTCACTGTCCAGAACACATTGCCAACGCAAAAGGGAAGGAAAACAAACAAAAAAAAAAAATGAAGAATAGCCCAAATAGAGAAGTTGAAATTAAGTACCAGAACTGCAGCTGGATTCGTTGAAACGTCTTTGGTGTTGCATTTTTAGACTTAACCATGATTGGCTAAATTGCACACTTCACAATTGTAAGCTTCTATTAGTGCCAAACCCCTAATTCTTTGGTAATTTGTGGTACAGAGGAAAAAGCTGACAACTTAATTTTTAGATGGCTGACATTTTGATGCACTGTTCTTATAACCCTTCCTTACAGACTTAAAAAAAAAAAAGAAAAAGCAGAAAGGTTTGTATTCAATCTAGAGAACAGTTGGGATACTTCCTCTGCCTCATGTGCTGTTTTTTTCTCTCCACTTAAACTGAATGAATGCCTGTTGTTTGGAGGGACTTGTCTTCCTTTTGCTTGGAGTTTCATTTCCAGACCAGCACAGGTCTAAACTCGTAGAGTATTGAGTAAATATTTATGGAGTTGGATTAAGAAGTAAGGCCATATGTGACTTAGGCTTCACTATTAAAAACTAGTTGACAAGGCTAAAAAAGCATGGCCACTTCCTTAAAAGTGAGAATGCTCAGACTCTTGTATGCAGTTGTTTCTAACCGCATGGTTCCCTTCACAATGAGTTTGCTGCTCTGGCCGCAGCTCAGATTAGGTAGGTTCTAGAGGTTTTGTCTGATCCAAGAAGAGAATACTGTAGGTACCGTGAGAAAAAAGGACGGCTTCTTTGAGAGAAGATGGGCAGGCAGCCTGCTTCCCTTCCTGCCATCGCTAATTGGTGTCGTGGGGACATCAGTAGAGCAGATGTACTCAGAAGGGGAGAGGGATCAGATGGAGGGAGACAAAAGCTGAATGAGGGCTGGGCCACGATATTGATCTTAATGTTGAACTAAGAAGAGAAGAACTATTTTCTCCTTAAATTTTTTTTTATTTTAATGTTTTTAATTGGAATATAATTGCCCTATGATGTTGTGTTAATTTCTGCTATACAGTGAAATGAATCAGCCTTATGCATACATATATCCCTCCCTCTTGAGTCTGCCGCCCACCCCACTCCCCCATCCCCACCCTTCTAGGTCATCACAGAGCCCTGAGCTGAGCTTCCTGTGCTTGATAACAACTTCCCACTAGCCATCTATGTAGATCTCTCTTCTTTGGTCATTTTTTATGTATGTTGTATTTACATTGTCCAACAGTGACTTTCTCTGTGTTTTAGTCAAGCCCCACATTTCATCCTTTCTCTAAAACAAACCTTTTTTTTTTCCTTCACATTTGCACATCTCTGAAATTGGGAAATGTCTTACAATTGCTCTCAGCCATATGGCAGAGAGAAAGCTGGCAACTGAATTCATTGATAAAGACGCAGACATCAAAAATTGGAGATTGGGTGTCAGTTGATTGGAAGGAAATCTTGGAGCCATAATGGAGCACGCATAAGAAACAGCACGTCACCCACGAAGAAACATAGGTGGTATTTACTGTGTAAAAGCATAGATCATGGTAACTGAATCAGCATGCAATTTGAGAAAGTTGGATTTTGACCTATAATAGAATTTTTTTGAGTACCTCGGCTAGTTTATTTTGTTTCTCTTTGTGCATGCACAGAATATGTAATTAAATGTAAAAGAGTTCTCTAAATAACTATAAAATTAAAATTTCAGTGTATGAGTCACCATTTAATTGGCAGAGTGCTATGTATTGTGTTATTTGTTAGAATTAACGGTGTCATGAATTTTATGAGATAGAGTTTGTCACTTGGCTACGCAAATTTAAAAGATCCTCTATGATGTTCAGTGCTTATTCACATGCCCCCTTCTATGTATTTGGTAACTTAGGTGCATCCCTTTATAGGAAAAATCTATTGAGTGGTCTTCATTTTCAAGTTTGGCTTTTCTGTTTGGGTCCTTGGAAGATAGTTGGACTTTGACTAGTCATTGAGAAGACATTCCAGATAGAACACTCTGTAAGTTAGGAGGCCTCAAGGTAACTGGAATGTAGTCTTTACCCTGGGGAGTAATTGGAGATGAGTCTCAGGAGACAGTGTGGGGCCTTACAGTGAATATGAGACTAAAGAACATTTTGGACTTTGCTAGGTACTGGGGAGCCATTGAAAGTAGTGGAGTAGGAAAGACAGTGTTCATCTGGTGATCTGTGTAGGGTGTATTGCAAGAGCAGGAGTCTGGAGACAGATGGCCTTTTGTTAAAGGAGTAATCCAAAAAATTTCAGAAACTGTATGTAATGCTAGTTCCTCTCAGTGATTGATATTTTGGGAACTCACGACATATTTTTTGTGACCATATTTAGTTGAAGGTTAATTATTGCTTTTGGACTGATTAGGGTGGAAAATGAAATGTTCAGAAGATGGAATGATTTGCATTCCTATTTATCCTTCCAGCTAAAACCTATGTTATTTCAGGTATTAAGAATAATGCATACTCCCTGTAAAATATTTTCTAGTAATATCGAAAAACAAGCAGAAGAAACCGCACTGTCTAGAGGCTCCTGTGCTTGGTTGCTCACTCGTGTGCTCGTCTCTGTGGCCCCAAGAACTGTAGCCCGCCAGGCTCCTCTGTCCCTGAAATTTTTCTGGCAAGAATACTGGAGTGGGTTGACATTCCCTTCTCCAGGAGATCTTCCCGATTATGAACTCTCTTCTCTTGCATCTTCTGCATTAGCAGGCAGATTCTTTACCACTGGCTCCACCTGGGAAGTGACTAAAACAACAACAGTAACAATGTGTGTGTTGGAATCTGACAGCCCTGGGATGGGCTCCTAGGTTTGCTGTGTGGTTACTGTTGACTTGGGTCAAGTCTCTTGACTTCTTGAGTCTATTTGATCACTTACGAAATGGCCATAATGTTTAGATCCTGAAGTTATGAGGGTTAAATGATACAGTACATGCAAAGCACTGCACATAGTACCTGGTACATCACAAGTGTTTGGTTAATAGACACAGATTCCTGTCATTGTTTAGATGATGAGTCATGTCTGAATCTTTGCAACCCCATAGACTATAGCCCACCAGACTCTTCCCATGGGATTTCCCAGGCAAGAACACTGGAGTGGATTGCCATTTCCTTCTCCAGGGGATCTTCCCAACCCAGGGATCAAACTTGAGTCTCCTGCATTGCAGGTGAATTCTTTACCACTGAGCCACCAGGGAAGCTCTACTGGCTAGTGTCTTAATAAAGATAATACACTTAATAAATAAATAAAGATAATACACTTAATAAATATAATACACCGTAAATAAATAGTCCTAATGATTGTGAGAATGCTTAGCATGGAGGAGAGACCCTTGTCTGGGTTTCTCTATGGCTGATCCATCACTTACCACTTTTGTAGCCCTAGGAAATTAATATAAAATTTAAAAGGTTAAGGAAGTAGGATTAAGGGTTAGTTTTCTCATCTGTTAAGTAGGGATGATAATCATGTAATGTAATGGTCTGGAGTATGAAATGAATGTCTAATTGAAAATATGTGGCTCTTTAATACATCTTCAGTTGAGGTTAGTTTTCTCTCCTTATGATGAATAATAGAAAAATGGAATGAAGTCAGTGAAGCGGAGATGCTTCTATGAGAAAATGTGATCTGCTGATCAAACTCAGGCTGAGTGTTTTGGGCCTTACAGATGTTTTCAAAATATTGTGAGATTCTTAACTTTCATATGGGGGCAACAAAACAAGGCATCGACTTTGAATTTGAGCAAATTTGGGAAGATAGTGAAGGACAGAGGAGCCTGGTGGGCTACAGTCCATGGGGTTGCAAAGAGTCGGATACAACTGAGTGAGTGAACAACAAAAGCAGCAGCGAAGAAAAATGAACTCTAGACGGACTTCCAGGGGACTTCCCTGGTGGTCCAGTGGCTAAGACTCAGTGCTCCCAGTGCAGGGGCCCGGGTTCGATCCCTAGTCAGGGAACTAGATCCCACATGCCACAACTAAGAGTTTGCATGCTGCAGCTAAAGACCTGGTGCAGCCTAATAAATTTCTTTTTTTTTAAAAGGGAGCTACCAGTCCTTGGACCTACAGTTGCGATGCAGCCTAAGGGTCTTCAGAAGCTTTTCTGACAGTATGGCCCAGTCTCAGTAGAGATCCAGCAGGTCAGATGAGCTATCCGACCCCCATCAGATAGCCTTTCTACTTCTCACTGCACCTTCTGCAGGTGCCTTCAGACACCCATCTTGGAGTCACCGCTGCTCTGCTGGATGCTGTATTTTAAGCTGGGGGACCAGCAATACACAAATAGGATTTCAGATTGGGATGAATGTTCTGAAGTAGGACCAGGTCACGGTGTTGATGGGTGTCGAGGGCTACTTCAGATGCTGTCACTTGGGGATCTGTTACTTGTTAAGTCCTTCCTTCTTATTTGTACCCTTCCTCTGCAAGTGAGACATCAACCCTTAGATGGTGATCGGTGCCAGGCAAGAATTGCATCTTCAATAAGTGTCTTCTGGCCTCATACAGCGCCTGGCTGTGGTCCCATGCAGGCTCTGTCCATGGGATTCTCCAGGCAAGAATAGTGGAGTGGGTTGCCATTCCCTTCTCCAGAGGATCTTCTCAGCCCAGACATTGAGCCCAGGTCTCCTGCATTGTAGGCAGACTCTTTATCATCTGAGCCAAAAGGGAAGCCCAGCTACTGAACACATAGCTTTTACACTCACCAAGCCCTCTTTCTTATACCTTACCTTTCTCTTGATATGATTTTTCTTGAGAACATGCATTTTTTTTCTTTCTCTAAGTTTGGTTTCTTGAACCTTCCCACTCAGATGTGGGCTTAACCATGCATGAAACTAATGGAGCCTGTACTTAAGTTTAAATTCAAACTGTATCATCTTTTTCTTAAAGAAGGTTTCCCAAATTTGTAAAAGTGTTGGCGTTTATGAAACCTACACCTGCCTCTGATCTCAACCTGTATTAAATCCCCCCCTTTTCTGAATTCTTACTGTAACTGTGGTTCACTCGAACCAGAACTTTTACTGTGTCCCAGTTCATCTTCTCATGGGTGCACACGAAAGGTAGGTTCAGAAGCTTGGATTTGTGATTTGACTGAAAGGCTTCTGGACCTCTCAGAGATGTTAATTCTCATGTAGGAGCGTAAAACAGCCCTTCCTTCCTGCGGAATCACCTTCATTGTTGTTCAGTCGCTCAGTTGTGTTTGATTCCTTGCAACCCCATTGACGGCAGCATGCCAGACTTCCCTGTCCTTCACTGTCTCCCAGAGTTTGCTCAAACTCATGTCCGTTGAGTCAGTGATGCCATCCAGCCATCTCATCCTCTGTTGCCTGCTTCTCCTGCCTTTTATCTTCTCCAGCATCAGGGTCTTTTCCAATGAGTTGGCTCTTTGCATCAGGTTGCCAAACTATTGGAGCTTCAGCTTCAGCATCAGTCCTTCCAGTGAATATTCAGGGTTGATTTCCTTTCGGATTGACTTGATTGATCTCCTTGCAGCCCAAGAGTCTTCTCTAGCACCGAGATTTGAAAGCATCATTTCTTCAGTGCTCAGCCTTGTTTATGGTCCAACTCTCACATTTGTACATGTCTACTGGAAAAACCACAGCTTTGACCAGATGGACCTTTGTCAGCAAAGTAATGTCTCTGCTTTTGTCACCGTCATGAGCCAATGGTAATTTCCCATTTGATCCAATCCAATTTTCGAGCTGTAAGATATGGAGTGTGATGATAATCAGTAGTTTTTTCTTAGTGAGTTAAGGTAGCAGATATTTAATTGAAGGAACATCTTGGATTTTTTCCGTGCTCTGCTCCCGCTGTTCTGTGCCTTCATTCCTTCTCCTGATGATGAAGTACATCCTGAGGACTTGGCGTTAGGACTGTGCCAGTATCAGCGACAGAACTGGCAGGAAGATGAGCGGCAGCCGCTCTCTGGACTCCCCCAGGGCACAGAGCTGTCACTGCCTGTGAAAGGAGCATTGGGCTCCAAATTCTCCCCAAGAGGCTTACCACCCAGACTTGGGGCGTGGTCCTGGCAGAAGGGAGTGAGGTCTAACCCGAACCTGAACAGTTTCCAAGAATCAGCACATGGCGGAGAAGAAGGGGAGGGTCTGGTAGGTTCCAGAGTGGACCAGAGAGAGGATGTTTGAGGGGTGACTGACCAGCAGGTACAAAGGCCAAGGGGGAAAGGGTGCTTAGTCAGAAATGGTACATGACTCAGGGATGAGATTGGATCCAGGAAGAGCACTGGGGAGGTGACAGTGTTGCAGAGGTCCATGGGGTCCACAGGGCATCCAGGGAGAGATGTCCGGTAGCCTTCACGCCAGAGTGGTCCAGCTTCTAGATCAAGATGGGGACTCATTACAAAAGGAAGCTGAGGCCCGGGAGAGGGTGAGTGAATAGGGTGTGTGGAGAAGGAGAGGGATGGGGAGGGGGGGCACAGACACGCCTGGAATCATGTTTAGAAGGATCAGCACTCAGGGCTCCTGGGCAACCAGGAGCACCCAGGCCATCTTGTGCCTGCAACAGCTTTGGTTCAGCTGCTGTGACACTGGTGCCTCATAGGGACTCAGAGAGCAGGACCCATCTCCTCTGGGAGCAGCTGGTGTTTCTGGTTCCTTGCTTTCCTTGGTTCTGAGGATGGAGCGAATTGCTGGAGGTAGAGGTCGGGTGGGGGCAGCAGGAATTGGGGGAGCCCATGCCCCCAGGAATCTTTCCCACATATAGGTGAGGTGTGAATTACACACCTATGTATATGAGATCCTTTTGTCCACGGTGGTTTGTTTTTTTTTAAAGAAGTATATTGAGAAGCAAAGGTGACATTGCTAAAAATGCCTGCCTCCTACATAGATGGGGGGCTGTGTCTAAGGTGACACTGGCGACAGTTTAAAGCACTGAACATAGATTTGCCGTCTTCTATGCAGCCCTTGTCTGTGGACCCTAAAAGGCTCTAATGTTTGAGTGCCAGGAACGTGATGACAGCTTTTTCAGCCCCTTAATTTGTTTCCTGTCTCCTCATACCAGAAATGTTTCCACCAGTGGTAAGATATTCTTGATCACAGCTGATGAGAAATACTGGACAACCTTGTCCATTACATAGAGATCCATGTCAGGATGACCCATGGATGGGTCTTAACTCAGATCTCAGAGGACATGGAGATGGGATGAAGATCTCTCTTAGAATTGTGTGTAATATTTCTGATACCTGAAATAGTTGAATGATAAGTACAGTGACCACCTCTGTATCCAACATCCAGTTTTAAGAGATAAAGTGTTACCCCAAATTGCTTACTTTCTCTGCGTTCTCCTCTGCAGTTGTACCACCCTCCCTCGTCGGAGCAGCCATTCTCTGTAGCATCACTAAATTATTTGTGGTGATGTTCACATTTAAGCAACTTTAAACAGTGTCTTATACCTGTCCCTCTGCAGCTTTGTTCATCCTGTAGGCTCCATGACCTCCAGGAGCCCATGGTGTAGTTCTTGGGGGTGAAAACCGATGCTTTCACCAGAGTTCATGGCTTCCTCACCAGGCCTTGAACAGGATTGTGCTTCCCACCTCAGAGCATGGTGCAGCCCTGTATCTTCACACTCTGTATCCCTGGATTCAGCCAACCATGGATTGAAAAATACTTTTCAGAATGTTCTAGAAAGTTCCAAAAAAGCAAAAGGTAAATTTGTCCCCAGCAGCTATTTACATAGTACTTTCATTGTATTTACAACTGTTTACATAGCATTTCCATTGTGTTAGGTGTTATTGAAAAATATTTTTTAGAATGTTCCAGAAAATTCCAAAAATCAAAACTTGAATTTGCCCCCAACAACTATTTACATAGCATTTGCATTGTATTTACAACTATTTACTGAGTATTTCCATTGTGTTAGGCATTATAAGTAATATGCATGCTCAGTCACTTCAGTAGTGTCTGACTCTTTGCGACCCTGTGGATTGTAGCCTGCTAGGCTCCTCTGTCCATGGGATTTCCCAGGCAGGACTGGAGAGGGTGGCCATTTTCCTCCTCCACTGCAGGCAGATTCTTTACCTTCCATCAGGGAATCCCATAAGTAATCTAGAGGTGATTTAAAGTCTATGGGAAGATGTTCAGGGGTTAAGCAAATATTGTGCCATTTTACAGGCTTCTCTGGTGACTCAGTGGTGAAGAACCCACCTGCCAATGCAGGAGATGAGGGTCTGATCCCTGGGTAGGGAAGATCCCCTGGAGGAGGGCATGGCAACCCACTCCAGTGTTCTTGCCTGGAGGATTCCGTGGACAGAGGAGTCTGGTGGGCTACAGTCCATGAGGTAGCAAGAGTCAGACAGGACTGAGTGACTGAGCATATGCCATTTTACATAAGAGACTTGAGCTTCTGTGGAATTTGGTATCTGAGGGTGTCCTGGAATCAACCACCCCTCCCCAAAACAGACACCAAGGGTTGAGTGTCCTTGCTGCCCATCAGCCTGGGACATCCTGCCTCAGCAGGACTACACAGCTGCCATTGCACCCTTAACCTCTCACCGCCCCCCAGCACTGTCCCCCTGCTCTGCCTGCATTTTCTTCATATGAGTACGTATTTTACTTGTGAGCATGCCTCCCCCAACCAGAACATCTGCTTCATCTGTTCTAGGGTTTAACATCTGTTCTGTTCACCATGGACCCCAGCTTTGAGAACAGTGCTGGGCACGTAACAGGTGCTCAGGACCCAGCTAACTGAAGGAGTCATTCAAGATACGATACAATAGGAATTGGCCAACATTTTTATTGTGGACCTTTTAGTTGTGGTGGTTTGTCTATTATGAATAAACCTACATTGTGCATACATGCAGGATTATTTTCTTTTTTTAGAAAATAAACACATTTCATTATCAATCCAAAAATAAAAAAAGAAGATGTGAACTTACGAAGGAGAATTTTTGATTGATCCATCTTTAACCTTTGATTTAGTGGATACGGTTGTGTTGAGAGTGATTTAATGTTGAATTGTAAATATAGCTTTAGGAAGTGAGGGCCCCCTGATGGGAAAAGCTGGCCTGGGTGGCCCGAGGGATCTTGCCAAGAGGTGAAGGAGCCGGTGTGTGTGCACCAGATCCAGACCTTCCTGCTCTGAGCCATGAGTTCAGCCATGCTTCCCAGGGCGACAGTTGGGTTCCAGTCATTTTCAATTAATTTGGACTTGCAGTTCTTTATGCTCATTAGAGTATCGTAATTTTTCCCCTCCCCAAGAATTAGCACTTCCACATCATCTGTACCTTCCCAGACATGCCATCTGGCCTGCCCCCTTCTTTCCCTTCCATTATTAGCACAGTCAAAGGTAAACACGTTTTTTTCCCCTCTTCCTTATATTTTCTTGTAATTTGGAAAATAATTCGTACACCTCTCATTTTCACTCTTTGTATTCAGTGCTGGAAAATCAAACTGTGCTTGGTTTTCTGGGCTCTTTAATGAAGCATCAAGTCGATAAGTGAGGTTTTGATTAGGTGTGCATTCTAATTAAAGAAAAACAAATGATAAATTTCCACTTGGATTACCATAGAAAATGATTCCAGCATATAAGGATAGATACTCATGGTATCCTATCAGCAAAATCATTTATAACTTGGTTTTGAAGAATTTCTTATCCAAAAGAAAGTTTTCATGACTGCCCTTTTCTCTCCTTCTTTATAGACAGTATTTTTCTCTAAATCTGTGTATCCTGTCTAGACTTGGGGAGGGTGGAGACCTGAAATTTCTCTATCCAGGTATTCCAGAAGCATTGGTGAAATGGAATGGTCTCCCTCCATAGTGAAATTTGTTTTCCGTTATGTTCCTTTCTTCTTGATGCCAGCAATGACATGTTCTTGGATGAGCCTTTGAGATCATGATGGTGAGTTGAATGTGCCTGGTTGATAAAGGTGAGCCTTTTGAGTGGTAAGCAGATAGCAGCTTAGATATTCTCTGATAACCGAGGGCATGGCTAGCTTGCACCCCCTGCCCCCATCACCCCCTATTGTCATTCCTCCTGACCTACTTCCATGCATGACCACACGATAGTTCTGAGCAGGATGCACAGGTGCCCTGCCTCTGGCTTCTGTGGTTTTAGGAGGTCTGATAACAGCCATTACTCAATTTGAAGCCATCATTTCTCAGCACAGGCAGTCTGAATTCTGTCTCAGACCCGGATTAGCAAGTTGGATGCTCTGAAACTGCTTTAAAGGGTTTGTTAATTGTTGTTATGGCTTTATAAACGTGAAATGGAATTACCTGATAGAACAGTTTTGTTTCTTGGCGTTCTTTTGTCTGATACTAGGAAGAGGATGATGTTGAAAACCCGTTCAGTAGAAACAGCATCACCACAGAAGTGTTAAATCTGCATTGACTGTTTCTCCTGTGGAAGGAATCTTCTTGGGAGATGTCCTGAGTATTGGAGCTTCAGCTTTAGCATCAGTCCTTCCAATGAATATTCAGGGTTGATTTCCTTTAGGATTCACTGGTTTGATCTTGCTGTTTTAGCCTATTGTATCATTAATTGGATTTCACATGACCAGTTTTTAGATATTTCCTTTTTTTTAAATTTTTATTTTATTTTATTTTTTTTTCCATTTATTTTTATTAGTTGGAGGCTAATTACTTTACAATATTGTAGTGGTTTTTGCCATACATTGACATGAATCAGCCATGGATTTACATGTGTTCCCCATCCTGATCCCCCCTCCCACACCCCACCCTAGATATTTCCTTTTTAAAGAGCATTTTGATCGTGGAAACATTGGGTTTGAATTCCTGGAAGATACATTACGTGGAAGAACAATTTTATTATTTGTCTCATTTGATGGGCAGTGACCTTAATAACAAAATAATATTCTGATGGAAAATGTATTATATTATACTTGGGCCTTTTCTAACCACCACAGTTTAACTTCTGGGAGGTGCTTAGCCACCCTGACCTGGCTCCATCCTTGCCTTTGTGAGGCAAGCAACTTAGCTTGATTGTCTTCCGTGATTAATGCTCTGTGACTCAGAAACATATCCAACTTTTTCAGCTCAGAAATAAATCTGCTGACCTAGTTTGTTTGGCCTCGATCGCTCACTCCTTGATTTGAAGCCGCTTTCTTTGGGGGGCACCTCTGGTTTGACACATCTGAAACATCATTGGTAACTACCTGTTGTTAGTGTGTGGGGATGCCCAGCAGGAAGTAGGAAATGCAGCCGAAGGGCAGGGACAGGACCTTGCCTTGCCGCAAAAGATGAAGGAGTCCCGTTCCTGAGCTGTGTTTGAGGCTTTCATCCCTGAGGACATGGTAGGTTGGGCTGTGCTCATTTATAACACTTGGGGAGCACAGTGAAGGGGGTGAAACACTCCCTCCCAGTGTTCCCCTGAGGACCGAAGAGCAAAGCTGGGGGACAACTAACCACGGGGGGAAGGGACCAGGTATGCTCAGCTGAGTCCCCCTCAGTGCAGGGAAAGGAAGGTGAGTCCTTTCTAAGGGAAAAGAGAGACCATCCTGTGTGTCGGGTGGACCTCATGGTCGAAGCTAAGATGATCTCGTGGTCAGGTGCAGCAGTGGTCCTGCAGGAGCTCAGCGAAGAGACACCTGCAGAGGCTTCCTCCGACATGGGATGTCCCCAGTGCTCTGCGGAGCCTCCTTAGGGACCTTGGGCAGGGGAGACACAGCTGGTGGCTTCGGTACCTTCTCTTGACAGAGCCGGGCAGCGGTGCAGAGGCCCCACCCTCTGCTCTTAAACGTACGTGGCATTGGATTTGTTGTCTCGCGGTTCTTGGTTTTAAGTGCTAAGTGACTCTTTTGCCTGAGAATTTTTTAAAAGGAAAAAAATGGGAAACAGCCTAACATATCAGGAGTTCCTGAGATGTAGGGTGGATAGGAGAACAGGGCTGAAGAGGAAACGGTGTCTTCCTCAGCTGTCTCCCCTTCTTTACTGGGAGTTCGGGGCTGTGTCACCATCTTCCCAAGGACATCCCGCGGTCGTCAACATCTGGACCTACAGACGGGCCACGCTGCCACATGGTCGGGCTTTCCTGGCAACGTGCTGTGTGCTTTCACCAAAAAAAAAAAAAAAACTGTTGAGGGTTTGTTGTTGTTTCTGCCCTGTTTTCCTCTCTCAAAGCCTAGCGTGAGTTGTTCTCCCTGCAATTTTTCTCTCTGATCAACCCTATAATTTTATTGTAATAATTCTCTGCAGGCTGTCGCTCGACACACATTCGAGCAAACACGTCGCCTGCTCGGCTGCCCAACAAATGGGTTTAGACATTTGAGCCTCCTCTTACTCGTGTCAACTTTTGAGATATTTGTACCAAAAGGAAAAGCCCAACTCTTTTCATTTTAATCCTCATTTTTATCTGCAAATGCGTGTCCATGTAAAAGGGTATGTGTTTGTATTTGTTCTAAGTAGCGAAAGAATGTTGTTGTTCAGTCTCCAAGTTGTATCTGACTCTTCTCAACCCCGTGGACTGCAGCACGCCAGGTTTCCTAGCCCCTCACCATCTCTCAGAATTTGCCCCGGTTCATGTCATGTCATGGCATCATCGTTGATGCCATCTAACTCTCTCAACTTCTTTCGCCCTCTTCTCCTCTCGCCCTCAATCTTTCCCAGCATCAGGGTCTTTTCCAGTGAGCTGACTTTTCAAATCAGGTGACCGAAGTATTGGAAGTTCAGCTTCAGCATCCATCCTTCCAGTGAATATTCAGGGTTGATTTCGTTTAATGAAAGAATGGAGATACCCTAAAAGGTCCTTTCAGAGGGGACTAATTGCATAAATACTCACTCTCCTAGGCTGGGATACCAGGCAGTATCAAATACAAGGAGATCGTTTTCTTCACCTAATAAGGAAGCTGTTAAGTGATAGTATTCAAAACATGTTGCTTATTCATTACTTCATTTAACAATGATTTACTGAGTGCCTATCATTGAGTGCCAGGCGTTATTCTGGGAACCAAAGATAGAAATAGAAGTAAGCCAAGAAAGAAAATCCTTGGTGTCCTGCAAGTTATACTCTAGAGGTGAGAAGTAGAAAACAAACCATAAATTTGTTGGTGTTCAGTTGCTCAGTCTTGCCCAGCTCTTTGTGACCCCATAGAGTGCCGCCCGCCAGTCTTCCCTGTCCTTCACTATCTCCTGGAGTTTGCGCAAACTCACGTTGATTGAGTCGGTGATGCTAGTCATCCCTCTCATCCTCTGCCGCCCCCTTCTTCTTTTGCCTTCAATCTTTCCCAGCATCAGGGTCTTTTCCAATGAGTCAGCTCTTCACATCAGGTGGCCAAACTATTGGAGCTTCAGCATCAGTCCTTCCAATGAGTATTCAGGGTTGATTTTCTTTAGGATTGACTTGCAGGCAGTGACAACTGAAGTGAAGGGACTCTCAAGAGTCCTTCAGCACCACAGTTTGAAAGCATCAATTGTTCGGTGCTCAGCCTTCTTTCTGATCCAACTCTCACATCTCTATATTACTACTGGAACCTTTGACTACATGAACCTTTGTTGGCGAAGTGATGTCTCTCATTTTTAATATGCTGTCTAGCTTTGTCATAGCTTTTCCCCCAGGGAGCAAGTGTCTTTTAATTTCATGGCTGCAGTCACTGACCACAATGATTTGGGAGCCCAAGAAAATAAAATCTGTCACTGTTACCATTTTTTCCTCTTCTGTTTGCCATGGATGCCGCGAATTACAATAACATAGGATATTCAAGGTCTGATGAGCGTTATGGACATGACATAGCAGGGGAGAGGGGGCAGAGGAGGGGTGGACTGGCAGTTTTGAGAGCACGTAGCCCTCCGGGAAGCCTTCAGGGAAAGATGCAGTTGAGCAAATCCTGAAAGGAGGATGGGGCACGGAAGCCCGATGGTGTGGAGGGAAGAACATCCCAGGATGTATGTGCTCTTCACAGGTTGAATGCTGCTGGAGAAGAGCAGAGCTTAATCAAGGAGGAGCCCTACGGCTCTCCAGGGCCTGCAGACCACTGAGCAGTCAGAGAGGAAGGAGAGACGGGTAGCCTGGGGCCCGGAATCCGAGAGGAGCCAGTGTTGGGGGGTGGCGAGGCAGGGGCAAGGGGGCGTGATGACTGTCCTCTGTGTGGGTGATGGGGACAGCGCAGTGCAGAGCTGTGTGTCCAGGGGCTTCCGTTTTGTTTAAAGGCAGGAGCTAGTATCCATGTTGGCGTTTGATTCTGCCTGGGGTACTTCTGGGGGAATACCCAAAAAACTTGACATGTGTCTTCTGGGGAGGCCAACCCCCTGGGGCTCCAGTCAGGGGGAAAGGAGACTTTTTCATTTTAAAAATGATCAATTTTTAAGCCGTTTCCATTATGAGAACATTTGAATGGACAGCAAGCCTTTCCTTTTCCTCCTTGGCTCTGCTTTGAGGGGTTCTTCTTGTTGGATCGTACCAGACCCTCACGTGTCATACTCTGGGGTGTAGTGGGTGCCTCCTGTCATTCATTCATTGACTTATTCATTCGTTGACTCGCTCACATGTGCCAAGGACTGCTTGACATGTCTGGTGGTGGTGTTTAGTCGCTCAGTGTCGCTGTTTGTGACCACATGAACTGCAGCCCACTAGGCTCCTCTGTCCTTGGAATTTCCCAGGTAAGAATCCTAGCGTGGGCTGCCATTTCTTTCTCCAGACTTGTTTGGTGATGGGGCCATAAACCAGAGACAAAGCCACAGTGTTTGTCTTGAGAGCAGTACCCAGACTGCCTCCCCGTGCTCATTCCCGCTGAGTTTAAGGACTCCCAGGGGCCTTTGGGATTTCACTGAAATGTTCTCATGCTTATTCTGCTTTCAGACTTTCACAGGCCGTCCTTGAAGCTTGACTGTAATTTAGAACACTAGTATCTGTACAGAAAAGGCTTCCCGGGTGGCGCTAGTGGTAAAGAGCCTGCCTGCCAATGCAGGAGACTTAAGAGAGGCAGCTTCGATCCCTGGGTCACGGAAGATCCCCTGGAGGAGGGCACAGCAACTCACTCCAGCATTCTTGCTAAGAGAATCCCATAGAGGAACCTGGTGGCTGCGGGCCATGGGGTCGAAAAGAGTTAAACACAACTGAAGTGACAGCACACACGCACACGCATGCATCTGTGTGGACAACAGGACTTGGGGCTTTCAACAACTATTTACAGGTTACATTTTGGAATATGACAAATTGGCTGTGGGCAACTGCCCATACACTGGTTTTAACTATTCCGATCAGCAGATTTTGTTAAACAGTCTACTGTTGGTTATCTCTGCTTATGGACATTTGTAGTAGTATGAATATATGAATTTTGATGGCTGAATTAAAAAAACTAAAATCTATCATTAATTCTTTTGCTTAGGCACATCTTTCATTGTTATTGGAGGACAGTTGCTTTATAATGTTGAGTTAGTTTCTACTATACAGCAAAGTGAATCAGTTATGCATATCCATTTCTTGTTATTCAGTCGCCAAGTCGTGTCTAACTCTTTGTGACCCCATAGACTGCAGAACACCAGGCCTCCCTATCCCTCACCGTCTCTCGGAGGTTGCCTAAGTTTACGTCCATTGAATTGGTGATGCCATCCAACCATACATATATCCCCTTTGTTTAGATTTCCTTCCCATTTGGGTCCCCACAGAGCATTGAGTAGACTTCCTTGTGCTCTACAGAAGGTTCTGATTAGTTAGACAAATCTTGAAATGAATTTACATTCCCCAGCTTCCCAGGGCTTCCCAGTTGGCACTAGTGGTGAAGAATCTACTGCCAATGCAGGAGATGCAAGAGACGGGGGTTCCATCCCTGGATTGGGCAGATCTGCTGGAGAAGGAAACGGCAACCCACTCCAGTTCTTGCCTGGGAAATCCCATGGACAGAGGAGCCTGGTGGGCTACAGTCATTGAGGTTGCAGAGAGTCGGCGATGACTGAGAACGCACACACAGATTCCTAGGCTCTGATACCCAGTCTGGTCATATGCTGTGGGAAGGGGTTCCTGACTGTGCAGTGCTGAGCATTTCTGGTTGAGGGGGCCATGGAGTGAGAGGAACACTGACAGTTATTTCCATCAAGGATGGTTTTAGACCTCTTTTGGGGGACTGGAAAGAAAGAGCCTCAGTTTACAGAAACATTCATGTGGGAAGCAGCTGATAGTGTCAGGAACCAGCACAGACTTCCTAGTGCCTCCTTGACTGTGTGACTTCTGGTCAATAAAGTGAGAACAGGAGACCCCAGGAGTCTCTTACCCTCCCTAGAACACGGGTGGTCAGCAGGGTCCTTGATTGCATGGGAGGGCTGGTCCTCACGTCCTTTCTTTCAGTATCTTCTTAAAGTATCCTCTTGATTTTGTTGTCTTTGGCATTTCAGAAGCCCACAATGTGACAGAACCTTTGGTCTTAGTTGTGGTCTTGTGCTTTCAATTTGAAGAAGCTGGTAGCAAGTCCAGTTCTCAGCTGTGACCGGGTATCAGTCGCCCAGGAGGAGAGCATCCATAGTCCGTGTGAATATCCACCCCATAAGTGGGGCTCCGATGTGCTCCACAGACCAGAGGCATGTGTAGCATTCAAGATGCTTGTTAGTTGGAAGCATCTCATTGCCCTGAAGACCCTGCCCATGCCAGCTATCAGCTCTGGGGGCATCTCACTTTTTAAGGGCACTTGAGTTTTGGTCCATTATCACAGTCCTTTCTCTAGGCAAGGAAATAATGGTTTTCATGAGTCTGAGGATGACCCTGGGCACAGGCTTCCCTCTGCCAGGACAGCAGGTCCTTCTCCTTTGGGAAAATCTGCTTCTGTGCCTTTGTTTCCTGTGCATATTGGACCAAATCAGAGGGGTGGTGGGTGGTCCTCTGTGTTTGGAAAAAGTTACTCATTTCCTTAAGAATTAGGCAGCTTTTTGTTTCAAAGACTCACTCCAGTGTAAAGTTTGCTCCCCCTTTGACTTTTTGACTTAATATTCTCGTTTCTGACACAGTGAACCTGGACGATTTTGAAATAGGGTGGGATTTTCGTCTGCTCTCTCTTAGTTCCTCCTTGCTGTGCTGTGTTGGTTCATCTTGACAATGGTGCCTGGAAAGGAAAATTATGTAAAAGGCCCTGGGAGCTGTGGTGTCAGCTCCAGTGCCGATGCTGTCTGCAGTTTTGAATCAGAAGATCTCTCCTATGGTTTTGCACTTCCCCATTTTTCATGCTGAGTCTCAAGTCCCCACCCTCGTGACTGGCTCAGTGCATTTGAAAGCAGACCCTGCTCTTAGAACGGATCTGTTCATAGCTAGTGGTGGAAGGATTCCTGTTTGCTGCCCAGGCCAAATTCCAATCCGTGTTCTTCCAGCAGCTCTATCTTGAAGAGGACATTTTAGGGGCTGATAGAAAGCACAGCCTTCTCAGCGCCCCTAACAGCCTCCACTGAGGCAGCTGGGGAGTCTAATTATAGGCTGGGAAGCCCCTGAGGAATTACAGAGTGTTAGCAGAAGGCTGGCATGTAGATGACAGCTGTTTGCCTGGGGCACCCGGGAACCACAGAGCAGAGAGAAGAAAAACACAGTGTCCTGTCCAGCAGATGTTGGCCTTAGACACTTGTGATAATTACCCTCCTTGGTGTTAGCGAAAATGAATCCGTGGTCCGTCACCGTAGTGGTTCTGGCTCAAACCCTGTGCGCAAGAGAACACATCCCTTCCCTTGGTGGTTCAAAATTGTGTGTTTGAGACATTTGACTCTTCCGTGTCTTGTTGATTACAACATAGTGTAGGAAATCAACATTCTAGACCTGTAATTTGGAATGTCAGAATATTCTGGGTGCAGCTGTGCCCTGCCTACACTGATGGATTCTCGGACCTGGGAAATCCCACCTTCTTGTTGGAAGCATATGGTGTGAGAAATATTCCCTCTTTAAAAAAAAAAAACAACCCACCAGGCCCAAAGTCATGCCAAGAAAGTGCTAATGAGTCCTCGGAAGGAATACACTTCTCAGGCTTAGTGTTTTTCCTAAGAGGGTCATATGAAAATATATTGTTTCTTCGTAACTTTCTTTAGTATTTTGACATTTCTTGATAAAGATAAAAGGGATACGTACATTAATAACATGCGGTGCAAATAAGGCAAGGTTTGGCTTTTAAAGAGGAGAAAACTACTTCGGAAATGAAAGAAATAATTATTTGTAGGTAGACTATAATGCTTACGCATGGGCTTCTCTGTTGGCTCAGCAGCAAAAAATCTACCTGCAGTGCAGGAGATGCAAGAGATGTGCGTTTGATCCCTGCACTGGGAAGATCCCCTGGAGGAGGAAATGGCAACCCACTCCAGTATTCTTGCCTGGAGAATCCCATGGACAGAGGAGCCTGGCAAGGGACAGTCCATGGGGTGACAGAGAATTGGACGTGACTGGGCGACTGAGCACATATGCAGCCATTAAGGGAGGAAGAAAATGTTTTTCAAGAGTGGTCTTTTCATATAATGTATATTTTTTTTTACCATTTATGTAAAGACATACATAATGTCTTATGTCTTATACATAATGTCTTATGCATGTCTTATTTTGGTTATGTTGTTGACTTACTCTTACAAAAAGTGCAAGAACACTTATGCCATTTTTGATTGGCCTCAGGTATAAAGATATGTATTAACTTTTCCTGTTGTCTTCTCCCGGAAAGGGAAGGTGAACCCCGCACTGTAATCAGCGGCGAGGACTGTCTGAGCAGCTGCTCTGGCATTCTGTTTCAGTTAGGCTGAGGCAGGAAGGAAGAAGTGCCTCATACTGAAATAATCATCGCATAAGGGTTTATGTCAGCAGTGTCACTAAGAGTTGTAATTTAATACACAAGACGCACGGAGGGAAATGCTCATTTTCTTCCTCTTTTGTAACCTTGTAATTATGCTTTTGCCTCTGCATTAACCAAACCAGAGTCAATAATGACTTTTTTATTGAAGTGAGTTTCAAGTTTTAAAATGCAACTTTAACTTTGCTGTGTCTTTTTTTTTTTATCATCAGATTTGTTGTGCATGAAAATTATCTTGATTTTCTACTTGGCATAAACCATTATAACTATAGATGCTACATTCTGGACACACTGGGCCTAGGAATCTGAACTGTGAATGATAAATAACAGCTAATGTTTGAGTACCTAATGTGGACTTGTGTGTGCCAGACTGTATAAATCCTATGAATTATCACGTTGAATTCTCACAAACTGGCAAGATGGGCAGACAAGATTTAATATCCCGGTTTAGTAAACTAAAACTCAGAGAGGTTAAGTAACTTTCCCAAAATTACATGGCTGATTAATCATGGAGCCATCTGAACCCATGGTAGAGTTTATACCCTCTCTGTTGTATTGGGTCTTCATTAGAGATGGAGACCCATGAATGGCGTAAACAGTTGGGAAAAGTCTGACAGTTTTCTAGGCTGCCACCTTCAGTTTTATCTGGTCATCCCATCCTTTCTGTTTTCCTAGGTCCTTGCAACCCAGCACAAACATCCCTGGCTTTCTCTTGCCTCGTTACACCAGGCGTGCAGCCTATAAAGGCTCAGCTCTCTGAGCCTGTGCTCAGATGGTTAGGATAGGTGAGGCGCTGCTGCTTTAACAACCCCAGATCTGCACCTTAAAGATTCACTTCTTGCTTGAGCTCCATGTGCATCGTGCTTTGGCAGGAGGTCGTTACCCAGGGTAGTAACTGAGGGACCCAGGTTCACAAGGACATCCCGTCCTACAACATGCCTAGAAAGAGCTGACAAGCGTGACTTGGGAGAGAGTTCTGCCAACTGCACAACCCAGTTCCCAAACAGGAGCCCCACACATGCCATCCACTGATGCCCGGGGTGCCTTTCCTGATGTGTTATCCCTTGTCCCGCCACGTTCTATGGATCCTTTTTCTGTAAGGTACGCTCCTATCCCCTTGCCAGAAGCTCCAGCATTTTTACATAGGTGTGGCATAACCAGGCATGCTGTTTGGAACTTGGGAGCTAGAGGTGTGTCTTGCAGCTGCATTCGCACAGCCAGCCCTTTCTCACTCAGGTTATTGGTGGGAGAGTGTGACGACTCTGATTCAGCTTCTGGTGGGAGTTGTAAATGATGGAGGTGACGAGGAGAGCTGCTGCTCCCCATCCCAACTCATCTTCATCTCCATGATGCTGTGATTATTCAGGCCCTCATAGTTTGCCTGGATTGCCTAAGACAGTCTTCACTGGGCCTTGGTCTATTCCCTAATCCATCCTGCACTTTCTAACTGTATGATGCGTCTAATACACCAGTCTGGGCTGTTTACTCCAAGGCTTAACACCTCAAAATGTTTTGTGGCAGCCTGGATGGGAGGGAAGCTGGGGAAAGGATGGATACCTGTATTTTTATGGCCGGGTCCTATCACCGGTCAGCTGAAACTGCCATAACATTGTTAATCCGTCATGTGTGCTCAGTCATGTCCTACTCTTTGCGACTCTAGGACTCCTCCATCCAGGGGATTTCTCAGGCAAGAATACTGAAGTGGGTTGCCATTTCCTTCTCCAGTAATCCAAATAAAACTGTAAAAAGATACATGCACTTTGTTCATAGCAGCACTATACACAATAACCAAGACACAGGAACAGCCTAAATGTCTGTGGACAGATGAATGGAAGAGAAGATGTGGTTTAAACATATACACATGATACGTGTACTTAGAATGGAATATTGCTCAGCCATTAAAAAGAATGAAATAATGCCATTTGCAGCAAGACGGATGGACCTAGAGAGGATCATACTAAGTGAAGTGAGTCAGAGAGAGAAAGACAAATACTGTGTGATGTGGAATCTAAAATGTGAAACATAAACTTCTATGTGAAACAGAAACAGACTCAGACATAGAGAAGAGACTGGTGGCTGCCAAGGGGGGTTGGAGTTGGTGAGGGAAGGATTGGGAGTTTGGGATTAGCAGATACAAACTATTGGGTTAGCCCCAAAATTTGTTTGGGTTTTTCCATAAGATGGTGCAGAAAAACCCAGATGAACATTTTGGCCATCCCAATATTATATATAGGATGGATAAACAAAAAGGTCCTACTGTATAGCACAGGGAACTATATTCAGCATCCTGTAATAAACCATAGTGGAAAAGAAAAAGTAGGCCAAGTCAAAAATAAGGTGTCAGAGCCTCAGGGTTTCAGGATGCAGCATAAATTAAGAAATGTCACTGAATGAGTGGATAGTTCGGAATGAAGGGCGATTATAGAAAATGACTTGAATAATTATCTTACAAATGGAAACAAAGCAGAATAATGGCAGAACAACAAAAATCCTATTAGTGGAAATTGCCCAAAGTGCCTTGGAGTAGAAGGTGAACAGGTTGGTGCAGGTGCCCTGGTTTAAGCACATTCAGTTCGGGGCCTGCGACTGGACTTTTTGATCTCCTTCACCTTTCAGGTGAGCGTGATTCCACAGTAGCAAACTCTGAGGTTGGAAGATTAATGCCTCCAGTCCCATTTACATTTCCAGCTGTTCTTCTTCCTGCTACACTGAACTCTATTTCCTGCTGGTTCTCTATGTCTGGGTCTGCTTCTCGTGATGGAGAATGAGGGAATCCATGGAGAAAATAGAAAGATGAAAACAGGAATACTCTGCAAAAGTTCTACAGCAAACAGAAGAGATTTTAGTGGGAGGTGTGTCTTCTGCTATGGTCAGTGTTAATAAAATATTAGACTGTAGTGAATTGGTCTTGTTTTCCCCATCACCAGGAGGAGAACATAGCCTGCAAAGTGGTGTATTTTTCTTTTTTCTTTTTTTGCTTGTATTTATCATGACTTTTGGAAGCTAAATGAAGACAGAATATTTTTAGGACCTGATAAGGATTGTGTGTGTGTGTGTGAGTCGCTTAGCCATGTTTGTGACCCCATGGACACACTTTATTTGTACAGACCCCATGGACTGTAGCCCACCAGACTCCTCTGTCCGTGGGATTCTCCAGGCAAGAATACTGGAGTTGGTTGCCATTTCCTCCTCCAGACCCGATAAGGACTAGACTCCAGTAATTATGATTTCATAGTTATGGTTCCTAGATACCCAGAATACTTATTTTCATCATCTCCCTGGCTGATGGAGGGCATCATTGTCCCGTGTAACCTTTGTCTGAACTCCTTTTCCTTATCTCCCTCCTGAGAGAGTCCTGGGAAGATAATTATCTCCCAGACCCGGGTTTTCAGCAGAGTTCACGTAAGCAGGTTACTGGAAATGACAAGTGCACGGAAATGATATATGCGGCTGTGATTTTTTTGACAGACTAGCCGGGAGAGCGTTGAGCCTGTCCCTTAATTTGGTTTATTAATTATGAATAGATTAGCACTAGTGATCCTATAGAACTCTAAAGGAAGAGATAATATTTCTATAAGTTTCAAATAACTGCCCAAATCCTCTTTGGATTTTAACAAAATGTTCATTTTTTTTTAAACTCCCTAATATTGGAGTACATTCTAACCAGGAAATAGTAACAACAGGAATTGATCCACTGGTTTAAAAAGATGGTCCATTTTATTGAATGCTTCCTATGTGTGTTGAACTGTATTAAATGCTATTCTATATACTTTATTTTATATAATTCCAGCAATCATAAGATATATTTTATCTACATTTTGTAACTGACTAAAAATGGATTCCTAGAGAGTTTGAGTAACTTACTGCAATTCAGAGCTGGTAAGCAACAAACCTCAAATTTGACATTATCCGTTAGGTTTGAACACCTTAGATAGAGATCAGTAACTGTTCCCAGTTGGCAAAAGTGATTCACATGAGCTTATTAATGTCTCCAAAATATCTTAAGTACTAAGGTCGTTTTGCCTTTTTATGGTTAACCCCCTTGAAAGAGAGAAGACTCCTGTTGGATTGTCAGCGCTGGATATGAGGTGGCTGTTGTTCAGTCAGCCACTCAGGGGTGGATTATATTCTGCCGCTTGGACCTCATGCTGGTGTTCTGGGTGAGCTTCGGTTGTTCCGTGGTTCTTTACAAGTTTTGCCCTGGACGCATCTCCCTTCAGCGGAGCCTCATAAGGGAGACAGGTCTGGATGTGGGAGGGGTGGCTCATTCTTCACAGCACTTTTTTGGATATCATGGACATTTTTGATGTCTGGATTTTACACAGAAAGGAGTGCTCCTTTTTAGATAGATATGGAGCAGGTATCTTCTGCATGAAATGGGGGTCCTGGTAAGTGTACAAGACACTCTGCCCTTGAATAGCATGAGTTGGAAGTACTCAGGTCCACTTACAGGCAGATTTTTTTCAGTGGTACATACTACTATTTTGAGCTTTCCTGGTGGCTCAGATGGTAAAGAATCCACCTGCAATGCAGGAGACCCAGATTTGATCCCTGGGTTGGGAGGATCCCCTGGAGAAGGGAATGGCAACACATTTCAGTATTCTTGCCTGGAGAAATCTCACAGACAGAGGAGCCTGACGGGCTACAGTCCATGGGGTTGCAAAGAGTCAGACATGACTGAGCGACTAGCACAGCTCCTTACTACTGTTTCAGCCGAGGTTGGTTGAATCCAGGGATGCGGGGCCATGGATGCACAGGAGGAACCTGGTGTACGGAGGGCTGACTGTGGTTATGTGTGATGGGGCAGAGCCCCTGCCCCCTGCATTGTTCAAGGATCAGCCGTGCTTTTAACTCCAGCCACACTCTTGGGGTGTGCAGTGGCCTGGTCTCCTTCAGCCCCAGCATCCAGAATGCCCTGCAGACTCCAGGCACTTGAGGACCATCTTCAGAGGTGGACTTGAGGAAGAGGAGTGTCTCAGTCCTGAAGGCCCTCGTGTCCTCTCCCAGCTGTGGTCCAGAGGGGCCCTAAAGACGGAATACATGACAACAAACATCTGTGCTTCTGGGACACTTCCAAGGTGTCTCCTACAGATAACAGTGACTATGCTTTTTCTGGCCAAGGACCCGGCTATGTCTTTCTCCCACCATGGACTAAAGCTTCTTTTAATATTTATATTTATTTATTTATTTATTTATGGCTGTGCAGCCTGTAGGGTCTTAGTTCCCCAACCAGGGATCAAACCTGTGCCCCCTGTAGTGGAAGCATGGAGCCCTAACCTCTTGACCGCCAGGAAAGTCCCTGAAGCTTCTTTTAAATCTAGATTTTTACCTCCTGTTCTATGAGGAATAGTCCACATTGGGTAATTTCCGAAGAACATTCTGAGAAATTAATAAGAAAACAACAATCATGATAGCTATAGTGTATTGAGGATATACTACATGCCAGGTGTTGTATATACATCTCTCGTCCTTAAGGTGGGGAAGGCAAGGGCACCCCACTCCAGTACTCTTGCCTGGAAAATCCCATGGACGGAGGAGCCTGATAGGCTGCAGTCCATGGGGTCGCTAGGAGTTGGACACGACTGAGCGACTTCACTTTCACTTTTCACTTCCATGCATTGGAAAAGGAAATGGCAACCCGCTCCAGTATTCTTGCCTGGAGAATCCCAGGGACAGGGGAGCCTGGTGGGCTGCCGTCTATGGGGTCGCACAGAGTCAGACACAACTGAAGCAGCTTAGAAGCAGCAGCAACAATCCTTATGGTAACCTCATAAGATAGATGTTCATTCATTTAAAGATGAAGAACCTGAGATGAGAGGGGTGATGCCACCCAAGCACACACAATTAAAAGGAGACTTAACTAGAATCTTAGCCCAGGTCTGGTTTTCTTGACATTCAGGATTGGGTAAATAAGAGGGTTTTAGTCATGAGGGCTGTTCTTCAAAATAAAACGTAGATATATCTGTTACCTCTTCTGTTGGGCAACCAAGACCCTGACTTAGGGTGAGGACTCAGCAAATTTTGTGGAATTGAATTGAAAGCACAGGCTAAGGGCTAGTAAGTGTTCAGATTTCATGAAGGCAAAATCTGAATGAGGTCTCTGAATTGTAATCAGCAGGGTTTTTCTTCTTACCTTTTCTGTCCACCCCTCTCGTGTCTTTCAACTGTCCTCTCTTCATGGGGACCCCATTTCAATTTAAGGGAGGTGCTGCTTTGGAAAGAGGAGGAAGTAAGGTTTCCTCAACATTGAAGAAGTCAGGTGTTCTCAACCTTATTTCAGTCATCGTCATCACTAATACACGCAGATGATATTCTTTCCATCAGGTATTACTTAATAGTCTGGTGGAAAGAAGATTGAGCATGACTGAGGCAGAAGAACGTAACTGTTGTGAAACAGACCTTGAAATGAATCTTACTTTATTATTGAAGTGAAGATCTTAACGCGAAAACATGCAGTCTGCATGTATGTTTTTCATAAACCAGCGAAAGCAAAAATGACATGTACGTATGGGAGACGCGAAACACAGTAAGGTTACTTCTGCTTACACAGGCCAGAGTAAGCCAAAACTGATGGCCTTGACCAGGGCCAATGACCTGTTGTGATCTATTTGTCATTTCTGACTCCAGATACAGTTGTTCAGTAACTTTAGGGGCTTCCCTCATAGCTCAGTTGGTAAAGAATCCGCCTGCAATGCAGGAGACCCCCGTTCGATTCCTGGGTCAGAAAGATCCGCTGGAGAAGGGATAGTCTACCCACTCCAGTATTCTTGGGTCTCCCTTGTGGCTCAGCTGGTGAAGAATCTACCTGCAATGTGGGAGACCTGGGTTCGATTGCTGAGTTGGGAAGATCCCCTGGAGAAGGGAAAAGGTACCCATTCCAGTATTCTGGCCTGGAGAATTCCACGGACTGTGTTGTCCATGGGGTTCCAAAGAGTCGGGCATGACTGAGCGACTTTCATTTTCACTTTTCCCTCTGTAACTTTAGGGCTGTGAGTTTTCTGATTGGACCACTGAGTAACAAGCTTCAGTGTAGGGATCACCTGGGTGCTTATTAAAGCTGTAGAAATGCTAGCTCACTATTCTCATCCCAGTCTGCATTTTAGAATCCCAGAGTGACTTTTAAAAATTAAGTAGGCTTAAGATCTGCCACCAGGATTCTGGTTGGATTGGTAGGCGTTGAACCCAATCATCTTGTGAGGAAGATTCTCTGCACTGGTGGTTAATTCTGAGGACTATGGAAATTTACCAGAGCCCCAGATGATTCTGATACATATATACATGGTCTGAGTATCATCCTGTGCTCACCTTAAGCCTTCACTGGTTTGCTCTATCTACTGAACAGTGGCACCGGGTTATATTAGTGGCGGATAAATAGGCATATTTCTAAAGTGTTCAATTATTTTAGGATGAGTCCTTTTTAAAAAAAAATAAATAAAAAGCTAATTTAAGATATTAGGGTAGTCACCTAGTGAAAAGATTATTTTAAAGATGCGATAAACATATTTTTAAGGGACTTTCCTGTGGTCCAGTGGTTATGAATCCCTTTTGCAATGCAGGTGACACAGTTCCCATCCCTGGTCAGGGAACTAAAAGCCCACATGCCACAGAGCAACTGAGCCTACACACAACTAGAGAGTCTGTGCGCCACGACAAAGACCCGATGCAGCCAAAAATCCCACACATCTTTAAGAAGCAATGCTTTGGGAATTCCCTAGCGTCCAGTGGTTAAGACTTCACCTTTCAATGGAAGGGTTGTGGGTTCGATCCCTGATTGGGGAGCTAAGACCCCACATGCCTCAGGGCCAGAAAACCAAAGCATAAAACATAAGCAATATTGTAACAAATTCAACAAAAGCTTTAAAAATGGTCCATACAAAGAAATCGTTTTGAAAGAGAAGCAACGATATTTTGTTGATTTGTTTTCTTATGGTTATATAGATAATACTTTTGTACAAAATCTGAGAAAGACGGAGTCGACCGTCTAGAAATGATCTCTCAACATTTTGGTTTCTCTCTTACACACGTCTTCGCTTGGTGAGCCTAAATGTTGAAAACCACAGGCTTCATCCACCACCTCTCCAGGGTTAGTCATTAGCGCTACTCTCTCCAGCTGTGTGGCTTCTGTTGCTCGCCCATTCCTTCCAGCAGAAAGCTTTGCTTCCCTGCTGTCAGAGGACAGTTTAATCTGTCTTCCTCTGTCCTTTCATTTTTCCTACCCTACATCAGAAGCGTCTGTGGCTCAGCTGGTAAAGAATCCTGCTGTAATGTGGGAGACCTGGGTTCAATCCCTGGATTGGGAATATCCCCTGGAGAAGGGAAAGGCTACCCACTCCAGTATTCTGACCTGGGAAATCCCTTGGACAGAGGAGCCTGGCAGGCTGTAGTCCAAGGGGTCACAAACTTAGGGACTAACCACCACCAACAGTAATTTTCACAACCTGACCCTGGCAGAGTCTGCTTTGAGAAAACCCTTCTTTGTGTATAAAGCTGCCAGTTAGAGAGATTTATTTTGCTTTCATTTTCAACAGACAAGTGAAAGGATTTAAAACTAATTTCATTGTGAAAAGTGCAGTAATTAAAATTATCAACATTTGAAGTGAAGCAGGTTTGGCTGTGATTAAACCTTTTCTGGAAACCTAGACTGTAAAGAATGTAGGAAAATTTTTAAAGATGAACTTCGATTCAGCCTTTCTGTTTTTCTTCAAATTTATTTTTGTCTGTAGGGTTTTAAGTTAATCCCCATTGAACTGGAAATGTGTGGATTTAAAAATTGAAAGAGCTGTTTGTTAGCTTAGTTCCCTGTTAGAGAAAAAGCATATAAATAAAACAGCACACCTGTAGTCATTCAGTCTTGTTTTAGTACATTGGATGGGAAATTCAACCCCCCTAATTGGAATCTGGAGTGCTGGAGAAGACTCTTATTGAGAGTCCCTTGGATAGCAAGCGGATCAAACCAGTCAATCCTAAAGGAAATCAACCCTGAATATTCATTGGAAGGATTGATGCTGAAGCTGAAGCTCCAATACTGGAGCCACCTGATGCCAAGGGCTGACTCATTGGAAAAGACCCTGATGCTGAGAAAGATTGAGGGCAAGAGAAGAAGGCGGTGACAAAGGATGAGATGGTTGGATGGAATCCCTGGCTCAATGGAAATGAGTTTGAGCAAACTCCAGAGATGGTGAAGGACAAGGAAGCTTGGCATACTGCAGTCCATGGGGTCGAAAATAGTTGGACACGACTAAGCAATTGAACAACAGCAGATCAGAATCTTCCATTAACTGGGCTGTGTTTTTATCTGCTGAGTCATCTGGGGGGGGGGGGGCGGGCAGGAGGGATGGTGGCTGAGCCAGTCTCTCAAAGCTTTAATTACAAAGGATCCGAGGTGCAAATGGTGAACCTCTTCAGTGCTGCAGGCATCAAGGGAACAGCCCTAGAGTAAAGAATCCTCTTATCAGCACCTTCAGAAAACCAGACCAGACACTGTCCCTAAGCAGCTCATTTGTGTGCCAGGGAGATCTTTTAAGAACATTCTTTGTAGTCTCCTTCCATTGCTAGCATAGAGATAAAAGCTAATGCATTGTGGTAAGAAACAGAATAATTCAGTACTTGGCCTCACATTTGAATGGAAGTTTGCAAAGACTCAGCAACCTGTCAAAACTCCCAAATGAAGAAGGATCCAGAATGCCAGAGAAGCTCCCATTTCCTCTCTTGCAAGAGTTCTGAACACTTAATGGGGCGGGGGGCAGAGACTCTATGATATGGAACTGTGGCGAAAACCAAATTCTATTAATTTGGCTTTGGAATACAGAAGTGTCAAGACAGTGTCAGGATTAAAAAGGGAAGCTGGTCGAATTTAGCATATTCTACTCGGGAAAGAGCTGAGAGCTTTCAACTTGTATTCCTTTCTGTTTATGGCAATAAACCACAAAAACAGCCCCGGGTTTTAGGAGTCAGACTCGATTGGATCTGAGTTCCCAAGACATTATTTGTAGACCCGGGACTTAAGGCACGTCTGTGTTAATTGAGGCTGAGAGGTTCAGTCATTTGTTCACACACAGCCGATTGTTGCAGGGTAGGTTCCAGACACACAATAAAGCATGTCACAGGAGTTTTTTGGTTTCCCAGTGCCCATAAAAGTTACGTTTATACTACACTGTAGCCTGTTATCTGTGCAATGGCATTATGTCTTAAAAATATTTTACAAAACTTAATTAAAGA
Organism: Muntiacus reevesi; assembly: GCF_963930625.1. Taxonomy (NCBI): domain Eukaryota; kingdom Metazoa; phylum Chordata; class Mammalia; order Artiodactyla; family Cervidae; genus Muntiacus; species Muntiacus reevesi. The sequence goes on along the minus strand of NC_089252.1, from coordinate 37,178,980 downwards.
CACTTTATTATTAAAAAGTGCTAACCATTATCTGAGCCTTTAGTGAGCCATAATAGTAATATTAAAGATCACTTATTGCAGTGTTGTTAAACTCAGGTTCAGCTGCACACCATTCAAAACCAATCATTTGAGAAGCAAGTGTCAATAGAAAGGAAAAGTGCTTTAAGCAGACAAGCCAGCCATCTGGGGAGAAGGTGGACTTGTGTTCACAGACCAACTATGAAGATTCTGCTCAGCCATGCTAGTGGTAGTTTGAATCACTTGTTGTTCAGTTGCTAACTTGTGTCCGACTCTGTGGGATCCCATGGACTGCAGCTTGCCAGACTCCTGTCCTTCAGTATCTCCCGGAGTTTGCTCAGATCCATGTCCATTGAGTCGGTGATGCTATCTAACCATCACCCGCTTCTCCTCACTTATATGGGAGGATGAGTGAATCACTTAGGTGGGGCAATTCTTCCGGGTTTCCTTTGGTCAGTCATCTTGTTCGGTATATCTCCAGATCCTAAAGAGGTACATGCGCCCTTTAGCCAAGATGAATTCCAGTGAAGAGGGCTCTGGGTAGGTTGGCATCACTCCTTTTTTACCTCCACAGCACCTTTCCGTTCATGTGTAGTCAGGAAGGTCTCCTTGACCTTGACTTCCTTGAGAGTGACAAATGTGTGGTCTTGTGTCTGGCCAGGGTTCAGCTCCTTCTCCTCTTCATCTTGGAGTATCTGTGCCCAGGGGACAGAATCTAGCTTTTCAGCCTGGGCCCATCTATCTCCTGCCTCAATCGCTAAAGTACTGACAACTCTAAAGAGAGACCTGAACCCTGGCTTCTTGGCCAGGTTCCCCCAGATACCAGAGGGGATGTTGTCCCCCACTGAGTGTAGAGGTTGCGAGTTTTAGCCATAACCTTTTCCCTGTTTTGAAAATGAATGGTTCTGAGGGAGAGAGACCCATTTCGAAAAAAGGCGGGCAGCTCTCCTGGGTGGTGGTTAACGGCGCAGAGTCTGACTCTGTTTTAATTTATTCATTCTCTTTGGTTCACACCTCATTTCTCACAGATGCAGAGTCAGATGCTGGGTAATAGAGAAATATGCTCCCCGTTTAAGGTGCCAAAGATATCTTTTTGCTAATAAGTTCTTCGTTGAGGCAGAATTGGCCAGAAGAAACACGCCATCTCCTTTTCTTTCCTATTTAGATTGTAGCCGTGGAATTCTGAAAAGTTTCAAACAGTAAAGTTGGACAGTATGTTGTTGGTGGCTTGTCCGTTTGAGGCCCTCCATGAACAACACTTTCAAAGTTGGAGCTGGTTAAAGTCTAGGCTCAAATGGATATTGGAGGCTAAAGCCACTATCAGTGGAAAGTCACAAATTGTTGAGAATCTAGAATAAGGGTCAGTACCATTCATATTTTCTCTAAAAGCAACAATGATCATTTTGTTTTCCAGAAATAAGTTGACAACCTGGTATAGAGTTCTAAGCTTGCAGTCGATTAGAAACTAAAATTGTGATGTTCTATATATACATATATATACACATACATACCTACACATATATAAAGATAAATTAAGTAGTAAAGATAAGTGCATAAAGACAAGAAAGTAGTAGGGAAAATAGTTTGTAAACCAAAATGTAGTGTTATAGAAGTTTAAATTTATTAATGTTTGATTTACATTAAGTAAAAGAATAAGGTAGCATTGTGGAATTATAGATGATCACATAAAATAATGACTTTGAAAAGCTGTCCAGTTCTGAAATAGGGACAGAAGGCTATGAGTAGGTTTAATTGCTGTCATTGAAGTGCAGAACTCATGTAGAAGAAAGGTGTCTTATCTGAAGCAGAAGTTCAGATTAAAAAAAAAAAAGATATTTATGTATTCAGGTGCATCAGGTCTTAGTTGCTGCTCAAAGGATCATTGTTGTATGAGCTCAGTTGCTCCAAAGTATGTGGGATCTTAGTTCCCCAACTGCCGATCAAACCCACATGCCCTACATTGCACAGTAGGTTCTTAACCTCTGAACTACCAGGGAAGTCCCTCAAAACTCAGATTTCATTGTTGGCCTGTGATTGTTGCTATATGACCCTTGGCAAGTATGACCTCCTGGCCCCCATCTGTCCCGTGAGGCACCGTCCACTGTGTACCTTGGGTTCCCTGTAAACAAGTTCATTTACTTACTCAAGTGCTACACCCTGTTAATTACAAAATAATGTTAGGGAAAGCACAGAAAGGTGATGAGAAATTACTGCAAACTCAGGAAGCTCCTATGCAAATTGAATCTTCCTTTGAGGAAGGCATAAGGCAGTATTTTCTAATATTGGCATAGAGGTGAGTTAAGAAGCAAATAATGCTGTTTGAATGGTGATCCACACACAGAAGATATAATGCCAGTTTCTTCTTTAGAAAGAGTGATTTATGGTTAACAGTAAATGAAGAGAATGTTGCTAAATTTAGCTTACTCGCTCAGACTTTCCAGGATTCATACTGACATAAGGGCTGTCTTTTTGCCCTTTCTGATGCATTTCATTGGTGGCTGAAATTTCCATTTTAATTTAATTTTTTGCCTATAACCCCAGGGCTTCTGCGGGAGCATCTTTGGCTGAGGGAAATGAAGTCGTGGTCAGTCCTGAATTCTATTTCAATGATAGGGAACACTAATGCATGGCTGTAAACAGAGCTAGTAGGAAACAGAATTCAAAGGTCCTAACTCCTAAAAATAAATAGATGTGCTTGGTACTTTCTTATCACAGGAAAGCTCCTTAAAATATTTCTGCTGTGCATTGAATAATACATTCAAATGCTTGTCCAATTGAAAAAATGTAAACATGTTGTGAAAAGCACTGTCCTATGCTTGGTAAGGTGGTTCTATATCCAACCTGGGCAAGAGAAGTTTCATGGGTAGTCATTAACCCTTTGATGGGAGCAGAAGTGTTCTACAAACTTACTAGCACCTCTTTGCTGAAAACGACAGCGTCTGGGTGATTGATAATCACGTTAAAATCTCATGGAGACTGAAATTCTTAGCCAGGTTATGTGTGAAATGAGCATATAGGTCCAGATGCCCTTTAGCTATGAGCTCGGTACCCGAATGAAGTCTAAGAAAGCCATGCTCTACGCCCAGGGCCAAAGCTTTTCCATGTTAATCTGCTTTTCTGGGAAGACTGGAGCTGTCACTTAGGCCAGAAGAAGACATTCATTACACATGCAGCCAGGCGTTGCCTCTCACCTGAATGTGTTTAGAAATGATGGATGATGACGTCGGGTTCCCAGAAGATCTCTTGCATTAGAGATGCGGCAGCAGCGCCCAGAGGAAGGACTGAAGCCTGACCTTTGCCTGTGGGTGGGCTCCCTGCCTAATGAATGCAGAGTGTGTGGTCTTCTCACCCTCAGGGGTCCCTGTGTTTATAGGAGACCTAACAATGCTAAGCGGTTGTGTCTCCCAGCTAGCCCGTCTCCCCTGCCTGCACAAAGCTCAGATCACAGCATCCTTACCCTAGAAGGCACCCCTGCCCCTCCTCTCCTCCCAGCATTTTCTCTCGCCTGGACTACTGTAACCTACTCACTGCTCTGCCTGCTCCCATCCTGGCTCCCTCACTCCGAACACAGCATGGTCGCTCTTTAAAAAAAAAAAAACACATTATTTTTGGCTGCATTGGATCTTCATTGCTGTGCATGGGCTTTCTCTAGCTGCAGCAAATGCAGGCTACACTCTAGTTGCGGTGCATGGGCTTCTCATCACAGCAGCTTCTCTTGTTGTGGAGTACATGTTCTAGAGTGCTTAGGCTTTTTTAGTTGTGATTCAGGGGCTTAGTTGCTCCCCAGCATGTGGAATCCTCCCAGATCAGGGATCGAACCCTGTCCCCTGCATTGTCAGGCAGATTCTTAACCACTGGGCCACCAGGGAAGGCCCTGAGTTGTCTCTTAAAAAGCATCAATAAGACCCTCTGACTGCTCCCCTTAAAATTCTCCACTGCCTTTAAAGTAAAACCCAGCTTCATACTCTGGCTTAGCAAGGCCCCAAACCCCACTTACATCGCCTACTTCATGGTGGCCCTCTCCCCACACCTCCTGAGTCCCAGCTCCCGACACCAGCGTTTTGTTCCTCAACCACGGGCTTCTCATTGCAGTGGCTTCTCTGTTGTGGAGCACAGGCTCGTTTCATCCTTAGGACCTGGGCGCTAGGCTTCTAGAATGCATGGTCCCAGCGCTTGTGCCTGATGTTGAAATGTCGCCTCCCTGGAGAAGCCCTGCTTACCCACCCAGTGTCAGCAGCCACCCACCCATTGGTGTGTGCTCCGACTCTCTGTGGCCTCATGGACTGTAGCCCACGAGGCTCCAGGCAAGAATGCTGGAGTGGGTTACCATTGTATCCTCCAGGGGATCTTCCCAACCCAGGGCTTGAACCCGAGTCTCTTGCGTCTCTTGGATTGCAGGCAGGGTCTCTGCCACTAGTACCATCTGGGAAGCCCCACCCAACTTTAGATTCACTCATCAAATACCATCTCCCTGTGGCTGACGTCTTTCATTTCTCTATCTCCTTCGATTAGAAGGCAGGCTCCCCTAGAGCAGAGACTTGTTTGTCTTCATCTCCTGTGTCCCCAGGCCTCACATTCAGCAAATGTTTGTTGAAGGGATGGATTCATGAACAAAACAATGATGTAGCCAGTATTTCTAACCTTAACTGATAAATGCCCAAGCAGAAACAAGGAGACTTGGCCGCTGTGTGCAGCCGTGTCATTTCTGAATGGACGGTATCCTTGGAAATATCAAAGCAATCTCTCAGACCCTTCGGGCCCCTTTCCCCACTGTCTGGAGTTCAGGAACCCAAGTTTGGGGACGTCCTTGCTTTTAACACAGTGATCGTAATGCAGGTGTACCAGAGCAGAGCTGAGATTGGTTGTTCTGCCACTCGCTCTATAGACCTGTCTTGCCAGCAGCTTCATTGTCTCAGGAACTCGGCCTCTCCTCCCATTAGTGGTGTCACTGAATTCTGTTAAAATCCTTTACCAGCACAAACCCCGTTTCCTCTAAAGGGGGAGCCAGCTGTTCCCTTGGTTTTATGGAAATGTATTTAGAGGACTATGGAAGCTACAAAATATCCTGGTATTTCAAAGATATATTGGAATTTTATACCCTGGCATTTCCCATCAGTTGGATTTCGAAATGTGGACACATGTGATAAAACGCACACTTCCATGATCACTGCATCTCTTTTCTTTCTTTTTTTAACTTTTTATTTTGTGTTGGGGGATAACCGGTTAACAATGCTGCGTTAGTTTCAGGTGGGCAGCAGAGACTCCGCCATCCCCGCCGTCTACATACACGTTTCCACTCTCCCCCAAACTCCCCTCCCATCCAGGCTGCCACATAACATCGAGCAGAGTTCCCTGTGCTACACAGTCCATCCTTGTGGGCCGTGCATTTTAAAATTCTGTTTTCTGAACTGTACTTGTTTATCTGCTCACACATAGAGCTAAGCATCTTTGACCTTGTAAGGCTAAAAAGTTGCTGAAAAAATTATTTAGGTTTTCAAGTGTACTCAGTAAACTAAGAGGGATTCTTTCAGCTGCTTAGGATTATCTGGGTAGTGTCTTGCTTTGGTGAATTCAATCAAACTTGAAGAGACTCAGATAGGTGATGAAGCCTTGCACTCGTCCTGTGGCCAGGAGGCTGGTTTCCCACAGAGGGTGAGCAGCTGCTGCCCCAGGAGTTTCCCGTTCTTGGAGATCAGTTAATCTCGGTCCTCACTTAGAGGACGAAATTTCCTTAGACCTCATAGTTAATGGGCTTCCATGGTGGCTCAGCGGTAAAGAATCCTCCTGCCAATGCAGGAGATGTGGGTTCGATCCCTGAGTCGGGAAGATCCGCTGGAGGAGGAAATGGCAACCCGCTCCGGTGTTCTTGCCGGGGAAATCCCATGGACAGAGGAGCCTGGCGGGCTACAGTCCACGGGGTCACAGAGAGTCGGAGACAGCCGCCACCGCCACCACCATGCTGTTCACGCAACAGTGTCTCGGGTTTCGGGAATCCTAGAATTTCAGCCTCTTAGAGCAGAGAAGCCAAGTTCTGTGAGGTCACAGACCTGTGGTAGAGTTGAGGGTGGTTGCTGTGTGGCTGTCTGCCCCTCAGCGTCCTGCTTCATCCTTGCTCTTATTTATCCCCATCCCCCTTTTGTCTTCCCGAAGTAGCCTGTGATCTTTGCTTGCTTCTAAAGCTAGTCCTTTAACTTGAGGTTGAAGGTTAGCGATTATCTTTCTTATGCAAGGTGACTTCCCATGAGCCTGCCCCGCAGGCTGGTGGACAACTCTCAGCTCGAAGCAGATTTCTTGTACCCTGGGCACCCTGTTACTTGGCTTCCCAAGGTAGCCTGTCAGACTGATCATTCCTTGAAGCAGGGGGCTGTGGCTTTGTTTGGGCGTGTTGGTCTTGTTTTGTTTTAAAAATTCTGAGCCATAGATTCCCAGTGCTGTTATGAAATCTGTCTCCATACTGATGGGACTTGATCATCCTTTCCAGGTTGACCATGGTCGTTGTGAAAGTGATTTTGAATTATTGTGTTGTTGCCATAAAAACTCAAACTTTCTGTTTCTTCTACAAACTTAGTCTGGCAGCTTCATAGGCTTTGGTCTCTTGGCTTATAAGATTTGAAATTAGTATGGCCCAAAAGCTTATTTGAAAAAAAAAAGAAAAGGTCAGAATTGTTCCTGCCACTGGTCCCAAGCATTGTTACAATTCATTCCTGTCAAGGTTTCATAGATACTTGACAGCGTCATAGTTGTTGTTAAGTCAGTAAGTCGTGTCCAGCTTTTTGCGACCCCATATGCTGCAGCACACCAGGCTCCTCTTTCCTCCACTGTCTTCTGTATTTTATAATGATCAGCCGTGCATTCCACTGTTTTGTGCTTTGAGGAGTGTCTGGTCCACTGCTGCCCCATCAAGGCCTTCTTGGCCTGTTTGACTTGACCTAATTTTGAGCTGATGTCAGTCATCCCTGAGGCTGCCAGAATGGCCTCTGTGTGATGGGATGAGGTCCCCTTAGCGAGGACCAGCTGGCCTCGCAGCGCCTGATCTCTGCCTGGCTGGTCTCATCAGCTCGCCTCACTGGCCACGTAGCTCTCGTGGTCCAGCCACCCCTGACCACGTGCCCTCACGCCAGGACATGTACACGAGTTCTCACGCCCTTCTGCTTTTGCCTCAGTGGTCACTGGTGCCTAGAAGTTTCTCAGGTCCTACTTCTTTAATTACAGCTCAAGAGGTGACATTGACAGGTGTGAAGGGGATTGGATTGGGAGTGAGGAAAGAGAGGTCCCCGATCCCCACCCTGAGCAGCTGGACAGACGGACACCTACTGACATGGAGAGATGGAAGTAGAGCAGATGGGGGGCTGGAAGAGAGCCGAGGGGGCTGGAGAAATGTTCAGTCTTAGGTGCCCCTGAAATACCCAGGGAAACAGGATGAGCAGTGGAGTTGTGTATGTGGGTCTGAAGCTCAGAGAAGTCAGAGAGTGAGGAACCTGTATTTCGGATGCGCCCTTGTGTTTGGACCTCTGATTCCAAAGACCTGCAGAACTTAGAAACAGGATGAGAAGATGAGGAGGATGGAAATGAGGCAGAAGGGAGGAGGAGGTTCGTGTAAAGAATTCAGAGATGGGAAGGGACTTGCATGGATTTACTGGCTTGTAGGGAGGTCATCGGTGAACTTGGTAGGATTTACTAGAATAATGGGGAACACTCTGAAGGGTGAGTGGGAGGGGGAGGGTGTGGTGACAGCATGGGGGTGAAGTTCTTTAGTTTTCCTTCTGTTTAAATTAAAAAAAAATTTATGGAGTATAATTGCTTTACAGTTTTGTGTTAGTTCCTGCTATGCAGCAAAGTGAATCAGCCACACGTGTGTGTGTGTGTGTGTGTGTGTGTGTGTGTGTGTGTGTGTGTGTGTGCGTACACATGCTAAGTCAATTCACTCGTGTCTCTTTGTGACCCCATGGACCATAACCTACCAGGCTCCTCTGTCCATGAGATTTCCAAGTAAGAATACTGGAATGGGTTGCCATTTCCTCCTCCAGGGGCATCAAACCCCAGTCTCTTGTTTCTCCTGCATTGCAGGCAGATGGTTTACTGCTTGAACCCTTTTTAAAAAAAATTCTTTCCAGAACATGACTATAAAGAAGAATAGAAAGGTAGGGCCATCCTGGAGGGGTGAAGATGGGGTTGCAGAGGGGTAGGATGCAAGGTCAAGAGCAGTTGTTCCGGTGTGTGTGGGTGTGTTTAATGGATAATGGGGCTTTTTTTTTTTTTTTTTTTTCCAATGCAAATAGACTCCTCTAGAGGAGTCATGGGATATTACTGTTTTTAACTTGCTTGAAGTTGGTAGCTTTAATGGATCAGTGGATAGTATTCAGGAGTCACAAATACTTAAGCTGAGTATGTATCAAGGTCTAGTAGCCTCTCTTCTGTACATTTATATTTGAAAGATAAAAGGGGGAAAAGGCTTATTTTCTTAAAAATCATTAGTCTTACAACCCCGCAGGCAGGTAAATGGTGTGAAGGGGTTTCTTTATTAAATGTTTTGTTACTCAGTAGGAATCCTGTTGTATATGTAAGGACAGAGATTTAAATGAAACGTTCTCCTGCAGGAAAAATCCTGCACAAAACTAGGTTTATGTCCTTTAATAAAATGTCACTAAATTTTCTTATCTGCAAGAGATGTAGGTAGATTTGAATGCAGAAGGTAATGTGGCAGTCAGTTAGATGATGGAGAAGTTAGAGATGCTGCTACTTCTGGAAAGTGGAAAAGATGAGGATAAACTGACTTTTTTCTTCTGTAGAGTAAAAAATTAGAGCTGAAAAAGGAACAAAACCTCAAATGAGTGCCAGTGACCGTTTTTTAAAGGAGAAATGAATCAGGAATTGGGAAGGATTTCATTCACACCTGTGCCATGCCTCCTTTGAAGCTAATTACCATTTCTTTGGGTAGTCATGGAATAAATACAGCCTTGAAAAGAGGCATCATGGAATACAGTTTATGTTTCTTGAAAAGATAAAGAAGGCTTCTCTTGCCATCATCCCAGTGCATGTAGTGAAAGTCCTTATACCAGTTTTGAGGATTTAGAGTTTCTAGGATTCCAAATTTTTTTAAGCTGAAGCAGAACACAGTTAACAAGGTAAATTTAATATAGAGAAAACGCACAGTTTAGCCAAAGCTGAGCATAAGCGTTTTGTGTCACTTTCTGTTTGTGATCACAGGTGATGCTGTTCCTTCCCGTCACTGAATGATTGCTAATTTTAGGTCATACAAAATTAATCCATCAGAAGAGAAGGGAGCATTGGAAAATAGTCATCTTTAGTGAGTTGGCAAGGATAACGTGCAATTTTAATGGCAGGGGTCATCCAGGAAAGCAAAGAATTGAGTATAAGAAAAAGAAAAACCAAAGCACTGTAAAAATCATGCAAATCTAATTCTAAAGAATGTTTGGCACTTGGGTTTAAGATTAGAGATTTACATTATAGAATTATTAAACTAATGACCTAAAGTAAGAAGGCGAGGGTGGGATGATATGAGAGAAGAGCATCGAAACATGTATATTATCAAGTGTGAAACAGAACTCCAGTCCAGGTTGGATGCATGAGACAGGTACTCAGGGCTGGTGCACTGGGATGACCCAGAGGGATGGGATGGGGAGGGAGGCGGGAGGGGGGATCGGGTTGGGGAACACATGTAAATCCATGGCTGATTCATGTCAATGTATGGCAAAAACCACTATAATATTGTAAAGTAATTAGCCTCCAACTAATAAAAATAAATTTAAAAAAAAGAAGGACCATATTAAGAAGCTTTGATGTTAGTTGTTTACTATTGAAAAATCAGTTTATTGCTCACTTATATTGGCACGTGAATAGGGAAGGAAGACTATTTTAAAAGTTTTGAAATTGAATTTTCAGGTTGAGGCCATTGATATAGTTTACTCATAGGTACAGTTTGATCTTATGCCCTTTCAGATATTGGAATTAAATATTGATTCTAGTGAGATTCCAGAATTTTAAAACCTTACATTTTTAAAGTTTCTTACTTTACTCTCAACAGCAAAGAAATTTTATTTTATTAAAATTAATTAAAAAAAACAGCAATGATTTATATTTCTTGTATTATATATTTAGTGTTGGGGGAAATGGTATGCTGAGGAAATATTTGACAAGGACGTAGGATTTTATTTGAAGTGCAGTTCTATGATATGTGATATAGCATATATATATGTGATTATGCCATATATAAATATGTAATATATGCCAGGTCAGGTGTTAGTTATTCCTAGGCAGAAAATAATAGTAGGTTATTTCACTGTTTAAATAGCCAATAGGTGGTTCCTGGGCTCTGTCCATTTTGCATTTTTATTCAGCCTTTGTGAAGCTGGCTCTTTGCCTTAGGGACAAGACATGGAATTAAAGACAGAAACCAGGTGCTGAATAATTGCATGGCTAGAATAGTAACAGTCAAAATTGGGATATTTCTTTACGAGTTTTACCTTTCTATTTCATGTAGAGTGAATCCCAGGCTAATTTTATGTTTAGAAAGATTTTTACCTTAACACATATTTGAGAAGATTTTCAGCCCAGACAGTGAAGAATCTGCCTGCAATGCAGGAGATCTCAGATTCGATTCCTGGGTGAGGAAGATCCCCTGGGGAAGGGAATGGCAGTTCACTCCAGTATTTTTACCTGGACAATCCCATGGACAGAGGAGCCTGGAGGACTACAGTCCATCGGGTTGCAAAGAGTCAGACTCAACTGAGCAACTAACACACTTTCAAGTCTAGAGTGCATTCATATGAGCTGTATATACCACAGTTACATGTGTGGGAAAAAATCCTTACATTTAAAAAATAGTAAGGAAATCCGGAGAAGATGGTCAAAGAGGTGGCAGGGGGTTACAACATATTTATCTCTGCTTCTAAACCAAGAGCAGGGCTTGATTCATATCTGGTATTCTGTGAAGGTTGGGCAAGTTGAATTGACTTATTAGAATGATTCCTCCCCTTCTAAAAGGAAGAATTCAGCTATAGTCTCTGAATTACACAATCACCACCTCTCCCTCCCCCTCCACTGTTTTTTCTGTAGATTTGACACATTGTATTATAAGCTTAAAAATGAGAATATCACATTTGCCTTCGAGATTTGCTTGAAAATCTAAAATGTAAGGAGGAAAAAAATGTATTAGTTTTATGTAGATCCCTGGGTGGCCCTGCACTTGGGCTTGGTATTTACATTTTCATGGTAACTGAGCACATGCCAGGTTGACAGGTCTTTTATTCAGCAGGCAGAATAGCTGGTGATGGTTAAAAGTAACCTAAAATAGAAATCACCACATTTAGTTTATAAAGATAGATTAGTATTTATAATGTTTCCCTCTTCAAAGTGTTAAGCATCTTCCAGCGTGTGTTGTGAGAATGGGAATTAAATGGTGGTTTTACTATGGTGTTTTATTGGGCATACAAATTCTACACCACACTAACAGGTGTATTATTTGCTTAAAGTGTTACACGAATTCTTTGCTTGAGATATTTTTACCATAAAGTTAGGATTAGGAAGGGAAATTATATGATGATCTGAGATATTCATTTTTGAAATATTTACCACACACCTGAGATGAGAAAGTGCTTAAAATGACATGGTGACCAGTGGTCTAGCAGCTCTCTTGCTTAGAGCAAAAAAGGGCTTTAACTAGGGCAGCATGTCTATTAGTAAGGAAAAGGTAACAGCAGGGAATAGCTTATTTCGATGTGATCATGTTCCGTTCTCCCATTTGGCAAATGTGGAAACTGAGGCACAAAATACTTGTGTCTTGTAAAGTAAATTATAAGAACATAACGGTTATATTTTAGAGTGTCTTTTTTAGGATGTAAGAGCAGATTATTCTGTATCAAGGTCTGTTGTTTGAGTTTCTGATGGAATATGAGACAGACCTCTCCTTCAACACTCAAGGGAAATGAGGGGGAGCTGAGAAGAAACCTTTGAGAGTGAACTTGGGATGAGCAGGAGAGGGGATGCCCTCTGGCTTCCCTCTGGGCGTGGCCAGGGCTGGTGTGGTCCAGTGTGGGACAGGTCTGGCAGTACTTACGAAGCCGCTGTTGTGCTGTGGTCCTTTATTCAAAAGGACATAACAGTTATGGGACATCACAGAGGAAAGGTGTTTGTTCCAGGAAGAATGGATGGATTCAGGGCTGTGGAGGGGCAGAGCAAGGCCCCTGGGGAGGAGGAGAAGATTGAAAAATTGTATATGCTTCCATTATTAGATCATCCCTCCCAGGGACTAAAATGTGTCTTCAGCTGATACTGCAAATTCATGTTTCTGAAATTAAACATATCCAAGTTAGGTAATTATTAGGATGGTAGTGTCATTCCTCTGTCATCTGTGGTGAAAATCTAATAGGAGGAAAACCCGTGATGGCCCCAAATCAACTTGACTACTAGTTAAATGTTCATTTTGCGCCTGCGAAGGGCACCCTTGCCAGTGGTGAACTTGACAAGGCCCCTGGGTCTGTGTTGGGCTCTTAGCGTTTCTCCCTCTTCCGGGTGCTGGTTCCCCGAGTGATAGGACCGTCCCTTTCTCTGCCTGCAGAACAATTGACCATGACCACCGAATCGGGATCAGACTCGGAATCCAAGCCGGAGCAGGAGGCCGAGCCCCAGGAGGCGGCGGGGCGCGAGGGGCCGCAGCCGGGGGCGCAGCCGGGCCCCGAGCCGGCCGCCGAGGAGCAGCCCCAGGCGCCGGAGCAGTTCGAGGAGGCGGCCGCCCACAGCACGCCGGTGAGAAAGGAGGTGAGCCCGCATCGCCCCGTACCACTGGCATTCCAACCCAGAGCCATGAGTGAATGTCTGCTGAGCTTTTCCAGGCTTTGCTCTGACCTGGGTCTCTTAGCACTAGCAGGAACTTGGGGGGTGGGTGGGGAAGGGATCATCTGCTTGTCCTCTTCTGTTCTCCGGGCAGATGGACACTTAAGCTGTTTTAAGGCTTTAAGTGAATGACATTCCACAGCCTTGCTTGGTAACGCCTTCCTTTGATGAAGGCACTTCAGCTCACACTGAAATCTGGACTGCGGGTCCAGGGTTTTATCTGAGTTTACAGGGAGGCTAGACACCACACTGGCAGCTCTAATTATGCTCCCAGTTGTTTATTTAAGCCTCTGGTGGCTCAGACAGTAAAGAATTCGTCTGCAATGTAGGAGACCTGGGTTTGGTCCCTGGGTCCGGAAGAGCCCCTGGAGAAGGGCATGGCAACCCACTCCAGTATTCTTGCCTGGAGAATCCCCGTGGACAGAGCAGCCTGTTGAGCTGTAGTCCATGGGGTCGCAAAGAGTTGGACATGACTCAGGGACTAGGCATGTACACTCTGGTTCAGAACTATTCTAATTTTTCCCTGGGGGCTACTCTGACCCTAAGGTTACCAGCTGTCCCTAGTAGGTGTTCAAGCTGCTCTCTTTCTCTCTCCCATGGACATATCTGTTTTCAACTCTGTTACCTAAATGTGTTTAAGTTGTCATGGATAATGTGATTATTCCCTTTAAAAGTTTTCCTGCAAAATATAAAGCATGATTTATACTTGGGCCTTGAATGAATGCATATTTAAATTTTTTTACCTTCAAAACCTGGGATCAGTATGTTTTAGGATGCTGACTCATGGGTTAAGGGAATCTGGGAATCACTACACATGGTTGACCTTTTAAAGGTTGAAAGTGTCTGTGTCAAGCCAGAAATTCTAGAGGATATCAAAAGAAGAGATATGAAGTCCCCATGCCTTTTTAAAAACACAACACATAATTATAACATTAAACTATGTGTTGACGGCCTGATTATTTTATTTCTTTTCTCATAGTATTTAAGTTCTGCTTTTAAACTCTATAAAGAGTCATGTTGGAACTTTCCTAGCAGTCCAGTGGCTAAGACTTTGCACTTCCAAATGCAGGGGGTATGAGTTCAGTTCTTGGTCAGGGAACTAAGATCTTGCATGCGGTGTGGTAGGGGGTCAAAAGGAAAAGAATAACATTTATTTTTATGCTCTGTCTGATCTCAGACATTTTGTGAAGGGAGCTGTGGGTTATCCTTTAACTTCTGTCAGGTGGAATCTGAGGAGCAGGTGTTGTCATCATGGTTTTCCTTCGCTTTTCTTTTTGTGTAGACATGATGGTGATAGGGTTTTGTTCGTTTTCAGATCTTCAGAAATTTTAAATTATTAGGCTGGATTTTTCTGTCCTCTTCACTCTGAAATGAAATAAACATGAAAGTGGGAGAAGAGTTTCTGTACCCAAATATAATTAGATATACATAGTTAATAAATGGATTGACTTTCTATATTCAGATATTTGAAACTAAAGAGAAGTGACTCTAAACCACTTTTCTTCTGTGGTTATCTCAAGTGTTTTCCAGAACTCTTTTCAAGTCCTCTGGACATGAGCTTCCTCATTTACAAATTGGAGAGATCAGAAAAGATAATTTTCTAAGAACATATCTTTCTTTGGACTTTTCAGAGTGTATTTGCAGACCAGTAGAAGTGGTGGTTGGGCCCATGGGTTGAATATGCATTGGTGGTGATCTAATAGAAAGAAGAGGGGTAGAAAAAGTCATTGGAGATCAGGGCACAGGGAGGTTCCAAGGGGACTGACTCAAAGGAGAATGTTACTGTTCTGTAGGATCGCTCCCTCTTGCATTTCTGAGTCTAGCTTGGACTGGACTGTTAGGCTTTGAAAGCAGATTAAAGCCTTTGAACAGATTTGATATTTACTTATACTGGCTCATTTACAATGGAGAGTGGGGGAGCAGACTTAAAGGATTATTTTTAATTAATTTCAGTACTACTGGCTTGATTGAATTGAGTTAGAGCTAAGTCAAGTATTTTAAAAGCAGTCGTAAAATAACTGAGAACATTAATACTTGAAACTCTGTAGACTTTACAGTTTATAAGATACCTGATATGTTTATGGAGCAGTATGGGTCATAGAGTAAAGGACCTGCCAAACAGCTTGATCCAGTGAATGAAAGAATACATTTGATTCAATCTTAGATGATTTGTTTACTTTTAAGTCTTACACTATCCAGTGCCTTTGTTTTTTTCTAACTTAAGTATAGTTGATTTACAATGTCATATTAGTTTCAGGTGTTCAGCAGTGTGATACAGTTATACACGCATATATATTTTTTCAGATTATTTTCCATTATAGGTTATTACAGGGTATTGAAGATAGGTTCCTGTGCTGTGGTCCTTGTTACTTATCTAGTTTATATATAGTAGTGTATGTTAAGTTGCTTCAGTTGTGTCCAACTCTTTTTGACCCTCCAGGCTTCTCTTCTCTGTCCATGGGGATTCTCCAGACAAGAATACTGGAGTGGGTTGCCATGCCCTGCCTCCAGGATATCTTCCTGACCCAGGGATTGAACCCACGTCTCTTATATCTCCTGCATTGGCAGGCGGGTTCTTTACCACTAGTGCCACCTGGGAAGCATGTGTCTGTTAATCCCAAATTCCTAATCTGTTCCCTCACCCTTTCCCTTTTGGATAACTATACATCTGCTCACTATGTCCGTGAGAGCCAATGCCTTTTTAAAAAGTCAGGAGACCGAACTTCCCTGGCAGTCCAGTGTTTAAGACTTCGCCTTCCAATGAAGGGGGTGCAGGTTTGATCCCTGGTTGGGGTGCTAAGATGCCTCAGAACCAAAACATAAAATAGAAGCAGTATTGTAGCAAATTCAATAAAGACTTTAAAAATGGTCCATATCCAAAAGAAAATCTTTAAAAGTCAGGAGCCCTTTGTACCCTCCTTTGCTTGGGAGAAACTTGATGGCATTCACTAAGAACTGAGCACTTCTTGTATAAATACTTGAGTCAAACTGAAGGAAAGCCCTATGGGTACATTTAGATGGCAGAAATTATTTAGGTGTACCTGTTAGTATTATTTTTGTGTATGTGTATCCATTCCTCATATCCTAATTCAGGTGTCCCTTATACCGTAGGAAATAGAAGAGCCCGTTTACACAGTGTCCTTTGATTGCCTGAGCAATGCAATATTTATTTTCTGTCTTGCAATGAAAACTGTCCATTGTTTGCTCTCCACAGGTCACTGACAAGGACCAGGAGTTTGCTGCCGGACCTGCCAAGCAGCTCGAATATCAGCAATTTGAAGACGATAAACTTTCTCAGAAATCATCTAGCAGCAAACTATCTCGGTCTCCATTGAAGATTGTCAAAAAGCCTAAAAGCATGCAGTGCAAAGTGATACTTCTGGATGGATCAGAATATACCTGCGATGTAGAGGTAAGTGTATATTAAAAAAAAATTTTTTTTGTCCCAGATACTGAGAGCTGGGGCATATTGGTCTAAAGCATGCAAGATGCCTCTTTGTTTTTTCAGATTTCTGGAAAATTACTCAGACCCAGTTTCTAAATACAAAATTATTTCCAGTCTCTCTCACAGGGGATCAAATTACTGAAAATACTTGTAAAGTCCCCAAAATGTTACAATCAAGAGAAAAATGTGATCTTCCTTTTAAAAAAAAAAAGAAGAAGAAGACAAAATATCTAATACTTTCCATGGTAGGAAAACCATTTTGGAGGCCTTAAAAAATCAACTTTTCTTTAATATCCTGGCTGTGAGCTGTCACTGAAATGAATTTTACCTTTTCTATTTGCATTACTTATGACTGGGTTGTTAATTGGAGGAAACTTACATATTTCTGTATACAGGAGTGGTAGGGTGATTTGAATGGTGAATGTCCTTTTCCTGCTTGGAAAATGAGTAGGATCTGCAGCTCGAGTGTAAAAGGGTTTTAAAATTCACATCTGCATCTCAAGTGTAAAAGCGTATGCTCCTCTGTGCTCTCTCTGTAAAGAAAACAAAAAAATTCCTTCGAGAGAAAGGGCAGGTGGAATGACTTTTATCGGAGATGTGTGGCCAGACCAAGTTAACAGCTGAGAGCAACGTGGGCTGTTGAGAGCGATAGAGACACGGATGGTTGCTGAGTATCGCGAGAGCGCAGGCTGGACGTGAACTCAGGCGGGAGCTACAAGTCCGCCGGTCCACAGCACACCACCCATCGCATCTTCTGCCCCAGCCGCTGAGCTGGGAGAGATTATGATTTTAGATTTAATATTTTCATTTAAAGAGCTGTTCCTCTGCCTCCAGCCGCCTGCCCTTGGTCCTTCGCACATCCCTCCGCTTAAACGCCGCCCACCACATGACTCCCCTGGCCCCCTCTTCTGCCAGGGCTGCGGAGAGTCTGTACCTCTGTGTGTGGTTGTGCATTTCAGTTCCTGTTTTCTCATGACACAGCCAGCACCCAGCCCACCTGATGCCCATGTTCTCTGCCTGTAACCCCTGCGTCGATCCTTATAGTCTGCACAATGCGCTCACGCACCAGTGCTTTTCTTGGAACAGAAGGTTCAAATCCATTTCACATTGATAACATGATTTAGGGTGGGGATGGGGTTGCATTACCAAATCACTACAGATTACAGGGACAGAAAAAAATTTTTTAAATAAACTTAAATCAGAAGTGATTTCATTTATCATGTTAATTTAGAGAATTTTTGTCTTCCTGTAACCTGACAATTATTAGTGGGTTGCTTAGTGAAGTGGGCTTGTTTGTCACCAACTGGTTGAATAGGAAAAATGGGTGGGGAGTTAAATATGTGTTCTGAGGTTTGCCACACACAGATCCATTTGTTGCAATTTGCCTGCTGCTTCTGATTTTGCCTAATTTCTTAGCCCAAAGTATTCAATTATTGATTCAGATGTTTATTCTGGAAATGAGAAGATCCAGTAATATACTTTTGCCTGAGCTTTGCTATGAAGCTTAAGGCACTTTTGTAACCTTTAGCAACGTTGCATTTTTCCTATGTGGATCCACCTTCTGGAAAAATTTAAGGCAAGAGAAGTTTTTTTCTTTATCTTGAGGGTGAGTCTTTCAACTGAATTATATTTATATAATAGAGTACATAGGATTCCCTGGCAATCCTCTAGTGAAGACTACCAGAGTTTTCTAAAGAATAGTCTGGAAGAAAGTGGATAGTGTTTCACACAGGGAGAATCCCAGCAGAAAGCGTAGGTGCATCTGTGGAAACCAGTAGCTCTGATGGCTTCCACTGCCTTTTCCTGTTCTGAGATTCATGGAGAGAAGAGGCACAAAACTCTGGAGAAGCAGGATTACCACCCCTAACCCCTGTTCCCAGCTGGAGCAAGTGAATTAAGAGTAGAATGCAGGAGACAGTAAGAGGAATAGCCTGTTTGGTTTTTTTCTTTTCTTTTTTTTGCATTGGATAAGACCTCAAACAAGGCACTTTATTTGAATGAAATCTCTGTTCCTAGCTGTTTTTCCTCCCTGGCTTGTTTAATGCCTTGAACGTTTCACCATCAGAATCAACAAGGCTCAGTTGGCCATGACTATGTCATGAGAATTTATAGTTGCCAGCAAAAGACCCCCTGCCAACACACACACACACACACACACACACACACCCCTTCCCTGTACCTGGTTTCCAACACACACACACACACACACACACACACACACACACACACACACACCCCTTCCCTGTACCTGGTTTCCAACACACACACACACACACACACACACACACACACCCCTTCCCTGTACCTGGTTTCCAACACACACACACACACACACACACACACATACACACATACCTTCCCTGTACCTGGTTTCCAACACACACACACACACACACACACACACACACACACACACACACCCCTTCCCTGTACCTGGTTTCCAACACACACACACACACACACACACACACACACACACACCCCTTCCCTGTACCTGGTTTCCAACACACACACACACACACACACACACACACACACACACACACCCCTTCCCTGTACCTGGTTTCCAACACACACACACACACACACACACACACACACACACACACACCCCTTCCCTGTACCTGGTTTCCAACACACACACACACACACACACACACACACACACACACACACACCCCTTCCCTGTACCTGGTTTCCAACACACACACACACACACACACACACACACACACACACCCCTTCCCTGTACCTGGTTTCCAACACACACACACACACACACACACACACACACACACACCCCTTCCCTGTACCTGGTTTCCAACACACACACACACACACACACACACACACACACACACCCCTTCCCTGTACCTGGTTTCCAACACACACACACACACACACACACACACACACACACACCCCTTCCCTGTACCTGGTTTCCAACACACACACACACACACACACACACACACACACACACACATACACACATACCTTCCCTGTACCTGGTTTCCAACACACACACACACACACACACACACACACACACACACACACACACACCCCTTCCCTGTACCTGGTTTCCAACACACACACACACACACACACACACACACACACACACACCCCTTCCCTGTACCTGGTTTCCAACACACACACACACACACACACACACACACACACACACACACACCCCTTCCCTGTACCTGGTTTCCAACACACACACACACACACACACACACACACACACACACCCCTTCCCTGTACCTGGTTTCCAACACACACACACACACACACACACACACACACACACACACACACCCCTTCCCTGTACCTGGTTTCCAACACACACACACACACACACACACACACACACACACCCCTTCCCTGTACCTGGTTTCCAACACACACACACACACACACACACACACACACACACACCCCTTCCCTGTACCTGGTTTCCAACACACACACACACACACACACACACACACACACACACCCCTTCCCTGTACCTGGTTTCCAACACACACACACACACACACACACACACACACACACACCCCTTCCCTGTACCTGGTTTCCAACACACACACACACACACACACACACACACACACACACACCCCTTCCCTGTACCTGGTTTCCAACACACACACACACACACACACACACACACACACACCCCTTCCCTGTACCTGGTTTCCAACACACACACACACACACACACACACACACACACACACACCCCTTCCCTGTACCTGGTTTCTCTTCTTTTGATGGTACAAGGTAGCTTTTTCCATTGCCCAGCAGTGCTGCAGCAGAGGAAACCCAGCGACCCTGAAAATCAAGATACAAGAAGCCTTTGCTCTCTGAAAACAGTGACGTCATAAAGTGTGCAGTTCCCGCCCCCAGTTTTGATGGGAGACCCTTTTCAGCTGTGCTGGATTTTTCAAATTTCCCTCCAGTAGCAGCCGTAGATCCTTGTAACATTGGGTGTTTTTCCATTTGAGAGATGTATTTCCTCAGTTATTTTTTTCAAACTCTTCATCTTAACTATCTAAACTATAGAAAGAACTAATTACACAAAATGTAAGAAAAAATCTGATGATCAGCAATTTGATATGCATATTTGGGCAATGTTTGCAGGCCACAGGATTGTCACATTTGCCAACAAAATCACCAAGACTGCCATTCCCTTCCTGTCATTTTTATTGGACCTTTAGAGAATACAAGCTACTTCCTATGGCCAGTTTGTCGCCATCATCATTGCTGTTTAGTTCTTGAACATGAATTTTAAAAGAGAAAATAAACAGAAGTACCGGTCACAACAATAGAGGAAGCAGTGCTTATCATGTTTGTTTTATTTTAATTTCACTCTCATTGTTTCTGGGTTCTGTGGGCTCATCTGAGTCTGATTAGCGTACAGTGTATTTTCTGATGACCATCCAGTTAGAAATGTTTCCTCTTACTTGACACCATTCTCATCTAGTCTGACTTGGTTTTAGGAAAATAAATCAGACATGGTTTGAACTTTGAATCCATATTTCATCCATATTTTAAGTCATTTTCAGGTGTAGTTTGGTTTGTTCTCCATAAGAAACCCAACGGGTGGAGGAGTCCCAAGCTTGACCTCAAAAGTGGCAGAAGGTAGACCTTGAAGGCAGACTTCGTTTTTCACAAGGTCCCGCTGTGTTGCTGGTTTAGTCGTGAGCAAGACCAAGCGCTTGTGAGCCCCAGGTAATCCCACATGGGGCTGGAATCCAGGGGACGATGCCCATAGGTGAAATAACTCTAGCCTCTCTGGAGAGATCTTTGCATCAGATTTGGGCAAATACAGAAGGTACTTAAGTGTAGCAGTAAAACCTTAAAAGCCTGCAGCTCAGACATCCCCCCAAGTTTGGCCATGCCCAGAGGCCTGCAGGTTGATGAACTCCATGACTGAGTACCACTCGGATCCTTCCGAAAGCCAGAGTGTTTACTCCAACATGCACTTCTTGCTACCATTCAGAGATGCTTCCAAGGGACCAGGGAGGATACAGGAATATTTTGCCCTCTGTCCTAAATGTGCTTTTGTCACCTTCTAACTGTTAGGAAGGAACTGTTTAAAAAATTTCCAAATACCCTATCTTGCTTGTAATCCAATTAACTTTCCATACCATGCTTCTGTTTCATGTATTATACTCACTGGGGTTTAGCTGGAAAAACAAAATCACTGTCTGAATTTTCCATCTTCTCTAGGTTACATGATTAAAGTGCCTTTAGAAGTTCTTGAAAAAGTGTGTGGTAGTTACTCAGTAGTGTCTGACTCTTTGCAACCCCATGGACTGTAGCTCCTCCACCAGGCCCCTCTGTCTGTGATCTTCTCCAGGCAAGAATACTGGAGTGGGTTGCTATTCCCTTCTCCCAGGCATCCTCACAACCCAGGAATTGAACTCATGTCTCCTACATTGCAGGTAGATTCTTTACCATCTGAGGCACCAGGGAAGCTCTTAGAAGTTCTTAATTGGACTACAAATAGAATTGCTATCACACAAAAGGTTGAATAGAACACCTGTTGCCTTTCATGGAAAATGTAGTTGTTAAAAAATAAGAATTTTTTTCAAACCAGTACGAGTATCATTCACTCAACTACTGTATAATTCAGAGGTTTTGATTCTGTGTAATTGTGTAAATTTGGATTTAACCTCTCAGTGGGTTTCTGTTCAACTATTTGTTTTACTGCATCAAAGCACCTGTTACGTGCTGTGACCACGTGGCCCAGTCTTGCAGCTGAGCCTTCCACCCTGAAGACCAGTGGGCTCCTGACCACAGAAGGACTTTAATAAATTCAGTTTCCTTGTGCAGCGACTCTTTGAGCGACCATAGGAACAGTGACACACGAGGACTGTTAACAGGCATCTTCTTATTTACCTGACATAGTCAGCGTGCAGTCTTCCCGAGGTGTTCAGATTTGACTTCTTGAAGGTTTAGGAGAAACAAACTCTTTTACTAAAAGTGTTAAAGCTTCTCCTAGGTTTCATTTCAAAAAGTAACAGGGACCACAGTTCCCAGTCACACAGCTCCAAGCTGATTCAGGGTCCCAGGACAGGAGTCTCTGCCACTAGTTGAGCTTCTTTAGCCTCCTTCCTAGAGGAGGTCCTTGATTACAGCTTCCAAACATCTCCTGACATGTTGTCTCCACCAGGCATCTCATTCACATCTCTGTATTTTGTAGAAAACATCGATTGATTTGTACATGGCAGGTACTGAAACAGTTTTTAACAAGGGGGTGCATCATTTGAGTCTTAATTATGGTTTGTCTTGATGAGGTTTCTTTTTTCTGGTTTACAACCATTTCAGTCCCTGGAGCTGACATCACACAGCATGCAAAAGATGGCAAGGAAGACCTTGATATAAAGCATTTCTTGAGGGCCTGCAATGTTCCAGGTACTGAAAACCAAATGAGGCAAAGACTTCAAGCTTAGACAGCTCTTCCTCAGGAGTCACACAGTCTTAGATCTGGAAGGATCATTGGAGATGACTTTGTCTCCTGTCCCATTTCACCGAAGAGGAAATGGGCCCAGAGTAGTTAATGTTATGCCTGAGGACACACAGCCTAGGAAGGACCATGAAGTCTAGGGCCCAGGTCTCCTGCCCTCTGCTCCAGAGCTCTCTTTGTTGTCGTTCAGTTGTTCAGTTGTGTCTGCCTCTTTGTGACCCCATGGTCAGGAAGGCAAGGAAGACCTTGATATAAAGCATTTCTTGAGGGCCTGCAATGTTCCAGGCACTGAAAACCAAATGAGCCAAAGACTTCAAGCTTAGACAGCTCTTCCTCAGGAGTTACACAGTCTTAGATCTGGAAGGATCATTGGAGATGACTTTGTCTCCTGTCCCATTTCACCGAAGAGGAAATGGGCCCAGAGTAGTTAATGTTATGCCTGAGGACACACAGCCTGGGAAGGACCATGAAGGCTAGGGCCCAGGTCTCCTGCCCTCTGCTCCAGAGCTCTCTTTGTTGTTGTTCAGTTGTGTCTGCCTCTTTGTGACCCCATGGACTGCAGCATGCCAGGCTTCCCTGTCCTTCACTGTCTCCCAGAGTTTGCTCACACTCATGTCTGTTGAGTCAGTGATGCCATCCAACCGTCTCATCCTCATCTAAGAGACAGGTTGAGTTGATGGAAAGGATGTTATCTTCTCAAGACTTCTTAAACCTAATTTCTCAAAAGGACCACCAAGGCCTTGCTTCTGGCTATACTATCATGAAATAAGATGCCCTGGAAGATACCTGCACCCCTTTGTTCATAGCAGCACTAATCACAGTAGCCAAGACATGGAAACAATCTAAATAGCCATTGACAAAGGGATGGATAAAGAAGTTGTGGTACATATATGCAGTGGAATATTACTCAGCCATAAAAAGAATAATATAATGCTATTTGCAGCAACATGGATGGACATGGAGATTATCATACGAAGTGAAGTAAGTCAGACAGAGATACAAACATGATACCACTTATATGAGGAATCTTAAAAATGATAGAAATGAACATATTTACAAAGCAGAAAGAAAATCACGGACATAGAAAACTTATGGTCACTAAAGGGAAAAAGAGGGGAGATGAATTAGGAGTTTGGGATTAAAAGTATACCCATTACTATATATGGGCTTCCCATGTGGCATGATGGTAAAGAATCCACCAGGCAATATAGGAGACACAAGAGTGGCAGGTTCGATCCCTGGGTTTGGAAGATCCCCTGGAGAAGGAAATGGCAACCCATTCCAGTATCCTTGCCTGGAGAATCCCATGGATAGAGGAACCTGGTGGGCTATAGTCCATGGAGCTGCAGTTGGATACAACCTAGCAACTGAAACAAAAACAGCAACTACTACTGCATATAAATTAGGTAAACAAAAGCACCTACTGTATAGCACAGGGAACTATATTCAATATCCTGTAATAACCTGTAATGGAAGATAATCTGAAAACATTTTTTTTTTCAGTTTGTGTTACATGAGAAGCTAACACAACTTTGTAAATCAACTCTACTTCAATTGAAAAAAAAAGATATTCTGTGAAGAGTAGAACTTGGAAGCAGCACTTTTTAATTTTGAGTAAGAAGGGGAAAACAACTGGGGAAGGGCCTTGCAGAAGCTCTTCAACGTGGGGAAGGGACCAGAGCTCCAGCTGATCTCCACTCCTTGCCAGAACGTAGAATGACTGGGAGCCAGTTGTACAGTTGTTGCGTGTGCTACTCAGAGTGGAAAGGCAAGTCTGATCTGGGAACCTCAGCATCCTTTCTGGAGAGAAACACTTTCCACAGTACAGTGATCTTCCCCCCCAATTTTCCTGATCAATTGCCAGTTCATTTCATAATTACAGCATTTCCCCCATGAAAAACAGGTTATAATTTTCAAGATTATGGCTCGTCTCCCTTTCTTTATCGTTTAAATTGATGCCTTTCTTTTCCCGGCCATAGTCTTGGCTCTTCGGGAAGTTTAGGGAGAACGCTACTGGCATCAACCACAAAATGAGAAAAGTCTTTTCAAAGTTAGTTCATAACCTGGGAATATGTCTACATGGTGGATCATCTCTTGAATTTGATGCCACTTTCTTTGTTGTTGTTACCTTCAATGTCAGAGGCGGGTGTTTTTGACTTTGTCCCTTCTTGGACAGCAGAGCTCAAGTCTTGTAGCATAGGAGGTTCTTAAGGTCGGAGGACGGTGTGAACTCTAGTTCAGTCCTGCACTCACATTCCAATAAAGTGCAGAGGTAGGTTCTGGAAGCTTGGAGGGCAGTGATATTAAAGTCCTTGTCTTAGGGGCACAGTAAAATAGTCACAGAAAACCAGCCTGTACGCAACTTCGTGGTGTCCGTCCACATACCAGCTGATCTGGTCTTAAGTGCACACAGTCAGGCAGCAGCTTGTGTCAGGATTTGACTGCCATGTACGCCTTACAGTCCAGCGTCCAATTGGCACAGGAAGAGAGCTGAATATGAGGATCTTAGTTTGAAAACCCTTGTAATTTAAAAGGAGATAGCCAACTGTTACTTCCCTGGTGGCTCAGTGATTAAGAATTCGCCTGCCAGCGCAGGAGGCACAGGTTGGATCCCTGGGTCAGGAAGATCCCCTGGAGAAAGAAATGGCAACCTACTCCAGTATTCTTGCCTGGAGAGTCCCATGGACAGAGGAGCCTGGCGGACTTCAATCCATGGGGTCACAAAGAGTCGGACATGACTGAGCGCACATGCACAGCACAGCTTATCACCTAATAATATATTAAACACTGGAAAGCATTTATTAAATCTGAGAAAGTGAATTTCATCTTGACTCTCCCTTTGTAGCCTTTTTTTCCCCAACCTGGAAAGAAAATTATCAGTGTTTCCATATGAGCTAATCATTTATCTGACAGTTGGGGAAATGCTGAATGATTTTATTAAATATGAACAGGAAGTAACTGCACTCGACACCCACTTGTGAGGACTAAGACATTGACCTCAAACAGGAAATTTGCTTTTCTCACACTGCCCAGCTTGAACCTGCTGAGATCAGACAGAAGATGTGGCTAAGGGTCTGTTGCTGTTGTGCCAGAAATCAGTAGGTGTTTAACAAGCCTGAATATGAGCTGAAGATAATTAAACACACTCCATTTCTGGCACTCAGCACTAGCTTCCTCTCATGAGCCAGTTCCCACTTTATGGTGAGTGAGGAGGCGGTGGTCCTTGGCATTGGTGATGAACTCCTCAAAGTGTGTAGGAAAGTCTGTTAGAGGAGGTGTCTGACTAAGTCACCCACTTTTCCTTCATGCTTGATCCCTTCAGAAGTCCCTTCACAGTCTTTCTAGTTCCACTAAGCCTTAATTCAGTGTAGTTTCCCGTTTCTTCCTTGGTAACTCTGAGTAGTGTTATTTGAAGAGGTTTCTTTACTATTTGTTTGTGTGTTTTTTTAATCGGAGTTTAGTTGCTTGACACTGTTGTGTTATTTAGCAGAGTGAATCAGCTGTGCATACATGGTGTGTGTGTGTGTTTGTGTGTGTGTGAGTCGCTCAGTCGTGTCCAACTCTTTGTGACTCTGTGGACTGTAGCTGGCCAGCCTCCTCCATCCATGGGATTCTCCAGGCAAGAATACTGGAGTGGATTACCATTCCCTTCTCCAGGGGATCTTCCCAACCTGGGGATCAAACCTGAGTCTCCTGCATTGCAGGCAGATTCTGTACCATCTGAGCCACCAGGGAAAACCCCATGCATATATATTATATGCCCTCTTTTTTGGATTTCCATCCCATTTGGCTCTTTACCACAGAGCATTGAGACCACACAGTTTGAATGTCTTAAAAATGCAGGTTTCCCTGGTGGCTCAGCTGATTGAAGAATCCGCCTGCATTGCAGGAGTCCAGGTTTGGTCGCTGGATCTGGAAGGTCTGGAGAAGGAAATGGCAACCCACTCCAGTATTCTTGCCTGGGAAATCCCATGGATGGAGGAACCTGGAGGGCTTACAATCCATGGGGTGGAAAAGAGTCAGACATGACTTAGCAGCTAAACAAGAACGACTTAGCAGCTAAAGAAGAACAACAGCAACAGAATGCAGGTCGCCCTGTATTTGCCTTTCTCTAGCAAGCAGAGAATAGGGGAGTCTTTGTGAGCCTGTTATCCTTGAGGAGTTTTGTGATGTGCTGGGTTTTAATGCAAATAACCAGGGGCAATAGGAGCAACTCAAAAAAAGGAAAGAATTGGAAATCTACTCAACTCATTTCCATGTCATGCTGAGACAGATTCTCTGCTTTTGTAGGGAACTTTCTCTCTTGCCTGAAGAAATTGGGAGTGGCTGTTGGAGGCTTGTTTCTTAGATTCTTCTTTCTTTTTTAGGATCTAGGTTTTGAAATAGGGCTGATGTATAAAAAGCATGACTCCAAATCTTTAGCTGACTGTAAATACCTCCCTACGAGCAAAGATTCCTCCGCAGTGGTTCATGCTGTTAAAAATGGTATGCACGTGTCCAATCATATTTTTGGCAGATATTTATTATTAGAATGTGTTGGCTGACTTTCCCTGCAGTGATATTTAAGTCAAGTAGCATTCACTTATTTTATTTACTTATTTTTAAATTTCCAGAATAATTCTTATTGTACTCAGGATATTTACACAGTTCTCTTTAGAATTTTGGCAGATACGCAGATGAAAAAAGCACACAGGGAGAATTTGAAACGTCAGGAGCAGTTGAGAGTGGAAAGGGAAGGCCAAGGGCCCGCCAGGAAGGATGGGCTTGACTTGCTAACAAGGTTGGGTATTTGCACATACTGGTTTTCTCTGCGTGTGGATGCTCAGTCTTGCCTAACTCTTTGCGACCCTGTGGACTATAGCCCACCAGGCTCCTCTGTCCATGGAATTCTCCAGGCAAGAATACTGTAGTGGGTTGCCATTTCCTCAAGGGACCTTCCTGACCCAGGGATTGAACCTGCTTCTCCTGTGTCTCCTGTACTGCAGGCGATTCTCTACTGCTGAGCCATCCAGGAAATTGATTTTCTAGCTGTATAACACATTACCATAAACTTGGAGATGTAACACATATCATCTCACAGTTTTGGCTGGATTGTTGCTCAGCATCTTATAGAGAAGTCATGTTCTTCACTGATTGTATCTTCGTCTAGAGGCGGGTCTAGGGGAAGGAGAAGTCATGTTCTTCACCGATTGCATCTTCGTCTAGAGGCGGGTCTAGGGGAAGGAGAAGTCATGTTCTTCACCGATTGCATCTTCGTCTAGAGGCGGGTCTAGGGGAAGGAGAAGTCATGTTCTTCACCGATTGCATCTTCGTCTAGAGGCGGGTCTAGGGGAAGGAGAAGTCATGTTCTTCACCGATTGTATCTTTGTCTAGAGGCGGGTCTAGGGGAAGGAGAAGTCATGTTCTTCACTGATTTGTATCTTCGTCTAGAGGCGGGTCTAGGGGAAGGAGAAGTCATGTTCTTCACCGATTGCATCTTCGTCTAGAGGCGGGTCTAGGGGAAGGAGAAGTCATGTTCTTCACCGACTGCATCTTCGTCTAGAGGCGGGTCTAGGGGAAGGAGAAGTCATGTTCTTCACTGATTGTATCTTCGTCTAGAGGCGGGTCTAGGGGAAGGAGAAGTCATGTTCTTCACTGATTGCATCTTCATCTAGAGGCAGGTCTAGGGGAAGATGCATCTATGTGCTTTCTGGTGCTGTCAGTGGAATGCATTTCCTTCTGGTTGTAGGACTGAGGTCCCCTCTTGCTGCTGCCTGTCAGCCAGGGACGACTCAGGGCTGCTGAGTTTGCTGTCAGTCCACAAGGCTCCGTCCGTCCCAGCAACGGAGAACCTCTCTCACCTTAGATTCCTCTACATTCAAGTCTCTCTATTCCCTACTTTCTGCTGCCAACTGGAGAAAACTCTCTGCTTTTAAGGGCTCAGCTGATTAGGACAATGTTCCTATCGAAAGGTCACTGGTGCCAGGTAGTGTAACCTAATTGTTAGATCTACTCTGTCTGAAACCCCAGGGATCAGGCAGAGTACATCTAACAATTAGGTTACACTACCTGGCACCAGTGACCTTTCAATAAGGAGATAAGATAAAAGAGATAAGGAATCACAGTAGGTGATGGGCGCTTCTGAGGGGTTTTGCTTTGGGGAGCTAGTTGACCATTTGTGTTTTTAAAAGTTACTTCTACTAAATAGTAATTGAAACAGGAATGCTAGTTGGCAAGAGATGCTGAGGACCAGAACCAAGATGGTGGCCAGTGGGACAGAGGGGAAGGGATGGATTTTAAAGAACTACCCTGAACATGAGCAGACATGATTAAATGGATGTGTGGGTAGGGATGCAGGGCGGGGAAGAGAGGGTAACTGATAATGGCATCCACGTTGGTAGACAGTATAAGAAGAAAAGTGTGTGGGGGTGGGGAGACTGAGTCTAATGTAAACCTATTGAATTTGAGGTCCCTGGAATATGAAAGTGGCAATCGGCTATTGCAGTTGGATACATTGTTTGACCTTTGGAAGAGAAGTCAGGCTGGTAGGCACTGTGGGAGCCGGTACCATTTACAGTGAGTCACACAGAGGAGTGAATGAAATGGTGCAGGTGGCCAGTGAACGAGTGGGAAGAACATCAACAGCAGAGCTCTGGGCAACACTGACTCTTCGAGTTGGGGTGGCAGTGGTTTGTCCCGCTTCCCCCACCGCACCGGTAGGTGCTCCTGTACGCTCGGCCCCGTCTCTTTGGGCCGTACCCCCAGCCTAGGAACTGGATGTGCTAGACCCCATGGGGACATTACAGCAGTGATTGTGATTGAGCGTTATTGTTGTTGTTCAGTCGCTAAGTGTGTCCGACTCTTTGCCACCCCATGGACTGCAGCACGCTAGGCTTCCCTGACCTTCACTGTCTCCCAGAGTTTGCTCAAGCTGACGTCCATTAAGTCGGTAATGCCGTCTAGCCATCTCACCTTCTGTCACCCCCTTCTCCTTTTGTCTTCGATCTTTCCCAGCATCAGGGTCTTTTCCAGTAAGTCAGCTCTTCTCATCAGGTGGTGAAAATATTGGAGCTTCAGCTTCAGAATCTGTCCTTCCAATGAATATTCAAGGTTGATTTCCTTTAGGATTGACTGGTTTGATCTCCTTGCAGTCCAAGGGACTCTCAAGAGTCTTCTCCAGGACTATCATTCAAAAGCATCAGTTCTTCAGTGCTCAGCCTTCTTTATGGTCCAGTTCTCACATCTATATGTGACTACTGGAAAAACCATAACTTTGACTAGATGGACCTTTGTCGGCAAAGCGATGTCTCTGCTTTTTAACACGTTGATTAGGTTTGTCTTAGCTTTCCTGCCAAGGAGCAAGCATCTTTGAGTTGTGGTTGAGTAGTGGGTCTCCTTCAAAAAGGTTCAGGAGAGACTCTCCACAGAGAAACATTCCCGGTATCACTTTGTAACTGCCTTCAAGGCATGGCACCACCAAAAGCAGAAAACAGGAGGCCGTGGAATGAATGCCCCGGGTACCGTCCATGGAGAAATAGCGTCCTTCACTGTGATTGATTCTTGTTCTCCCCACTGTCCAACGCCAGTTCTCCCTTTATTTCTTTAATGTGGCTTTTTTTTGCTGTCCTTCGTACACTAGAATTTCAGTTACACAAAGTGATAAGAACAATGACGTTACATTTCCTCTAAGGAATGACTGATCCCTGTTTCTTGGAACACTTGAGCAAGACAGGGGACTTCCCTGCTGGTCCAGTGGTTTTGACTTCATCTTCCAATGAAAGGGGTGCAGGTTTCCATCCTGGTTGGGGAGCTGAGAACCAACAATCCTCAGGGCCAAAAAAACCAAAACATAAAGCAGAAGCAATATATATGTAACAGATTCTTGCAGTAAAGACTTTTAAAATGATCCACGTCAAATTAAATAAATCTAAACAAGACTGTTAGGACTGGGCTTCCCAGGTTGTGATAACGGTCAAGAACCCACTTGCCAATGCAGCAGACGTAAGAGACATGGGGTTCAATCCCTGGGTTGAGAAGATCCCCTGGAGGAGGAAATTGCAACCAGCATTCTCCAGTATTCCTGCCTGGAAAATCCTGTGGACAGAGGAGCCTGGCAGGCTACAGTCCATGGAGTCGCAGAGTCAGATATGACTGAAGCAACTTACCACACAGCACATTAGGACTAATTTTACGTTAGCATACTGTGTCATCTTGTGATCTTTCAGCAACTGTGAAGGGGTGGTGTTATTCAGAGAGTTTTTTTAACTCTTTAAATCTCAAATTAGAAAACAATACCCTCTTCCCGCCCCCCGCACCCCACCCACCCAATGCCTAGTCTCCTGCAGTTTTCCAGTTCAGGGTTGTGATCATGGCCTGCTGTTCATTTAGGAATTACCACCTCCTCCCACGTCTTCCCGCTCCTCTTGGTCTAGGGCAGATGGGCATCTAAGCTGAGCCCAGGTTCCTTCTCTCAAGGCAGTTTTCCAGTTCAGGGTTGTGGTCATGGCCTGCTGTTCATTTAGGAATTACCACCTCCTCCCACGTCTTCCCCCTCCTCTTGGTCTAGGGCAGATGGGCATCTAAGCTGAGCCCAGGTTCCTTCTCTCAAGAGCTGTAAAACCACGGATTCTTTTCCTCTTCAGTTCTGTGGTTTGTAATGACCAGCCAACACACTTTCAGGTTTTTATTTGCTTCTTCTAGACTAGATCACAGATTTTTAAATTATGGGATTCTCATTGGAATGCATCACAGTTCTATCAAGAATGTTAGCGTCTCATAACCTGGTATGATATCCCTGGTTGGATGCCTATTGTGGATGTTTTATCTCTAGATAAATGGAATTTGGGTCTTCCTTTTGCTTGTCCTGCCAAGACTCATCTGTTTTGTTAGTGTTGCCTAGTGACTGTTTCCTGTGGTTTGGTTCCAGGATGTGTCTACAAATGGCAAATTTCAACAGCCAGATTAGATACTAATTCATGAAAGATTTCGATCAGTGGGGGTTTCTTCTCCTCGACAAACAAGGCATCTTTACTGCATCGGAATGTATGTGTCCTGTGTGACAGACAGCTGTGTGTAACTGGTATGCACATTTGGGGTCACTTTCCAATAAGGGTGAAAGAAATTCCAATCTCGAAGTCATATTTGCACTTAGGAATGCACTTTATTCATCCCACTGCTGCTTGTAGGCATGAGTGATGGTATGCGGACGTACAGTGAGCACAAGGAATTGGTTCTTAGGATGGTGTTTGGAAGGAATAAAGAGACTTGTTATTTCTTATGGAATGCCATGGTGACAGCAAATAAAGTCACTAAAGAGCCGCCACGTTCTTTGGGGAAGTGCCCCTAGACTGAACTTGTCAAACACGCGGGATGCTTTTCAAGGATTACCCGAAGCAAAATGCTTCAGTTCATGTCTCCAGTTATTCCTTAAAAAAAAAAAAAAAAGCACTGTCCAAAATATCATGTTTTGACAAGCTTCCTTAATAATATGAAGTCAAGAATTCATTATGATAGGAAAAAAAAACCCCACTCAAATTCTAAAGGTACTTTGTTTGAAAAATACATTTTATTTTAACTTGGGGTTTCTATGATGTATACTCAGCCATGTTCTTAAGGTGTTTTACAGACATATGTACAGGCTTCCCACGTGGCTCAGCGGTAAAGAATCTGCCTGCCAATGCAGGAGACACAGGAGACTCGGATTCAGTTCCTGGGTTGGGAAGATCCCCTGGAGAAGGAAATGGCAGCGCACTCCAGTGTTCTTGCCTGGAGAGTCCCATGGACAGAGGAGCCTGGCGGGCTGCAGTTTATGGGGTCACAAGGGGTTGGACACAACAGAGAACACACACATATAGAGACATATCTGTAATATAATGAGAAGGAAATAAATAAACAGAAAGCAGGACTAAGAGAAAATGAGAAGAAGGTGGGAAGAGATGAATCCATAAAACCCATGTTTTGAAGGCTCGCCTCACAGTGTCCACATGATAAAAATACCCCAGTTGTCCACTGGATGCCTGCTTCTCCCATTAACATTACTCAAATCAATAAACCAGCAGGATTTGCCACCCCGATGCAGGAACTATAAAAACACGTTCTCTGGGACCTGGTCCTGGAGGAAGGGATGCTGGAGGAGCGATCTGAAGGATGCGGGAGGGTGTCGGGGGGACCCAGAGTGTGAAGGTGGCTTGTACAGACTTCGTTTGGCAGAAGGAATCCTGGGGGGTGGGGAGGGGCTGGAGGAAGGTTGTGTGATGGATGCGGGGGGTCAGGGGCTCCTCCCCACCCTCAAGGGCTCTGACTGCGCCCTCACGCTGCCTGGCGGTGCTGTCGGAACTGAGTCCGATAGCCGACTCTTCTGGTCTTCCTACGTGGGTTTATTCTCACAAAGATTTTGGGGGGATATAAAAGCACAAGTGAAAATGCATTTGATAACATCTTGGAGTAACCTCGGAATTTCACTTCACGTCCCCCCTAAACCCCTCAGACCCCAGGCATCCTGCTGCCCCACAGTCCTGGTTAAGCCAGGAGGGAGCAGGCGGGACTGGCTCCAAGGATCAGCCTTCAGAGAAGGGAGAGCAGGATCACCCGAGTCCTGAAGAACTTCTCAAGTCCCTCAGCCCCAAACCTCCCAGTTCAACCCCGAACACTAGTAAGGTCCAGGAAAGATGGCTCCTTTCGGGTGAGCACAGGAAAATAAGCAGAATCATCTGAACATATTGTAATATTTGGCTTTTTGCTTGAATAGAATGGTTTTAATTTTCCTGTCAGTGAAAGAACGTTACAGGCTCTTTGTTAGGGCAAAAGGCTGTACCTACTTTGAAAGCCATTCGTCTTCTGGATTCAGTTCGCCTTGTCATTTCAGTTTTTTTGTGATTGTTATTTGGTGACCATTTGCTAATGCAATTCATACTTTAAAAATAAATATAACCGCAGAATGCAAAGAAATCACCGTCTGAGGTTCAGGTGTCAGCAGAGTGATATTCTCTCGAGGTTCAGTGATCTCTTAGGATGGCTGCAGGGTGAGGGGCGACCTCGTGTAACCCAAGAGGGCGGGGTGGGTCTGGGTCTAGAACGGTCCTGGCCTCTCTTCTGTGCAGAGCTGAGCAGGCTCCACCCGCCCCTGCCTCCAGGAGCGGGAGCTGACAGGCCAAGGGATTAATGCTGGCTTTTCACGATTGCCAGCTCAGGAGCATTAAGCCAGGATGTCCCTGATCCAGAGCGGATGGTCCAAAAACCGTCCTGACCTTGGGCGTATAGACCTGGCGGTACCCCAGGGAGTCTACACGGGCTACTGCTTGTGTCCAACAGAATGGAGAACATAGGTATATAGGATCAACATGTTTGATGGTTGCAAAGACTTTTCCCCTGCATCTACTGCATTTAAATGCTAATCTGAAAGATGATATGCTTTCAGTGAAGGCCAGACTGATCATAAGTATAGTTGAAAGTGGGATCACCTATCCTGTTTTTTTGCCAGACATCTCTATTTTCATTATAGGTTTTTCATAGGTTACACAATTATTTTAATTTAAACCCACAATTTTACTGGTGAAAGGATATAATTGCATTTTTGAATTATGAGAGTGTGTGCATGCATGCTAAGTCACTTCAGTCATGTCTGGCTTTTTGTGACCCCCTGGACTGTAGCCTGCTAGGCTCCGCTGTCTGTGGAATTGTCCAAACAAGAATACTGGAGTAGGTTCCCATGCCCTCCTCCAGGGTATCTTCCCAACCCAGGGATCGAACTCACATCTCTTACGTCTCCTGCATTGGCAGGTGGTCCTTTACCACTAGCGCCATCTGGGAAGCCCCAAATTATGAGAGTAGTTTATGTAATAACCCTGAAATCTTCCTCTGTGTGCTTGCTCACAGCCTTGTCCTGTTAATAAGAGGAGACAGTTGGTGAAAAGGACACCGGTTCACTTAAGATCTGTTTATTTAAAGCACTGACTGTTATTATTCGGGTTTATTCATCATTGCCTTAGCAGTGATTCCCAGCCATTTTGGCACCAAGGACCAGTTTCCTGGAAGATAATGATCCCATGGACTGGAGGGGTGGAGATGGTCTCAACATATTCAAGCACATTACATTTATTGTGCATTTTATTTCTATTGTTGTTATATCAGCTCCACCTCAGATCATCAGGCATTAGATCCTAGAAGTTGGGAACCCCTGCTGTATAGGTTTGAAAAGTGACCATTCTACAAATTTATACTTGCTAAATGTATAGTATGAAAAGTTATATTTTCACTGTCAGCATCTGCATTGCCTCCAGGTCTTTACTTGACCAAATGAGTTATAAATAACAATTGGGGATTTTGTTTGATTTTTTTCTTATTTTTGGAGAATTGTCTTGGAAAGTAGTCATATATGGATGTGAGTTGGACCATAAAGAAGGCTGAGCACTGAAGAATTGATGCTTTTGAATTGTGGTGCCGGAGAAAACTCTTGAGAGTACCTTGGACAGCAAGGAGATCAAAGCTGTCAGTCCTAAAGGAAATCAACCCTGAATATTCATTGGAAGGACTGATGCTAAAACTGAAGCCTCAGTACTTTGGCCACCTGATGCAAGAGCCAACTCCATTGCAAAAGACACTGCTGCTTGGAAAGACTGGGGGCAGGAGGAGAAGGGGGTGACAGGATGAGATGGTTGGATGGCATCACTGACTCAATGGATGTGAATTTGAGCAAACTCAGGGAGATGGTAAAGGACAGGGAAGTCTGGCGTGCTGCAGTCCATGGTGTCGCAGAGTCAGACACGACTTAGTGACTGAACAACAATGACAATTCCCAGTAAATATTTCTCCAAGTCCCCTGTCATTCTGAATTAGAGGCTGTGGTTCTTTTTTGTGATTCAGGTTTAAAAGTCTGTGTCTCTCCCTCATCCCTCTTCCCCAGGCTTCCTTCTCTGCATTCACTTGGCACTCATTGGCTTAGTGACTTGAATCCCTAGCAGATTAACAGCAGGAAATGTTGTCTGACAGTTCACTGCCAACATCTCATACGTGTGATGTGAAACTCTTTGTACAAAAGCGATCCCAGTGTTTTTGCTGGCCAAGAAGAAGCGTGCTTCACCGGGAAGCTATTATCGGCCACGGTACTCGGCTCTGAGCACAGAAGTCTCATTTCAAACAGAATGAAATGGCTACAACAAATGAAGGCAGAAACAGATTGTGGCTGAAAGAAAAAGATGTCTTTCTAAAAGCAGTGGAGGAGCTTCACGTGCACGAAGGGGTTCTTGTATATGTGCTGAACGTGTTTTTGCAGAGAATTTCAGTCAAACCTAGGTGGGCTCTCCGCCTGTGAACTCTTCCTCCTTGCTCTGGCTGCGCTGCAGGCTTTATCTGTGATAATTCGTAACTCTCATGTTCGGCCTAGGATGTCCCTAAGTGTGCCAGTATACCCAGTGCATGTTAAAAACCGCTTTGGGTTTGTGTTTGCACAGGGTAATGGAATGTTCCCTTAGTTTTCTGATAATGATACTATTTTCAGCCATTTCCCGCTTTGACCTGTAGAGTGAGATTTGTTTTTCACGAGAGATAGGGGGTGATTTCACTGCAGATGAAAAGGCTTCAGTGGTATGTCAGTCTCTCCCAAATTTAAGCATTAGAAACTCTGAATTTGGGGGAAAAAAAAGGAAAACAAAAAAAGAAAAACAACAACAGAAAAGAACCCTGAATAAATTGGATTCCTTATGATAAGGGCCAACTGATAATCAGCAGCATTGATTGGTAATGGCTTCCTCTGGGCTAGGCAATCTGTATGCTTTCCTGTGTTTCTTGTTTTTTTAACAAATGTTATTTCTGTTTTATTGAAGAGGATGGAAGGTCTGCATTCAGTGCTGCTATGAAGGTTCCTTGGTCATCAGGGGGTTTTATGTTTGTTTGGGGTTTTTTGCAGGAGTGAGGGGCTTGAGGTACATGGGCTCATAGTTCCCCCAACCAGGGATGGAACCCACACCCCCTGCAGTGGAAGTGCAGGGTCTTAACCACCGCCAGGGAAGTCCTTTCCTGTGTATTAATTAATGCAACAGTCTTATGAGTAAGGACCAATATTATTACCATTTTTTAAGGAAGGCAGTGAAGTTCAGAAAGCTTCAGTGACTGTCTCATCTCACAGCCAGCTAGTTGTAGAGCCGGGGTCCAGCGCTAGGGCTCTCTGATGAGCCTCATTTAGAATAGAATGGTAGGGAAACAAACTTGAATTGTATAGGAATCATATCTTTAAAACTGCATCCTAAAGATATTTAAATAATGCTTGATGAATTCTAATCTCTAGACAGTTGAGACAATAGACAACTGTCTAATCTCTAGACAGTTGGGAAAATATCACTGTTTTGTTTAAAATCTAAGCTACACCAGGAAGTGGTTTCGAGTTCCTATTTTCACAGGCCTCTCCAGATCGTCACTGCTAACTGAGCCGAGTTTAAGAAAATGGCAGAATAACTATTGATGGACTTATTAATGTGTAAAAGAACTGTCATGGTTTTCTGAAAAGCTGATTGCCTGTGAATTTAAAGAACACACTAGCGAGACACATAACGTCTAGGCAGAAAAAAGTTCATCTTTGCCTCTCACATCAGCCCTCCTTGGATTTGCTGTCTGGATCACACTTGGGATTTAGGCTTCCCTGGTGGCTCAGCTGCTAAAGAATCCACCTGCAATGCAGGAGACCTGGGTTCGATCCCCAGGTTGGGAAGATCCCTTGGAGAAGGGAACGGCTACCCACTCCAGTATTCTGGCCTGGAGAATCCCATGGGCTGTATAGTCCATGGGGTTGCAAAGAGTTGGACATGGCTGAGCGACTTTCACTTCACTTCACAGAGGCTGGAGGTTTCCATTAAGTCCTGCCCCTCAGGGCATGGATTCTGGCAGTAGTGATGGGGATAATGGCCTTCCTGCTGTGCTTATTAAACTTGGCATTGAAAGTACACTTGAGACAGAAAGCCCCAAATGGAAGTAAATGTACACAGGGCTGCTGGGGCCAGGGAGCGCTTCTCAGACCCTCCTGGCCTCGGAGTTCTCTCAGGTACTTAATTCTGTTGTCACAGACCAGACACCGTCATCATCTTTTATTCATGAGTTGACCACAGACTCTTGCTATTTTCTAAGTGTAGATTTAAATTTAAAAAAAGAAAAAAAAAACCACTTAAATTTCAGGACAGACAGTGTTAGAACATTTTTCTAACAGAAAAAGGAAAACCGAGGGAGAAATGACTTACATGGAGTCCTGGTGTCCAATGTAGGCTCAAGCTCCAGCCAGGTCAGTTTGTGGAGCTCTTCAGATGCTCCTAAACACCAGGCAAATGGTGATGCCATCATTTAGAAATTAAGAGAATTCCATTTGACCTTTAGAAGTGAGGAGAATGGAGAGGCATTCAGTGAGGAAATATGCAATTACAGAAGGAAGCATGAAAAAAGAGATGGCATTTTGCAACAAGACTAATCCAAGGTAATGGGAGGAGAAATTCCTCCAGATTCACGCCAGGAGCACTTACTAGGCACATATGTTGAATGTTTTTGGTGT
Source organism: Muntiacus reevesi (assembly GCF_963930625.1). Taxonomy (NCBI): domain Eukaryota; kingdom Metazoa; phylum Chordata; class Mammalia; order Artiodactyla; family Cervidae; genus Muntiacus; species Muntiacus reevesi. The sequence continues at coordinate 37,140,673 of NC_089252.1, read as the reverse complement.
TTAGGACATTCTGTGGGGGACATTAAAAAGAGTGACCAGTTTCCTGTCCTTGGGGGGCAGAAATGCAAGTTCACGAAGTGCCTCAATCCATGGGAAGGTATAATTTGCAGGAGAAAATCAGCATCGGTTTGAGGAAGATACACGGTGGAGAGATGGAAGTGCTGATAGGGCTGGTGCACCCTCAAATTTCAAAGCAGCTGAAATAAAGGTACGGAAATGTCAATTTCTCTGCAAGTTCTCAATATCGTATGTATTTCCTTGTATTAACACACGTGGTTTAGCCTAAGCTATAACAGACCTAAAGAACATATTTAAAAGCAGAGACATCATTTTGCTGAAAAGGTCCATCTAGTCAAAGCTATAATTTTTTCTAGTCATGTACGGATGCGAGAGTTAGACCGTAGAGAAGCCTAAGTGCCAGAGAATTGACTCTTTCAAACTGTGTTGCTGGAGAAGACTCGAGAGTCCCTCGGACAGCAAGGAAATCAAACCAGCCAATCCTAAAGGAAATCAATCCTGAATATTCATTGGAACGACTGATGCTGAAGCTGAAACTCCAATACTTTGGCCACCTGATGCAAAAGGCTGATTCATTGGAAAAGACCCCTGGGAAAGATTGAGGGCAAGAGGAGAAGGCGGGCAGCAGAGGCTGAAATAGTTGGATGGTGTCACCAACTCAATGGACATGAATTTGAGCAAACTCAGGGAAATAGTGAAGGAGAGGGGAGCCTACTGTGCTGCGGTGGACACAACAACTGAACGATAAAATGTAACAAGACTTTTTTTTAAGCAACAGTTTATAGAAATGCACACAGATCCTGAGGAGCCTTAAGGATGTACCTGCAGCCTTGGTGCTTCCCCTCCTCCCACCCCACGTCCCTCTTCTAAGAAGTAGGGACCACTGATGAGCTATACTTCTCAGGCAGGGCGAAAGTCTCTGCCTCATTTTCTCTGTGATTGTGCAGCTTAAGAAAATAAGAACTGCAGCCCATCTTCTCAGGCGAGGACATTATACTTGACTTTACAAATTTCTCTAATTTCAGCGTTTAGCCTTTCTTGCAGGCTGATTCATAGCTTTGAGAGACTGAAAGAAAAGACAAATTCTATTGAAGTCTTGTGCTGAGATTTAGTACAATTTGGGCTCATGTTTGGGAGCACAGATCAAGCCACAATTTCCAGAAACTTTTAGGAGGACGTGTGCACAGGTGTGGGCTTCCCAGGTGACACTGGTGGGAAAGAATCAACCTGCCAATGCAGGAGACACAGGTTCAATCCCCGGGTGGAGGAGGGCATCGCGACCCACTCCAGGGGTCATATTCCTGCCTGGAGATGCCCACAGACAGAGGAGCCTGGCAGGCTACAGTCCATAGCGTCACACAGAGGCGGAGATGACTGAAGCGATGTCGCACGCACACAGGCACAGGTGTGCTGACTCCTGGTCAGCTACCAAGAGCAGCTCCTCCCTCCATCCTCTCCCAAGCTCAGAGCCCTGTGTGTGTTTGCTCCTTCTCGTCTCCTCCCTAACGTGCTGGGCAGAAGGTGAATGCTTCTGCTAAATCAAGACATTTCCTAACCCACCTGGGGTTTTTAGTATGGTATCAGGTTCTTCAGTTAAAGTCTATATGTTTTGGCTTTCCCAAGGGAAAATGCCACCACTTAAAAAAAAAAATTCAACAAACTCGAAAGCATTTTTATTTTGTGTATTTTGTTCATAGTTTTCAATGCAAGTTCATTCTTTGGTTTGTATATTGGTTGGTTTTTTAGTTTGGTGGTTTAACATTGTTTGTTTGTATCATTTTATTTCAGCCTTTGGTTGGTTTTTCATTTCTTGAGAACTTAATGTTTTTTAAGAAAATTTGTTGGAAAGAATATCTTAAGATTTTAAGACTGTGTTTTGTATGTAAATAAAGTTTATTATCATGTAGCTATCAGTTTGGATCTAAGAGGCTTGAAAGAAACTGGTATGAAAAAGTTACACATTTCCTCAAAAAAAGAAACGTTGCTTTGGAGTCCTCCTATTTAAGAGTGTAAATTGTAAACTTAATTTAAGTGTACCTTTCAACCATACCTGCAAACGAGATCTTGAAAACCTACAAAGACCGTGCTTCCACCTTCAGAAATTCTGATTTCTTTTTTCCTGACATGGGTTCCTGGATATTGGTATATTTTTACTGCTCCCAGGATCCAAGGTTGAAAACCCTAGGTTAAATTATTGCTTCTGCAACAATAGTTATGATATGCTGGCAAGAAAAATTTTATGTAAATTTTCATCACAGTACCTTTTTAATCTCTTGATGATATTTGACCAAAATGAGGTCCCATAAAAAGTGTAGGAGGGACTCTCCTGGCAGTCCGGTGGTTAAGACTCCATGCTTCCAATGCAGGGGCATGGGTGTAATCCTTGGTAGGAGAACTGAGATCCCATTTGCCACGCAGCATGGCAAAAAAAAGTGTAAGTGGCTTGATAGCATGAAGAATGTCTTTATAGTCGGTCGGGATAAAAGGTGATGCACAGACAGACAGCTGCAATGTAAGGTGGAATGTGGAAAGTACCCTCTTGGTACCATAAGTGCTCAAATGTCCAGAGATGAGAGACATCACATTTGGCTGGGAGGACAGGAAGTGCTATAAAGAAGTGGCACTAGAGAAGCGTTGTGAAGGATGAGAGCTGACAGCAAAAGGCCAGGCAGAGCTTTTTGGGACATTTAGAGCTTCACTAAGGGTAACATCCATAATGGACTGAAACACATCAAGCCTCGTTTACCCCCATGAGTTAATAGTGGTAACATAAGACAGAAATTCTAATTGGTGACTTTTGGATGATGCTAGAGACCTGACTTGTCTTGAAATTGAACAGAGGAGAAGGTGCGAGTGTTGATCCTGGCTTCGTCAAACTGTGTCACTGGATAAATAATTTTGACAAAGAGACTCTCTTTGTAGACATGCTCCAGCTGATCAGTGGGGGAGCAATGACGAGAATTAAAATGTTCCCATCTTGCCATCTCAAATCGGTGGGTCTAGGGCAATGATCATTAGTGACTGTGCTTCCCAGATGGCTTAGTGGTAAAGAAACCGCCTGCCAATGCAGGAAACATGGGTTCAGTCCCTGGGTCAGAAAGATCCTCTGGAGAAGGAAATAGCAACCCACTCCAGTATTCTGGCAGGCTACAGTCCTTGGGGTCACAAAGGAGTTGGACATGACTTAGCAACTAAACAACAACAAAATATTATGAAAAAGGCAAGAGTCACTGAATGCCTCCTGATGAAATCACACAGCATCTTTTTTAGAAAACAGTCAAATAAGAATTCTGGTCAAGCTTCCAGAGTTTACTGTCAGTTTACAGGAAATACAAAAGACAGAGGAACATGTTAAATTACACCATGGAGACGCAAACAGCAAGTCTAGACTGAGGGAACTCTGCAGGCAAATGACCTGATCTCCAAGACAAGTTAATTTCAACAGGAAAACCAGGATAAATGGAAAACTTGCAGATTCAGAGAGACTATGGAGATATGACAGCCTATTGCAATGTATGGGCTTATCAAAGAAAATGAAAAGAAAATCTTTGAAATCATTTGGATAAATTAAAGTATTGACTACATATTTGGTGATAGTATGGACTGATTGCTAATTTTGTTTAGATGTGATGAAGGCATTGCAGTTATATTTTTTGAAAGAGCAGAGTTACATGCTAAAATAAATAGAGACAAAATTATTTGCTTAGATGCTTCCAAATAACTGGGGGGTAGGATGAGGGGAGCAAAACTCAGATGAACCAAGGTTGTGATCTTCAAAAGGCATTTGTTAAAACTGAGTGAGAAGTATACAGGGTTTCATATGCTGTTGTCTCTACTTTTGGAACTGTTTGAAATTCCCCAGTCCTGAAACATTTTGAAGTTTATTTTCAGAACTTGTTCCTCTAATCAGAAAAGTAAAAGTGAAAATAAACATTTTAATATAAACTTCCCAGGTGATGCTGGTTGATAAGCTATACCTTGAGAACTAGTGTTTTACAGACATAAAAATCTTGGAGTAACTTTGACTTCGGGAAGTTTCATTAATGTTGCGGAAAGACTTGTTTCATCTGCTGTGTTTGAGTGGTGGTGATGGCTGTATCTTCATCTTCTCTATTAGAAACCCAATTTTAAGAAGGAAAGAAAAGGGTGGAGAGAGGGCAGTCCATCATTGGTTTGTTGTTGTTTAGTCACTAAGTCGTGTCCAACTCTCTTGCAACCCCATGGACTGTAGCCCACCAGGCTCCTCTGTCCATGAGATTTCTTAAGCAAGAATGCTGGAGTGGGTTGCCATTTCCTTCTGCAGGGGATCTTCCCAACCCAGGGAGTGAACCAGTGTCTCTTGTGTTGGCAGGGAGGTTCTTTACCCACTGTACCATCTGGGAAGCCCATTGGTTTGTAACTGCAAAGCAAGCTCAGCATTTCATGTTGTTCATATGTTAATAGTGAAGGATTACATGAACTGCGAATGCATTTGAGTCAGAGACATGACTTAACAACTCACAGGAAACAGCAAATGAGATTAAAAAGTGTTTGTCTCCAGTTAAGTAAATTGTCCATTGATTTTAGAATCAGTCAGTTCAGTCACTCAGTTGCGTCCGACTCTTTGTGACCCCATGAATCGCAGCACGTTAGGCCTCCCTGTCCATCACCAACTCCCGGAGTTTACTCAAACTCATGTCCATTGAGTCGGTGATGCCATCCAGCCATCTCATACTCTGTCGTCCCCTTCTCCTCCTGCCCCCAACCCCTCCCAGCATCAGGGTCTTTTCCAATGAGTCAGCTCTTCGCATGAGGTGACCAAATTATTGGAGTTTCAGCTTCAGCATCAGTCCTTCCAATGAACACCCAGGACTGATCTCCTTCAGGATGAACTGGTTGGATCTCCTTGCTGTCCAAGAGTCTTCTCCAACACCACAGTTCAAAATCGTCAATTTTTTGGTGCTCAGCTTTCTTCACAGTCCAGCTCTCACATCATCCAGACATGACCCCTGGAATTTTGGAGCCCAAAAAATAAAGTCTGCCACTGTTTCCACTGTTTCCTCACCTATTTGCCATGAAGTGATGGGACCAGATGCCATGATCTTAGTTTTCTGAATGTTGGTTTTAAGCCAACTTTTTCATTCACCCTCTTTCATCAAGAGGCTCTTTAGTTCTTCACTTTCTGTCATAAGGGTGGTGTCATCTGCATATCTGAGGTTATTGATATTTCTCCCAGCAATCTTGATTCCAGCTTGTGCTTCTTCTAGCCCAGCATTTCTCATGATGTACTCTGCATATAAGTTAAATAAGCAGGGTGACATTATACAGCCTTGACGTACTCCTTTTCCTATTTGGAACCAGTCTGTTGTTCCATGTCCAGTTGCTTCCTGACCTGCATATAGGTTTCTCAAGAGGTGGATCATGTGGTCTGGTATTCCCATCTCTTTCAGAATTCTCCACAGTTTATTGTGATTTTAGAATAGCTCTGTCCAAAAAAGCATTTTTTAATCTACTGAATTCGTGACTCATTATGACAACATATAAACACACCCTATGAAAATTAGGTGCCTAGATTTGATCACTTCATGAACATCCTTTCTTTGGGAACCAAATATTTAACTCTCTAAAAGTTCCAGGTGGCTGTTGAGCTTTAGTCATATTTTAGATATTATTACCCAAAGATACACATGATGTCAAACATGTAGAAATAATTGACTTGAAAACTTCAATAATATGCTAGAAGAAAATCATCTGCGTAAAAAGAGTCAGTGTAGGGGAGGTGAGAGTGATCACAGAGGGGATCCTGTGTGGGGCTGGAAAATAGTCCTGTTTTGTGTCCTGTCTCAACCCCAGCCACTGCCAGGGTCTTGCCCTTTACGTGTGCGGAAGCCCCGTCTGGGCTCTGGGGCAGCGAGCTGTGATCATAGTGATGGTGACCATGAGCACAGGGGCCCTGTAGCCTTGAGCCCGTGATCACCTGCCTTCTCGTGGAGTCTTCCGTTCTCACTCAAGGATGAGCAGGAGTGAGAGGTGAGAGGCGTTTCTGGTGTCATCCTACTGGCTGGGGGCTGTGCTGAGATTTAGCAGATCGGAATTTCATTGTTTACAGGTAACCGTCTATAGTGAAAGTGAAAGTCGCTCAGATGTGTCCACCTCTGCGACCCCATGGGCTATACAGTCCATGGAATTCTCCAGGCCAGAATACTGGAGTGGATAGCCTTTCCCTTCTCCAGCAGATCTTTCCAACCCAGGGATTGAACCCAGGTGTACCACATTGCAGGTGGATTCTCTACCAGCTAAGCCACGAGGGAAGCCCAACCATCCATTGTAGGAGAGGTCAAACTAGTCAATCCTAAAAGAAATCAACCCTGAATATTCCCTGAAAGGAACTGATGCTAAAGCTCCAATGCTTTGGCCACCTGATGTGAAGAGTTGATTCATTGGAAAAGACCCTGATGCTGGGAAAGATTGAAAGCAGGGAAAGGGGATGACAGAGGACAAGATGGTTAGATGGCATCACCAGCTCGATGCACGTGAGTTTGAGCAAACTCTGGGAGACGGTAAAGGACAGGGAAGCCTGTCATGCTGCAGTCCATGGGGTTGCAAAGAGTCACACTTGACTAGCAACTGAACAACAACAACATTATATAGTAGATTCTAAACAAACCATCTTGGTTCTTAGAGCCAAAACAGACAGAAACAATTCCCTTTAAACCCCTCAGTGTTAAGAATGGACCACTATGTTATTGTCTTAAGAACTGTTTGTTAATGAAAGAAAAAGAAAGTAATTTTGCCCTGAAGCTGGTTATTTCTATGTGGAAAACAAAAGAAAGGACAAACTAATATGAATATAGAAATTTGTGGAAAAGGAAGCCTGAAAAGAATTTTGTGTGTGATTAAATTTAATTGAACAAATGCATTTTAATACTGTATTAAAGGTGTAAAATAGTGGAAAACTAAAAGGTATATGTTTGTATGTGTGTATATAAATACATAGTGTCCAAATACGTTTAAGAAAAATGTCTAGTCTATTCAAGAGAAAGCTGTGGGTCATTGTTGTTCAGTCGCTAAGTCATGTGACCCCATTTTTGACCCCTTGAATTGCAGCACGCCAGTCTTCCTTGTCCTTCACGATCTCCTTGAGTTTGCTCAAATTCATGTCTATTGAGTTGGTGATGCCGTCAAGCCATCTCATCCTCTATCACCCGCTTCCCCTCTTGCCCTCAATCTTTCCCAGCATCAGGGTTGTTTCCAATGAATCAGCTGTTTGCATCAGGTGACCAAAGTATTGGAGCTTCAGCTTCAGCATCTGTCCTTCCAGTGAATATTCAGGGTTGATTTCCTTTAGGACTGACTGGTTTGATATCCTTGCTGTCCAAGGGATTCTCAAGAGTCTTTTCCAGCAGCACAGTTTGAAAGCATCAATTCTTTCGTGTTCAGCCTTCTTTTTTGGTCCAACTCTCACATGGGTCATTAATAGAAATCAAATGGTGAGGAGCCAGAAAAGTAAGAACCTGTTAGCACAGTGGTCTCTGCCTGAGCCAACCTTTCCACCTTTTAAACAAAAGGAAGAAGAGAAATAATTAAAACAATGCCCAAGGCTGCCTGCAGCGTGTTGAGAATAATTCCTCCATTGAGGGCCTGGCTGAGGTCCTCTGGGTCAAAGAAAGTAGAAGTTTCTGTAGAGGAAAGTTTGGTTATTTGTGTTTTTGTTTTTGCTTATTGAGAAAGTACTTAGCCAGACACTGGTGTTTATTTGTGTGTGTGTGTGTGTGTGTGTGTGTGTGTGTGTGTGTGTGTGTGTGTTGTGTATATTGTGTTCTGCTTTGGAGATCCAACCAGTCCATCCTAAAGGAGATCAGTCCTGGGTGTTCATTGGAAGGACTGATGCTGAAGCTGAAACTCCAATACTTTGGCCACCTCATGCGAATAGTTGACTCAATGGAAAAGACCCTGATGCTGGGAGGGATTGGGGGCAGGAGGAGAAGGGGACGACAGAGGATGAGATGGCTGGATGGCATCACCAACTCAATGGACATGAGTTTGAGTAAACTCCGGGAGCTGGTGATGGACAGGGAGGCCTGGCGTGCTGCGATTCATGGGGTCGCAAAGAGCCGGACACAACTGAGCAACTGAACTGAACTAAAGCAGTTAGGCAATAAATATGATTGATATCTAAAGAAAGAGCAGGGTATTTTTTTTAATTGTTTACTTATTTGGGCTACACTAGATCTTAGTTTTGGCATGTGGGATCTAGTTCCCTGACCAGGGATTGAACCCAGGTCCTCTGCATTGGGAGTGGGGGTTCTTGGCCACTGGACCATCAGGAAAGCCCCAGAGCAGGGTATTTTAATGTTGTGCGTGTGGTGAGTTGCTTCTATCCTGTCTGACTCTTTGCAACCCTGTGGACTGTAGCCCGCCAGGCTCCTCTGTCCGTGGGTTCTCCCAGTAAGAATACTAGAGTGGGTTGCCATGCCCTCTCCAGGGGAATCTTCCCAACCCAGGGATCAAACGCACATCTCTTGTGTCTCCTGCACTGGCAGGCTGGTTCTTTACTACTAGCACCATTTTAGTACCAAGGATGTTTATCAGCCCCACAAGGAGCTGTTTGTTCTCCTACAACAAAAAGGCCAACTGAGCCCTACATTACATGTTCTGCCTCTTGTCAGTCACTTAGACTGATAACAGCTGACGTTTATGGGATGCTTGATGTGCATAATCATTGGATCAAGTTTGAATGCTTTTGTTCTGGGAGATAGTGAAGGACAGGGAAGCCTGGCATGCTGCAGTCCATGGGGTCGCAAAGAGTCAGACATGATTGAGTCAGTGAACAACAACGCTGCAAAGAAGTAGATGGCATCATACCCATTTTACAGAGGGAGAGAGGTCTGCACAGATGTAAGGGACATAAGGAAGATTCAGAATTAGGTTTATCTGTTAAACCGACACAGGCACCAGCAAGACTGCCTCTCTCATCTGAGTCCTCTGAGCCTCTGTGCTCTTATCTCTTTTAAACTGGAGATCTTACCAAAGGAAGCGTCAGAAGAACCAATTTGTTTTTTCGTGTGTGTGAAAACTTTATGATTTACTAAGCATTTTTCAGAAGTAATATGCCATTATTTACAAATACAAGATTTAAACTAGCAGGCAGCATTTTGTTGTCATAGCATTTACCCATATCCGTTGAGTGTTAAGCAGTTTTGCTAACATGTAATTTATTTTCATACATTATTAAACTTTATTCAAATATAACATTGATTATTTAGCTAGCTATAAACCAGGCTTCACTTTTCTATCCTAAATTTATCTTTTCTCCTAAATAGTCATGCTTGAGGGGGCTGAGTAATTTCCAATATGTTTGCAGTTGCACAGTAATACATACCACTTACAGATCTTCTGAATACTTTCTCTTTTGGCATGCCCATTGTTTATCAATTTTCTTATTTTTCTCTTACTGCATTAAATCTTAGAGACAAATATGCATAATGTACGAGATGTGAAATGTTGCTACTATGCAAACAAAAAGTAGTTTAGCTTAATTGCTGACGGTTAATCCATCTCAGACTTCAAGGCCAAGTTGAAAGGGCTTTGAAGTCTTACATGAAAACATGATAGATGCTGTGTATCACCATAAATTAAGCTGATGGATTTTTTTTCCCCAGATGATTGCCTTTTTCCAGGCATGAATACTGGAGTGGGTTGCCATTTCCTACTCCAGGTTATCTTCCCAACCCAGGAATCAAACCCATATCTCTTGTATTTCCTGCAATGGCAGGCAGATTCCTTACCACTGCACCATTAGGTCCACTCGATTCAGCCTTTTTTCTAGTTAAAAAGGAGATGGTGAATTGATCACACCCACTCATCATTTACTGAACAGTTAGAACAAGCAGCATTTTAAAGTGTACCCATTTTAATCATGGCAGTTGAAGAGCTTTTTTGGTAACTTGCTTTTCTGTTTTGTTCTTCATAGAAACGCTCCAGAGGCCAAGTGCTATTTGATAAAGTCTGTGAACATCTGAATTTGCTAGAAAAAGACTATTTTGGGCTTACATATCGAGATGCTGAAAACCAGAAGGTGAGTGGTTCAGAGCAATAGAGAATCTTCTGGCTTCAGCTGCCCTTCACTGCAAAAAAGTGAACTAAAACTGAATCGGTAGATTGTATTCTCCACCCACCCCTCACGCCCCTCCACCTCACATACACTGTGTGAGGCCCTAAATGCTGTTTATCACCTTATTTCTTCATGACGGAAATTATCAACAACTTCCTTTAATCTTGAGTCTTTTGGAAACAGTCAGTGTGTCTGCTCTTCATGCTTGAGTTCTTTATGCTTCCAGAAAAGCATTGTATATAGTGCTTTGGGGAGGGTGTGATAATATTTCAGTGGATTTGAGCCACTGAGAATCAAATACATTGATACACAGAAAACATGTTCACTGGATGCTGTTAATTCGTCTTATTATGCTTTCATATTCTTGCCGCATCACAATATGAGATGTGTCTTGTCTTAGGTATCCAGTCTACCTCCGTAGACTCTTAGAGCTGATGCAGCCTCTTTAGGCCTTTTCCTCACTTATCCTCTCAACCACCTGAAAAATGAGGAAGAAGAAATTGTCTCCTTAATACTGGAAACTGAGCCACCACAATCGTGTTCATAAATGTTACTTGTTTGGTTGTCATTCTGTGACTCATACTTAATCTTAACTGAATTCACTGGACGATGTCTTAACTTCATCATTAAATGCCTGGGTGTTCTGATGAAGAAAATCATAAAGTCTCAAACAAGTGTTTGTTTGTGAGGAATGCATTCTAAGAAGGTGCTTTAAAATCTATAATCACAGAAGTCACTACGTGGGGGCTGACCATCTAGGACATCAGTGGAGTCACGTTACACATAGCCAACTCTACATCTTCTCACGTTCTGCATCTGCAGATTCAACCAACAGAAGATCAAAAAATATTTTTTTAGAAAATTCCAGAATGTTCCGAAAACAGAATTTTTAATTTGCTGGTGTACCAGCAGCTCTTTGTATCGCATTTCCATTGTATTAGGTGTTAGAAATAATCTAGAGATGACTTCAAGTATATGAGGGGATTGCATAGGTTGTATACAAATACTGTGCCATTTCATGTCAGGGACTTGAGCATCCCCAGATTTCAGTGTCATCTGGACCCTGTGACCAATCCTCTGAGGGACTGGGGGATGGCTGTACCTTCAGTTTTTTTCTCCTAATTTGTTTGAACATAGAATCCGCCATCTTTTCTCCTCTGTTTCTATACTAGCTTGAATCCCTGAAGGCACTTGTGAAATAATTTTGTCCAGTCTCAATCCTGCGCGCACACACATCTTCTCATGAGATAAGAGCCGGCGCCCTCTTGGGACGAGTGAAGGCAGCTGGACGTATTAGGGGCAGGACCCAGCTGGGGGCCCTTCCAGCAGCCGCTCCCGGTTCCCTCCCAAATGCACTTAGCACGTGTCTCTACCCACTCAACACGAAGTCATTTCTCTTCTTTTCTGATTCATATTCAGACTCTCACTTCTTTTTCAGAACTGGTTGGATCCTGCTAAGGAAATTAAAAAACAGATTCGAAGTAAGTTCCTTTGGATTATTTTGTGTAGAAATGGGAGGAAGATTTTCAAACCATGGGCTTATCTGAATTAGTACCTCATACCCACGTGGCTGGTGTGGATACAGTATTTTGAAAGACAGATTAAGATCTCAAGTTTTATATTTGGCAGATTTCTCTGGCTCAGATACCCATCACCCGTTATGAATTATTACAACCTGGGGAGAAAATGACATGACTTTTGACCTAGTCCCTTGCCTGTACACAGATGTGAGATATGATTTATCAGTTGGTGCCCCTGTTGACAATCATTTTAAAGTCCCAAACTTAGTTATTAATGTTATATTATCCCTAACCAAAGTGTGAAAGGCAAGCAATCAAGCTAGAAGTAACAGTCATTTAATAACAAGTCAGACTGTATTTTATTATCTGATGATAGCTTCTTTCCTTAGCCCCTAATGGCAAATTAAGAAATGCACATTTCACATTTCCTAATGGACAGAACAACTACAGGAGCAACACAGAAAGTTTAAAACAGGTAACTAATAAGTATTAGACAGGGTGCTAAATCTTAGTAGTAATTAAATGCTAATTAACATGAGACATTTTTTCACCTATTCAGTGAAAATTGCACTTGTAGCATAGGGAGTTGGGAATGAAGAATTTTTTTTATTTTTAACGCTTTTCTATAGCTGTTGCTTTTTGCTATGGATAAATGGTAAAAGATAGATATACTTTATGGTTTCAAATAACTAGTTACTTTTTTCAAGCAGTTCATTTTTTATCAATAAAACCTAGTTTAATTTTCCAGAGCAGAAATATTAAAATTTTAATAATTCCCTGCACTGGCAATTTTGTACTCAGTTGGGAGAAATATAACCCTTTAAGAAGACACTTTTTGTCAGTATTTATTAGAATTTAGAAGGTACTTATTCTTTGACCCCTAATTTTACTTGTAGAAGTGTTATCAGTGTATGTGTTAGACAGGAGTATGTGCATATGTGTACATGTAGGAAAGTTCATTATAATACCATTGGTATAGCAGAAAACTGTTTCAACTTAAATATCCATGTATAAGGAAATGATTAAATCGATCATGAAATAGCCATATCTTGAAATACTAGGTAGCTATTAAATAGAATGAGATAGAATAAATATAGTTTTAGCTCTCATTAGTGAGACCTTAAAGAAATAAATCATATTTGTTTAAACAGAATTATGTGTAGGGACTTCTCTGGCAGTCCAGTAGCTAAGACTCCACACTTCCGCTGCAGGGGGTGAGGGTTCAGAGAACTAAGATCCCCACGTGTGGTGCGGTCCAGTGCAGCAAAACAGAGTTATGCATGTATATAGGTATGTGGATTATTGGGAAGAGCATGAGTGTTATTAACAGTAAATGCCCCCCAGAAATGCCCTGCAGGGTAAGGGGTTGAGAACAACTAATTTTTTCTTTAATCCTTTTCTGTAGCTGTTGCTTTTTACTATGGATAAATGGTAAAAGGTAGATATACTTTATAATTTCAAATAACTAGTTAATTTTTTCAAGCAGTTTATCTTTTGTCCATAAATCTAGTTTAATTTTCCAGAGCAATTGATTCTATTTGGAGACTAAATTTAAGACCAGTTTATTAATAAGAGCATCATTCCCATCAAAGTTTTCAACAGTTTACTATTAAAAGAGAACAGATCTTTCTAGTGCCTTTGAATGTGCTGAGACCTCCAAATACCCTACGTGCAAATAAAAAGTAATTAGTAGTAAGCAGTTTGAAGTGGTTTAATGCTAGGTAATATCTCAAAATAGTGAATTTTTCCTTAGATATTAGAGAGCCTGATGAATTATTTGTACAATGAAAACATCTTCACCATATTTTTGAGAGGAATTTAGTGTCATCACTAACAAGATACTTGATAATGAAGTAGTTTGATAGAAGTAAGTTGGGATTGAAACCAGGGAAAGCTATAGATGTGATAAATAGGTGAAAACACACCTTTATCCAGAGAGGTCCAGTAAAAACTTTAAGATGATGGATATGTTCTGAGAACCGTTTTATGGAGTTATTAAAAGCAGATGTGCTGAAATATGTCTTAGCATTTTGTGTGCTTTATTTAAGTTCTTTGTAGTCACCTAATTAATAAACTACTATTTCATACTTGGGTGATTTATAGTCACAAAACACTTTGAAAATGTATTAAATGTTCAAGGATAAATCATAGTACTGTTGCAGGAAAGAATGTATGTATCAACAGGTAGTTTTTTTGCTGTTAATGGAATTCTTTTTTTTTCTTTCTCTCTTTATTTCCCATGTATCCCTTCTCCTACCTTTCTTTCTAAGAGACAAGCTAAAGGGACAATCAGACATGAGATTTAAAGGAAATTTTCCTCATGTAGATTAGACAGTGTTTGTGACAGCAACATAAAATCAAGAGATAATCGTGCAAAGGAGGCACAGAAAATTGGGAATTTTTGGAAATGGAATTTGGTGTTTTTGTCTATATTTCTCATTGTTTCCTGTGTACTAAATACCTTCTTTCCACCAAAGTTACATTCTGTTAGTATCAAGGCAGAAAAGTATTATCAGACCTCATGTAATTATTGTACAATCACCTTCTCTTCTAAACACACATAATAAAAGGATATTTCCATTATTTTTATGTTGTAGGTCCACAGTAGTTCTCTAGCATGAGATTTTCAAGACAATGGCAATGTAGCTGATAGAGATTTTAAATCACAAATTTATGAGAAATAGAAAATTCTGAGCCTGTAGACTTTATTCTTATAAAAAAAGTCTTATTCCAGTCATCTTTTACGCCTAACAGATCTAAAATTTCTGAATCTACTATCTTAGGGTATAGTGTATTTACAATATAGTGATTTCATGATATAGAATATATGATAATCATTTATGCTATAAATGTAGTATATTTAGACATTTTAAGATTTGGCAGGCATAGAAGACTAAAGTTAGAATTTTTGCATAATAATGAATTCTCTTTAGTTTCACAGTTTTCTAATTATCATAAATTTGTAATTTAAAAGCCTATATCAGTGTTATAGAGTGTCATTTTTATGCACTGAGACTCTTCCAATTCCGAAATCTCTAACCAGAGTCATCATTTGAGCAGATTCAGCCTTACAGGCCTATTTATGGCATAACCATAGCTTCTCAGTGATTTGTTCCTACCAAACTGTCTATGGGGATATGTATTTCAGTTTAAATCTGCCTTGCATATTAATTTCAAATTTTATGCCTCATTTCACTGAATTTTTTTCCCTTGATTATGATATAGATTATATTTTCTTTAAGCTTTTCCACTTTTCAAAATAATGTCCTATGAGACCTCATTGTCATTTGAGTTATAATCTTTAGTTCAGTTCAGTTGCTCAGTCATGTCTGACTCTTTGAGAACCCACAGGCTGCAGCATGCCAGGCTTCCCTGTCCATCACCAACTCCCAGAGCTTGCTCAAACTCATGTCCATTGAGCCAGTGATGCTATCTAACCATCTCTTCCTTTGCCACCCCCTTCTCCTCCTGCTCTCAATCTTCCCAGCATCAGGGTCTTTTCCATGAGTCAGCTCTTTGCATAAGGTGGCCAGAGTATTGGAGCTTCAACTTCAGCATCAGTCCTTCTAGTGAATGTTCAGGATTGATTTCCTTTAGAATGGACTGGTTTGATCTCCTTGTGGAAATCAGAGCTGTGGAGTGGAGTAGAGTGGAGCCTAGGGATTGGCATTTTTACCAAGCCCCTCAGATGCTTCTCAGGCCCACAGTCCTTTGAAACTCACTTTCCTGTAATGAGGATTTTTGCATTGAAATATCTTTCTTCTATTTTTATTACCTCTTAGTTTCCAGCTTAGAGTGTTTACCCTGAATTTATTATGAGTTTGTTTAATTGCATTGCTAAACGATTCATTGGATTCACTTTGAAGTGGATGAAAATTATAAAAGAGCAGTAAATCCATTTCCCATAACTAATCCATTAGCTTTCATTCCAGTTGCTTGGGGGCGAGCCAGCTCCCATTATGAACTTCACCATTGGCAAGTGTTCTGTTTTAGCAGGAAGTGAATAGGAATCAATAGGAGAGTAAAATCAAACCAGATTATTTTTAGAATAACAGGAAGACTTTTTCGAGAAAAGGGGGAAA
The DNA here is from genome assembly GCF_963930625.1 of Muntiacus reevesi. Classification (NCBI taxonomy): domain Eukaryota; kingdom Metazoa; phylum Chordata; class Mammalia; order Artiodactyla; family Cervidae; genus Muntiacus; species Muntiacus reevesi. The sequence goes on along the minus strand of NC_089252.1, from coordinate 37,124,960 downwards.
AATAATCACTAAGAATACATTTGATTGACAGATATGTTATGACTTGTAACTCTTAGAGCCGGTGTTTTGGGAATATTTTCTGGGTGGTTTAGAAATGACATGAAACACCCAGTAATACCTGGTCTTATAACTAAGTCCTTTATAAGTCAACTTAAGAGGGATCCCTGCCAGGTGGAAGTCTAAATGTAATATGAGTAATAATGTCAAGAACAAACCATTAATAAATGGACCATGCCATTGATGACAGAAACAGAGGTAACCTATGCAGCCTGTGCTACTCAAGCAAGAGAATAGTGCAAAGGATAGAGCTGGTGCATACTTATCATGCTGTCACTGTTGTTTTTTGTTTGTTTTTTTTTTTTCATTTATTTTTATTAGTTGGAGGCTAATTACTTTACAATATTGTAGTGTTTTTGCCATACATTGACATGAATCAGCCATGGATTTACATGTGTTCCCCATCCCAATCCCCCCTCCCGCCTCCCTCTCCATCCCATCCCTCTGGGTCTTCCCAGTGCACCAGCCCTGAGCACTTGTCTCATGCGTCCAACCTGGGCTGGTGATCTGTTTCACCCTTGATAGTATACTTGTTTCAATGCTATTCTGTCAGACATGCTGTCACTTTTCTTGTGAATATTTGGGAAGAACTCTGGGAGAGAATGGAGCTTCCAGGAGTCATGGAATGAGGAGGCAAGGTGGGGTGTGTTAGAAGTCTAGGAAAGAGCTTCCCTGGTGGTTCAGTGGTAAAGAATCTGCCTGCCAATGCAGGAGCCAGGCTTCAATCCCTGGCCCGGGAAAATCCCACGTGCCGAGGAACAGCTAAGCCCCTGTGCCACGCCTACTGAGCCCGTGCACCCCAACTAGAGAGTAGCGCTCACTCGATAAACTGGAGAAGGCCCACGTGCAGCAACAAAGACCCAGAGCAGTCATAAGTAAAATAAAGAAAGAAAGTCTCGGAAAGTGTTTGAAGCATAAGGGTGGGACTGCAAGGACACGAATCACAGAGCAAAAGGAAGAGTGTGGCTCAGAGGAAAGGCCTCCAGCACCAAAGCCGGGAGACCCAGAGGCTCTTCTCTGCAGCCATTCAGAGCCAGCAGACCCTCGCGGTGTGCTCACTGGGTGGAGAGAGCAAAGGAAAACAGTTCCCAGCCCAGGAGCACCCAGGCCTCAATAATGTACCACGTTAAAAGGTCAGACGGAAAGAGCAAGATGAAAATACGTGACAGGCTGACCAGAGAGAGAGTAAGTGTAGAGAAGAAGAAAAAATGGTTTGTTTTTTTTTTCCCACATTTAAGGTAATAAAGCCAGTTAAGTGTATATAAGTAGTGAAAGTATTAAGTCGCTCAGTCATGTCCGACTCTCTAAGACCCCTTGGACTGTGACCCACCAGGCTCCTCTGTCCATGAAATTCTCCAGGCAAGAATCCTGGAGTGGGTTGCCATGCCTTTCTCCAGGGAATCTTCCTGACCCAGGGATCGAACCTGGGTCTCCCGCATCACAGGTGGATTCTTTCCCTTCTGAGCCAGAGAGGATGAATCAAAGGCAGAGCTCAGGGAGGCTCGTGATGTCTCACATATGTGTGTAGACTGGCCCGAGAACAGGTGCCAGTGAGCTGAGGTCTGGTTGACCCGCTTCCCTACTGGAGAGGCCAGAAGAGATGCCAGAGGAAGAGGAATGGCAGCCTGCAGTGAGCACCCATCCTGATCAGGGGATGATGAGGAGGGGTGGGTTTGGGGATGCACAGAAAATACCCCCCATGTCTCTTTAATCAGAAACTTCCCCGAGTAAGAAGAGAACTTTCCGAATGACCCATAGAGCAGATCATCCCTTAATATGACAGCAGACCTTTCCTGTAAAATAAAAATATTTTGAACAGTCCCTTGACACGTGTTATTAGGGGATCTGATCTGTACAAATGAAGCAGACAAGACAAGGGTAACGGGTTTATCTCTGCAGTGTTGGGATGTGAGCTCCCCAGAGCTTCAGAGGATGGAGCCAGTCAGCTCCAGACTTGTCTGTTGAGGCCTTTCCGCACCGTTTACTATTTTCCCCTCTTCTCAAAGCCTGCCTTCACCCCTGAGAAAGGGAGCAAGTTTAGTCAATTTCCTTGCTGGTTAGAAGCTCTAGTAAAGGATTTGATGGGAGAAAAGATTAGAGACTGAATGAAGTTGCCGCGTTACCTGCGGATTTCACTGAACAGAAAAGTCACCATTTTCCAGGGATTATTCAGAATTGCCAGTGAGGTCGTGCCTAGAGTTAGGACAGCTCTAGCTATCAGTTAGTATAATAAGTACAAACGGATTGTCTGCAATTTTGTTATAAATTTTTTCTCTTCTCTCTAGGTGGTGCTTGGCACTTTTCGTTTAATGTGAAATTTTACCCACCAGACCCTGCCCAGCTCTCTGAGGATATCACCAGGTATTTGAAAGTTGGCTGTGAAAAAGGCAGTCATGTTGGGGGCTGTGCTTCTCTTAACTTCCAGGGAAAGGAGCAGGCTTACACCTGGTGAACCTCTTAGTCCTCAGCACCCAAAGGGCAAACAGAAGACAGCTGAATGGAAGCAAACATCTGATAAGAAGATTTGCCCAATCATATCTGTTCACAGTTGAATCTTTGGTGTTAAGCTGATACTTCCCACTGCCTGACCCTGGTGGGGAAACACACGGATGCTGTCATCCTCCCACTGCAGTCAAATTGGATGGGATTCAGCCTGAAATAATATGGCAACTCCTGGTGCTCCTGCTTTAAAACTTGGAAATGTGTCTTCAGATGCGTATGCCTTTGTATATAACCAGTCTGATACGTTGGTGGCTGTTTTGTGTATTTGTGTATGCATACACACAGACTTGCACACACACCCAAATACACATAAACACATGCACATTTAAGAGTTTACCTTCCATGCCTTCAGAATATGAGGAAAGTGATTAATTTGTTTTGGGGAAAGAACGTTTAGAAAGGAATATCGGTCTGGCCCAGTGGCTGAGCTTTGAGTGAAAGGAAGAATCTTTTTATGAAGTGGTCTTGGGTTTGCTGCATGTCTTTTTAGGCCTCTTTGAGTGCTTTCTGCTTTGGAATCCCAGGTTTTCTCACTGTGTTTTGTAGTAAGTTTATAAGCAGTCAGAGTGATACTGCACAGTGTGGCTGTACATCCTTCTTGGCAAGCTTTTCAGGAAAGAGAAATTACCCAAAAAGTTTCAGTCACTTGCTATGATGAAAAATAATTCCATGTCAGAGAAGAAGAAAAACTAGTTCCAGAAGATTTCTTTTATATTTACATTAAATCAAAGAACAATTTTTAATTTCTTATTTATATATACATTCTAGTAATGTTGAGGGACCATTTAATTGTGGCTAATTTGTGGTTAGACAGCCTGGGTATACTCGGAAACAGAATCTAGTGCATGATTCCTTTCTATTTATGTCATGTTTCTTGTTGTTCAGTCGCTAAGACCTGTTCAACTCTTTGTGACCCCACGGATGGCAGCACGCCAGGCTCCTCTGTCCTCTACTTTCTCCTGGAGTTTGCTTAAATTCATGTCCATTGAGTCAGTGCTGCTGTCTAACCAAATAGAACCTGTGAAATTTGTAGAAATTTTTGTGTCTAGATTACACAGCATTTATATCATCAGCTTTTAAAGCCATATTGAGAGGGGGCCTTAAGACTTAATCATAGCCCTCAGCTTCAGCAGATTAGCAGTTTGTTTCTTATGTGAAAAGTGCAAGGTATATTTTATTATTTATACTCATATGCTGGACTGTGAAGAGTATCATTAAAATTCATCAGTGTTCCCATTTACCATGGAGTCTTCTGCAATTAGTATTATATCCATAACTCTTAGAAGCAAAATTACAGGAGATAAAAGTCAACTATTATTGGAGATATTTAATATTGGCAAAATTATACCAAAGGTGTTCTGGATTCCCCCAGTTTAAAATTGTTTACTTTTAGTGATGAGATTTTAAGTGCAAATTCTTCAAAGTTAGTCTTCATAACAGTTTAATAAGTTATCAACATTTTAAAAAATGAGACTTTTAACACAGGAGAAGGCATCCACTATAAAGAGACCCTCATTTCAGGATGCAGGAGGTGGCAAGCTGTGTTTGTGATGGCACAGCCACTGTTTGTCTTGGTCCTATGGCAGGACCTTTCATCTAGATAGCAAAATGAGCCTTCCTTTAGGCGTTGGGGCCTCATCATTATATTTAAGAGCACTGTTTTAATATTAGAATTGCCTTCCCCCTGCCCAGAGAGCTTGACCTTCAACATCACCTTAGTGTTAGAGGAACAGTCCGTAGGTTTCCTTTACATGCATCATGAATGCATCTGTGTTTGATGACAAACATGGAGTTGCCTCGAGATGCCCTTAAATATTACATTTTGTGGCCAAGTGTATTGTGGTATGGAGATCCAAATAGAGATGCTGGACAGTGTATCCCAGTGGGTCGTTCTGCGGGGAGAGGTTGCTTGCTGCCCACCGGGGCTGTGTCTCCTAACTGACCTTCCACCCGCCCTCTGGCCCCGGAAGGTACTACCTCTGCTTGCAGCTGCGCGACGACATCGTGTCCGGCAGGCTGCCCTGCTCCTTCGTCACGCTGGCCCTGCTGGGCTCCTACACCGTCCAGTCGGAGCTGGGCGACTACGACCCGGACGAGTGTGGCAGCGACTACATCAGCGAGTTCCGCTTCGCCCCAAACCACACGAAAGAACTGGAAGACAAGGTCATCGAGCTGCACAAGAGCCACAGGTGAGCGCCAGGGGCCCCGAGAGCATCCTGCCTGAGCTGTGCTCCGGGGGTGGGCGGCCCCTGCCCCGCCTGCTTCTCCTGGGACCTCCAGGTTAATGCCTTGAGGATGGGACACAGTGGAGTGAGGTTCTGGGTCTGATACATTCTGGGTAGTTGGAGGTTCCGCTCCCACTTAGGATGTCCTTGTGCTGTTTCAGCTAAAAGTCATTTTTCTGATATTCTCCCCCCTACCCCACCTCCCTTAGAGCACAAATCAGTGTCTCTCTGGGAACTTGCACGTGAGCTAAGTGGGAAATATTACAGCCCCACCAGGTTCAAAGTCTTCCCTGGTGGCTCTGGGAGTAAAGAATCCGTCTGCAATGAGGGAGACCCAGGTTTGCTCTCTGGGTCAGGAAGATCCCCTGGAGAAGGAAATGGCAACCCACTCTAGTATTCTTGCCTAGAGAACAGAGGAGCCTGGGGGGCTACAGTCCATGGGATCACAAAGAGTTGGACATGACTGAGCAACTAACACTTTCTTTCACCAGATTTATTAAAAAAAAATGTGTTGTAATTAATACTTTTCATTTCTTATCAGAGGAATGACGCCAGCAGAAGCAGAGATGCATTTTTTGGAAAACGCCAAAAAACTCTCCATGTATGGGGTCGATTTACACCATGCCAAGGTATACACTTTAACACTCCAGACTTTCTGATTTCATGGAAGTGTGTACAAGGCCCAGTTGTCACAAATGTTGTGTGCTAAGTTGCTATGTGCACCCTTGTTCTATACGTCCACCAGGCAGTCAGTAAATTCTTGTTAAATTTTTAAAACTCTCTATAAAGTTTGGGCTTCCTTGGTGGCTCAAATGGTAAAGAATCTGCCTGCAATGTTGGAGACCTGGGTTCGATCCCTGGATTGGGAAGATTCCCCTGGAGAAGGGAATGGCAACCCATTCCAGTATTCTTGCCTGGAGAATTTCATGGACAGAGGTTATAGTCTGTAGAATCACAGAGTCGGACACGACTGAGCTACTAACACTTTTATTTTCATAAGGTTTAGATGCTGTGACAAGGAATCAGTGCTTTGAAATAGGAGGATTATTTTGGAGTTCAAGTAAAGTTAGCCAGCCAGGCTAAGTCAGCGGGTGAGTTGTTGAGGCTGTATCTTGGTTCCAGGGTCTCGGGAAGAGAGAAGTTGGGGTTGGCAGATAGGCAGGTTAAGGGTGGGGAGAAAGTACTAGCTGCTTTTACTCCCTGCCACACTTTTCCTGGAATCTTTGTATTTTTCAACAGTGTGAGAGTGAGCATTGGAATGTTAGTCTGTTATCTAACAGCTATGAATAGCAGCTCTCCTGAAATCTTGTATCATCAAAGCATAGAAGATATGGTAGGCTCTTAGAGATGGATTCTGGTCCTTCAGCAGTGTTGAAGAGATCCATGCTTGAAATTGGGGGGCAGCTGCTTTTGACTTGGATGGATACAATGACATCCTCCTAGGTGGGGACATGCCTTGACTTCTGGTGGACAGAGTGATATTGTCTCACGGTCCAGACCGCACAAGAACGTGCACGTAACAGGCTTCCAGGCGAGCGAGCGTCTTATACAGTCAAATTTGGGGCCAATAAATGAAGAGGGTTTTGGCAGGCTCTGTTCAGGCAAACATCTCAACAACTGCTGGGGACCCCTGGGAGGGAAATACATGATCTTTCTGTTGATGCTGCATTTGGGAAGCTGATGAGTTTAGAATGAGTTTGGAGAAGATAACAGTGAGGAGCAAATGAGCGCCATTCTGACTAGGTTTGTCTGTGGATCATTTGTACATCACTCAGGATGGGCAACTTCTGAGGCCCGAAAGCCCCAACACGAGCAGGATCTCTGAGACTTGCTGGGGCTTCACGGGGGGATGCTGGTACCGCAGAGCCAAGAGCCCTGACATTTGTATGTAATTACAACCACAGGAGTAACTCTGTTTACTTGCCAGTTAATTATTACAGGCTTTCACTTACTTAGCCCTCAGATCACATAGCATTTTATAGTTTTATGTCAGCTATAAGGTAGGATGAGGAATTAAAAAAGAATACAAGGACACGCACTAAGATTATCTTTCTCAGAGTTTTTCCCTGCATGGCCAAAAGATAAAGAAATAAGACAAAAATGAAGGTAGCTTAGAAATTGGAGTGAATCAAAAGCTATTTTTGATACATATGATGACTCACTCACTACCCAGGGAGAATAAATAAATGAAAGGTGAGGGCCTCTGTTTAGGAGAAGGGCAGCTCAGGATGTGTCACTGTTCCTATCGGGAAAAATGAAGCCACTTAACATGGCTGTAATGACTAAATTAAAATAGATGGCTGGTTTTTCATTCGATAATGTGATTTGAAATTAGGCCAATTAAAAAAGAAAGAATTAAGGAAGTGCCGGTGCCGCCTGTGATAGGATTTCATCTGAATGCTAAGTATAACAAACGATATGGTTATGGACTTCATTTTCTCCTGCAGCCGCCCTCCATCATTTCAAGGAGGAAATTTACTGAATTACATTAAAGCTAATTTCCGGTTATAAGTGAGATGCTTCTCTTCTGTGGATAGTATCGAAAGGCCCTGAGTTTTAGGACCTAGTTAGAAATTCTGAACTGTGACCTTGGACTCAACAGCTCTCAATGAAGAATAAATAACCTACATTCGGTGAAGGTGCCTTGTTTTGGAAAAACCTGTTTTTAATACTTTGTTTTTTTCTTTAAGAAGACTTTCTCTGCTTGTTGGTCATTTAACATCACTCTGAATAGGCTCTGTCAGAGTCATTTATTTCATACAAGATTCAGAAATGTAGATATAAATTCATATTGGACATCCTGTGGACCAGGAGATGATAAAGGATGGGGTTGGAACAGTGCTTTTATTTATTTATTTATTTTTTGGAACAGTGCTTTTAGATTGAGGAATATTAGATTTGTTTATTTTAATTGGGACAGACTGAGACTGTCCAGGTCTTTCATCAATGCTCCCTGCTAAACACACGTCCCCAAACACATGGTTATAGCTTTCGATACAGTTTGTCAAGTTACTGCCTCAATGCTATGGACTGCAGCAGAAACCTAGATACCAAAGTGAAAGTCGCTCAGTTGTGTCTGACTCTTTGCGGCCCCATGGACTATACAGTCCATGGAATTCTCCAGGCCAGAATACTGGAGTGGATAGCCTTTCCCTTCTCCAGGGGATCTTACCAACCCAGGGATAGAACCCAGGTCTCCCACATTGCAGGCGGATTTTTTACCAACTGAACCATAAGGGAAGCCCCTCGATATCAAAAGTATCCTTTTTTTAATCAACAAGAACCTATTGGATAGCACGTGGAACTCTGCTCAATGTTATGTGGCAGCCTGGATTGGGGGTGGGGTTTGGGGGAGAATAGATACATGTGTATGTATGGCTGAGTCTCCACGCATCACCTGAAACTGTCACAGCATTATTAATTGGTTATACCCCAAAACAAAAAGTTCAAAAGAAAAAAAATAATAATCCATTTTTTGGTTGCTGTGCCTTTAGTGAAATGGAAACATTCATCCAATTTTAAGCCCTGCTCATTCCTGACATTTTCTTTCTTCGTTTGCTTTTTCTTCCAACCCATTCATAGTAGCTTAACATGTGCTAGGCAGGTGCCGTGCTGAGCACATAGGTCACTGAGATAAGCAGCAGGTTCTCCCCCAGCCTGGTCGGGGGGAGGAGGCGGAGGAAGGGGAGTTTGGGGCAGCACACTTGCCCGCGGTGTGCTGGCCGCAGTGATGATATGGGGCCACAGGAGAAGTGAGTGTGTGTTGGAGGCCCCACGATTAGTTTCCCACCTTCTCATGGTTCGGAGACACTCATGAGTGATGTATAACCGATAATAATTGAAGAGGTTGTAAATGTCCAAAGGCGTGTTTCCTACACTAGTTCTTTATCACAAAGACCGTGGCTCAGGAGCACTTATTCCAGCAGCCCTGCGCATGCACACAGGTCTGCTTGAGGCCTGAGGGGTCACCTGGGTGGTCCCGAGAGTAGATCACCTGGATCTAAGCATCAACCATGCCCGCTATGTCCGGTGTCAGGTGAGAGCTCTTATAGTTACAGCCCTTGATAAATGGTGGGTGGTCTCTGGCCTCTGAATTCCCCTGAAATCTGATTACGTTGTCATATCCTGCCATCAGTTCCTTCCGCCTCTCTAGAGTGAGGTCGTGTCTAATGGAGCGATACGTTTCCAGGGAGAAATGTTTCATTTTAAGTCAATTAGATTGTATGTGTAACTTCACCATGCCCAGAGAGAGACCAGAATACTTATTTTGACTCTGGAAATGTTCCTTCTGTGCTTTGTACTGGCGGGACTTAGGATGTCAGTCCACCCACCCCCATACGGATGAGTCAGAAGCCCCTGTTTGGATTCTTTTGCGTGTTCTCTCCCCACTTTGCTGGGGCTGCAGTGACTCAAAGTGAGACAGCCCTGACAATGACGTGTCCCCAGACCTCAACTTTGCCTCTCCGTGACCCTGTTTTCCAACAGCCAGTGAGAAACGGGTGGGGGGCCCACCTCACACACAGCCCCGCCTTCTGGACTTTGTCCTTAGCCCACATAGGACACCACTGATACTCACTTCACCCTGATCTCACCTGAGCACAACATTGGGGGAACACAGACGGGTCGTGGGGTGTCTCCTGAGCTTCACATAACATCTCTGATGACCCCCGGGACCCCTCATCACACCTCCCTAGGAAATGACCTAAAGATGTAGTATGCAGGTAGCTAAAGCAAGTGCAAATACAGCACGATCCCCCCCTTTTTAAAAAAAAAAAAAAAAAAAGAGGCCTAGGACTTCCCTGGTGGCCCAGTGGTTAAGACTTCACCTTCCAATGCAGGGGATGTAGGTTCAATTCCTGCTCGGGGAGCTAAGATCCCCACATGCCTCGCAGAGAAAAGCAATAATGTAACAAATTCAATAAAAGACTTTAAAAAAAATCTGCATCAAAAAAAGTCTATTAAGAACAAACCTATACATATATATTAAGTGCATCTGTATTTTTTGTACGGGAACCAAGTGATTAAGTGAGGACCAGTGGGCGTTGAGTGTATGTTGGGGGCCTGTTGGGGAGGAGGTGCAGACTTTAAAAAACTATTTTATACTCAAATTTTATAATGGTATATTTAAAAAAATCAAGGCTCTTTTTAAAGCAACAAACCCCAAAACACTCACAGTAAAGGATGGGGCCTGTCTGCTAGTGTCCATATTGGTTAAGTACTGCCCCTGGAAACAGGCTGCTCATATTCAGCTGGGATGGAAATCTAACCTTTCTGTGCCTTGGTCTTCTTGCCTATAAAGTAGGAATAATAAGAGCAACTAGCTCAGAACAATGCTAGTGAAGATTAGTAATGTATGTAAAGTGGTCTGGCCAGGCCTGGCACCCAGCAACGAGAACCCAGGCTCTGAACACCACTGTGATTAACACACCTTCACCTGGGTGACCTTCTCTATGTGCAGTGTGGACATCGCAAGTCCAAGATACCTGGGTGAACAGAGTTTCCACCAACAAATCTCCATAGCAATGAATATATTCATCAGAAGGCTATTATTTAGTGGTAATGTGTTTTAAATGGCTACAGTATTTTTCATACTTAAATCTGAGCTACAGGCAAGCCTTTTATAGGTTCCAACCTGCAGGCTTAAATAGTGTACCCAGCCATAAATGGAAATAGATGAGTTGCTCATCCTTGATTTTTTTTTTTTAATCTTGTCTTTTGTACTGGGGTACAGCCGATTAACAATGTTGATAGTTTCAGCTGAACAGCCAAATGAAAGTGAAAGTAGCTCAGTCGTGTCCGACTCCTTGTGACCCCATGAACTATGCAGTCCGTGGAATTCTCCAGGCCAGAATACTGGAATGAGTAGCCTTTCCCTTCTCCAGGGGATCTTCCCAACCCAGGGATCAAGCCCAGGTCTCCTGCATTGCAGGTGGATTCTTTACCAGCTGAGCCACCAGAGAAGCCCAAACAGCCAAGGGATTCAGCAGTACATAGACACATATTACATTTTAACTATCTTTCTAGATGACCATTTTTGTAGATGCATTATTTTTCTCTATGGCTTTGATACTCTAACTTTGTCTTCTAAAAGATAGCATGTAGTTGAATCCAATTTAGGCCTCTGTTATCATTCATTGATCTCTTTATTCTTGTGCCATGTATCACATGATGCAATTGCATTTCATTTAAAATATACTTTGATACCTGATAAGCCTAGGACTCCTTCATTACCAATCCTTGTTTCTCGTTGCTGTTTTTCAGGATTCTGAAGGAGTCGACATCATGTTAGGAGTGTGTGCAAGTGGTTTGTTGATATATCGTGACCGACTTCGCATCAACAGATTTGCCTGGCCAAAGGTTCTAAAAATTTCATACAAACGGAACAACTTTTACATTAAGATCCGGCCAGGAGAGGTAAGTAGACCCCAGTTTGCATGTACATTGGGAAGAAAGTTACCAAAGAACCAACAGAAAATTTTTCTAAAATTTTTTTAGTAGAAATTTACCTGGCCACCAGCTTTATTAGGATAACTTTGTGACAGTAGATAGTCAATAAAAGTATTTGATATAAATCTTTAAGAAGAGTTCAAAAATGAAAATTCATAATTACATTGTTATTTGCACCCATGGACTTTATTTGTGGGTTACCCTAGTGTAGTGGCTCAGTGGTAAAGAAACCGCCTGTCAGTGCAGAAGTGGGTTCTATCCTGGGTCAGGAAGATCCCCTGGACAAAGAAATGGCAATCTACTCCAGTATTCTTACCTAGGAAACCCCATGTACAGGGGAGCCTGGCGGGCTTCAGTCCATGGGGTCTCAAAGAGTCAGACATGACTTAATGACTGAACAACAGCAGCTCTTATTTGTAAACTATTTAATAATAAAATAAAAAATAAAAGTTTGTCTATTTAATCCTAAACCAAGAGGTTTCAAGACTTTTCTGATAAGAGTAATGAATGTGAAAGACAAAAGAATGATCAAACAGAAGTTTAAATCCCCTGCTCACGTGTTTGGAACATGGCAGGACATAGTGAGTTATAGCTAACTACCTAAGAGAATTTACTGTAGGTTTGTCCAAAAAACAGTAATGCATAAAATCTTATCTTCCCTTTTTATTGTTTTGTTCTAATTTTTCCCCACTGCATACATTAACTGAATGATTTTTTTTTCCTTTTGCATATTTTAGTGTAAAAGCAGGATTCATAAATAATGTTTTGTATTTTTTTGTGCTGTGGTAGAAAAGACACTTAGTTGCTAAATCTTTGTGAATTAAGAGTAGATTTCTTCCCCATCTGTCCTGTTGTGCTGTCTCTGCATCCTCTGTCTTTGTCCTCCAAATCTGATAGCATCCTAAAGGGAATAACATAGAGATAGTGTGCTTCAAAGTGTAAGAAAGATTAGAGCAAGCAAAACTGGGTATAAATTATGCAAGTTCAGTAGCCTGATACATTTCTCCTCTTTCGTTTTTCAATCAGAGAGACTAATGAAAGAATCAGAATTGTTAACTAATCTTTGCTCCTTAGGCAGAAACATCCGTGATTAACTTACAGCCTCCTTAGTGGTTCCATATCTATTTCTTGCCAACATTGTACTTGTTCAGTCACTAAGTCATGTCTGACTCTTTGTGATCCCATGGACTGCAGCATACAGGCTCCTCTGTCCTCCACTATCTCTTGGAGTTTGCTCAAATTCATGTCCATTGATGCCATCATGTCTGGTGATGCCATCTAACCATCTTATCCTCTGCCATACCCTTTTGCCTTCAGTCTTTCCCAGCATCAGGGTCTTTTCCACATAATATATAGTAAATATCTGCTGTTATCTCATAACAGATAATATATATGTCCAATTTCTAATTAAAGTAGTTAATATAATTGAAGTAGCCCTGATTTCAGCTAAGCCCTGATTTCAGCTAATCTAGTCTCTACATTTTCTGATAGAGTATAGAATTACCTCCTGTCTTAGAAATCAACTTCTCCATGAGTGGAAAATGCAATTTCAGGCATCACTATATGGAGTATAATGGTTACAGTAGTTCATAATACTATACTGTATATTTGAAATTGCTGGTAGAATAGATCTTAGAAGTTCTTATCATAAGAAAACAAGATTATAACTCTGTGTGGTGATGGATAATTAATTTGCCTCATATGGTAGTCATTTCACAAAATGTACAAACATCAAAACATTCTGTTGTACATCCAAAGCTAATATAATGTTATATATCAGTTTTGTTCTCAAAAGTTTAAAGAATCAGACTATAAAGCTGGCAATGGTGTTTCATGTAAATATAGAGTCAAACTTGTATTTGAAGACTGAAATAATCTACAAGCTTTTCATATAAATACATGAAATTAAAGTCATTTTTTATATTTCCTTAAGACTGCATGTTATGACCAAGATATATTTGATTTATGAAGCATTTATTAAGTGAGCATCTATCTATTGCCAAGAACTGTGTTGGGCCAGCTTCCCAGGTGGTGCTAGTGGCAAAGAACATGCCTGCCAATGCAGGAGACATAAGAGACTCGGGTTTGATCCCTGGGTCAGGAAGATCCCCTGGAAGAGAGCATGGCAACCCACTCTAGTATTTTTGCCTGGAGCATCCCTTGGACAGAGGAGCCTGGTGGGCTACATTCCAAAAGATTGCAAAGAGTCAGACACAACTGAAGCGTGAATATTCACAACCCTGAATATTCATTGGAAGGACTGATGCTGAGGCTGAAGCTCCAATACTTTGACCACCTGATGCGAAGAGCCGACTCGTGGGAAAAGACCCTGATGCTGGGAAAGATTGAGGGCAGGAGGAGAAGGGGATGACAGAGATGATTGGATGGCATCAGTGGACTCGAGACTGAGCAAACTCTGGGAGATGGTGGAGGACAGGGAAGCCTGGTGTGCTGCAGTCCACGGGGTCGCAAAGAGTGGGACACAACTGAGTGACTGAACAACAACTGTGTTGGGCATTGAGGATAGAAAGATAAATGTGACCTCGTTCCTGTCCTGTAGGGAGTTTCTGTTTCGCAGAGAAACAGGCTGAGACAGTTGGAATCACAGAGTCATGATCCAAGTGTGATAATACTCCATAGATGAGGAGTGAATGTAGCGTTGTCAGGGGCCAGAAGGGGAAGCCGGAGCAATGCATCAGGAGACCACCATGAGCCTTGGGAGCTTTAAACTGGGATGTGACATACTCGGTGGATATTTTGGGATAAGATTCAGTGACTTAGTAATGTGATATGATGGGACATAAAGTAGGGCGGAGGCTGTGGGAATAGACTGGAAAGAGCACATTGGAGAGAGAGAGATGTCAGAAGCAGAGCCCGTGGGTCCTGCAGACAGGAGGCAGGAAGGATCAAAGGAAGAGAGAAGAGAGTCCAGTAAAATCAGAGGGCTTTGGGTTTGCATGAGCGAGGTTGATGGTGATGATATTAGATAAGAAAGAAAAGTGGGGAGAGTTTCAGAAAAAAAAAAAATTGACATTTCTTGGCAACAGAGTTTTGGGTGATGGTGATCCTTGCGTAGTAAGAAATAAAAAATTTGAAGAGTGTCTTCAACTGTATAATACATTTTATTCAAGGCCTTAGGCCTGGAAGAAATTACCGAAGAACAAGTAATTCTTGTTCAACGAGGAACAAGCTGGGGAAAGCCCCTAAAACAAAAATTATGGGTAGCGCCACTTTTTCTTTGGCCTTTTTGGCTAAGAGCAAGCGTAGTATAGGGGCTTCCTTGGAGGCTCAGTGGTAAAGAATCTGCCTGCAAATGCAGGAGCTTCAAGAGACACAGGTTCAATCCCTGGGTGAGGAGGGCATGGCAGCCCACTCCAGTATTCTTGCCTGGAGAATCCCATGGACAGAGGAGCCTGGTTGGCTACAGTCCATGGGATTACAAAGAATCAGAAACTGAGCGTGCACACGCACATGTGCGCACACATGCATAGACACAAACCACTTTTAAGGGAGAGGTTGGCAGAAGAGGACCAGAGGCAGATGAAGAAAAGCATCCAGAGAAGAAAAGAATGGCCAGAAACAGTCATGGTTAATAAATAAGGGAAATGAGAGGCAGTGGATGTGGTTCACCAGCAGAACCAAATGGGGCAGAGGAGCCTCTCGAATGAGAACAGAGAAAAGTGGGTTAAACTTTACAGTAAGCTCCAGTTGAGACAGTAAGAGCTCAGAAAGGAGTGAGGACCTGGCAGGTGGCACCCAGCTGAGGAGTGGACTAGAGAGACTTCTCCTCCTGCCCCTCAGCCCTGATCCTGGTTCTGCAGAACAAGCTCAGAGAACGTCCTCCCCGCCCTGACTTTTTACAACCATATTTATAGGCTGAGAAGAAAGAATGAGAAGGAATTACTGGTGACACAAAGGCTCCGAAGAAGTTGAAAGCAGTGAAGCACAGAGAAAGATAAACATTCAGAAAGTGCTGGGCCCTCTCTCATCTTTGTGCTGAGGAGACTCTTCTGTAAAACCCCCGCCCTCAGCATCACAGTGTGTGGTCCTTCAGCATAGCGTGTGGTCCTTGTGAGATGCAGGATGAACACGTGGAAGATGGTTTAGTCGAGGTCCCTGGTCCTCGGCCTGTCAGTTGACTGGGTCCACTGGACGGGGTGAGTTCCATGACCACCCCATGACCATCAGAGAGAGGGAGAATTTGGGGAAAACAACTGCATTTACAGTCACCCTTGATGTTCCTCCCCATCTCCCCTGCCCAGTCCCACTCAACGAACAAGGAAGAGAGAGGTCCAGCATAATGAAAGCTCACATGCCTTGCACAGGACCCCTCCCTTGATTCTTTGCCATGGAATTTCCTTTTGCTGGTGATTATACCAGTGGTCTGGTGGGTTTGAGCTCTTTGGGGAAGGCTTTACTGTTTAAGATGATTGCCCTCTGGTGGCCTGATGGATCCTGTCTTCAGAAAATTTTTTTTTAATTGTTGAGTATTTGCCATAATAATATTAAAATCTGTTACTCAGGAAATTAGCTATTTCACTTTGGAGTGAATGTCATCTCAAGTCTACATACTGACAAATATGAAAATGCCTTCTCCCAATCTTTGATCTTATGCAGTCAGGCCTTCTCATCCCAAGATTCTGCATCTGTGGATGCAACCAATCATGGATCAGAAATACTCAGAGGGAAAAAAAATTCCAGAAAATTCTGAAAAGCTAAAAACTTGAATTTTTTGCAACTGTTTCTATAGCATTTTACATTGTATTTCAACTCTTCCCCTAGATTTACATTGTGTTAGGTATTATAAGTAATCTAGAGATGATTCAAAGTCTGTGGGAGGGTTGCGTATGTTATATGCATATACTAGGCTCTTCTATGTAAGAGACTTGAGCATCAATGGGTTTTGTTATCCAGGGAGGGCCTGGAACCTATCCCCTTGGATCTTGAAGGACGACTGTGTATAATGTTGGGAGATGTTAGCATCTAACATAATAATCCATGTTGTTGTTCTTGTTCAGTCGCTCAGTCGTGTCTGACTCTTTGAGACCCCATGGGCTGCAGCACTCCAGGCTTCCCTGTCCTTCACTATCTCTCAGAGCTTGCTCAAACTCACGTCCATTGAGTCAGTGATGCCATCCAACCATCTCATCCTCTGTAACCCCCTTCTCCTCCTGCCCTCAATCTTTCCCAGCATCAGGATCCTTTCCAATGAGTCATCTCCTCACATGGGGTGGCCAGAGTATTGGAGCTTCAGCTTCAGCATCAGTCCTTCCAATGAACAAATAAAATTGGCGATGTCTCATACCAAGTCATCAGATACATAGAATATGTGCATATTTCTAGACCAGATACAAGGAGAGACTGTCATCCTGAGGCTGCTGTAGACTCTAAATGTTTTATTCCTTTCTGTGTGTTCCAGCTGAGGTCATGATGTCAGAGAGAAACCATGAAAATTAGGCTTAAATGATCAGGACAAATTGGTCTCTGGAAGGAATACAAATTCTCTCCTTTTCTGCATTTAGTTTTCATAAGATTAATCCTTATACATGAAACATTTACTACATGCATAATGTGGTTGTCTGTACCTGCAGTGTTTTGAGATTGATATAAGATTTTTTTTTTAAATGAATGAATGTGTAGAGCATGAAATCTGTATATAGCAATTGATTTAGGGAGTAGAGAAAAATTTATGGGTAGTATTTTTATTTTGTATGTTATTTGCTTTCATGTTATTTATGACTCCAAACTTCACTATGCTCTCCAACATTTTTTTTTTTAATTTAGTTTGAACAGTTTGAAAGCACCATCGGGTTTAAGCTGCCAAACCATCGAGCTGCCAAGCGTTTATGGAAAGTGTGTGTAGAACACCATACATTTTTCAGGTGGGTTTTTTCCTAAGGAAGTAGAGTGATTGGAATCACCTCACTGAAAAAAGTGGTTAGAAAGAATACGGCAGCAAAATTCTTTCTCTCTTTCAAGTTTGTTGCCATCAGATTCCTTGATAAATCCTAAAGACCTTCTGACTAAATTTGAAGGGTTTTTCTTTAGCTGTCTGATAGTTACCTGTCTTATCACCCCCTTTATTATCTTTAGTGGCTTTCCCTATTTTTAATAGGATGTCCATTTCAGATGACCAGTCCATTCCTTGCTATTTCAGTAACTTTTCAATAACCTCAACTCCTCTGCTCACACACAGTAAAGCTGTCAGATTTACATCTACAAAATAACAGATTATCACCGTTCACCGATATCACCTACTTAATTGCTCATTGGGTTTGTAGAACCACAGACCGTCCAGTTCCATGGGATGGTCAAGTTCACCTAGTCCCAGCTCCACCCCCCATTGCGTGTCTGCAGCATCCCTAGTTGATACTCACTGTGTGAATTGACTTTTTTTCTTACAAAATCAGATTCATTGACTTGCAGGTTGGCTCTTAAACCTGTATTGCACAGAGCCCTTTACCTTTCAGAACAGAGTAAGTAATTAGCATTCTTGGGGCTTTTCTAGTGACTCAGTGTTAAAGAATCCTCCTGCCAATGCAAGAGACACAATTTTGATCCCTGGTCCAGGAAGATCCCACATACCACAGAGCAAATGCACCAAGCCCATGCACACAACTATTGAACCGGTGCTCTAGAAGCTGGTAACTGCAACTACTGAAGCCCGGGTGTCCTAGAGCCCATGAGAAGCCACCACATGAGAAGCCCATGCACTGCACCCAGAGGGTAGCCCCTGCTCCTCACACCTAGAGAAAAGCCCACACAGCAAGGATAACCCAGCACAGCCAAAAGAAGTAAAAAGACGTTAGCATTCCTAATGTATAGCTTAATCATCTTTCCGATGTTTCTCCTTTAATCTCCGTAGACTGTTGTTACCAGAAGCGCCTCCGAAGAAGTTCCTCACCTTGGGCTCCAAGTTCCGTTACAGTGGCAGGACACAGGCCCAGACCAGGAGAGCCAGCGCGCTGATAGACCGCCCAGCCCCGTACTTCGAGCGCTCGTCCAGCAAACGCTATACCATGTCTCGAAGCTTGGATGGAGGTAGGCACCGCTCGTAAGGATCGCTGGCAGCCAGCAAGTAGTGTGAGACCATCACGAGCCTTTGATGGGACATCATTGCTCTAGGATAGTATGGAATGGAAAGCACTTGTTAGTCCTTGACCAAATGGAAAGTTTTAACTAACCCCTAACCTCAAAAAACCTTTAGGGACTTCCACTGGCTATCCAGTGGTTAAGACTTCATGTGTCTACACAGCAGGCACAGATTCCATCCCTAGTCAGGCAACTAAGTTCCCACATGCCACATGGCATGGGCAAAAAAAAAAAGATGCCTCTGTGAGTCCAGTGTCTGCCGTTCTACACTTAGCTGCTCAGTCGTGTCTGACTCTTTGCAACCCCATGGACTGTGGTCCACCATACTCCACTGTCCTTGGGGATTCTTCAGGCAGGAATACTGGAGTGGGCGGCCATGCCCTCCTCCAGGGGATCTTCCCAACCCAGGGATCAAACCCGGATTTCCCGCATTGCAGGTGGATTCTTTACTGTCTGAACCACCAGGGAAGCCATGGTAGATTTATGTAAAATCACACAAAAAAATGGTATTTGGAGAATGAGGCAGCTTTCATAAGTTGGCACCCTGAATTTGGAGAAGGATGCTCTTATTCTTCAATATAGGAATCACATACTTATATATAATTTGCTTCTCTCACCAGCAGATCTTAAATGATTATCAGGTTTATTTTAGATCATTTGGTTCAGAAAGAAAACTGCATTAAATGTATCTCTTGTTCCTTTAGAAATGTCAGCAGTGAAATGTGACTTTTATCTGTCAGTGAATAATAGCTTATAGGAAGGATGACATTCAAATAACAGTGAAGGGCTCCAAGTGACCTCCTCCTGGTTTATATTAATCATTCCAGCAGATGGGCTGGGAGGGTGGCTGTAAACATCCTCCATCTTTAAGTCAGGTGTCTGAGTGTGATGGGGAAAGAATCACTCATCACTTAAGTAACATTTTTAAGGCATAAAAGGGAGTCTTTAGCAAGTTTCTGCCTCATGGGGCAGTTTTCTGTGGCCATGTAGAGTTACACACAGGTGTGCTTTTCTGCTCTAAGACATGCCAGCTAAAGTCAGAACATCTGTATCCTCAGAAGTGAGATCCACAGGGCAGGGGCCGAATGTGATCGCCGTGCCAGGTACAGCGCTTTGTGCCAGGGACTTGAGTATCCACAGCTTTTGGTTGTCCTTGGAGGTCCTGGAACCATCTCCTCCAGACTCCAGGGGATGACTGTGAGGCTTGACTTAGGCCCCAGGCCTCTGTCTCCTAACCCAGAGCTCCTGGACGTGAGATGTGTTATAGGGACCTTGTCCAGGACACATACAAAGTGATGTTTCTAGCATGAGTATATGATTTTAATAATAAACAAAAGCATAAATAGAATCAAAAGTTATTATTACCGATGCCTGGGATCACCTCCCCCTTGACCTTCTCTGCCTTCAGCTCACCATAGAGTCTCAGTCCTTCCTTCCCTTTTGCCAAGCCCTGACATGGCTGTTGGGGTGACATACTCTCCAGATTCCTTGACTTAAAGGACTATATTGCATTGGTGTTGTTAGAAATCCTGATTCTGACTGCAGAAGGAGATACAAATGTGAATGATGTGAGATAAAGAATCCTATAATGCTGCATCTGAATATATCTGTCCGTGGAATTCTCCAGGCCAGAATACTAGAGTGGGTAGCCTTTCCCTTCTCCAGGGGATTATCCCAACCCAGGGATCGAACCCAGGTCTCCCGCATTGCAGGTGGATTCTTTACCAGCTGAGCCACAAGGGAAGCCCAAGAATACTGGAGTGGGTAGCCTATCCCTTCTCCAACAGATCTTCCCAACGCAGGAATCAAACCAGGGTCTCCTGCATTGCAGGTGGATTCTTTACCAACTGAGCTATCAGGAAGCCCAACAATATGAAGTCATAACTTGTAGCTCTTAATTCTTGGCTCCGTCTGCTGAAGGGGCGAAGAAGCCGTGATATACAACAGCTGAGCACACTGAATGCCTACATCTTACTTCCCCAGCGTCTCCCCCGCCACCGCCTTCTGTGCTTATGCCTGTGTGGGTATAGAGACAGTTAGAAAAATATATACCGAAGAGTTTGCAGTGACAGTGGAATAAGGAGGGTGCGCAGTGAGCAGACTGAAGAAAAGAAGGGAAAGTCTGTGTAAATTGACTTGCTGCCATGACCAACAACTCCTTTTGCAGTTTGCAGATTCTAATGATGTGAATAAAAAGAATACACATAAAGTGGAAAAAGACTATATTGTCCCAATGGAGTACTTTATAAAAAGTTTATAGAAATTTTAAATAAGTTTATAGAGGGAGTCAAACTTGTGTTATTAGTGCTCTGTTCTTCATATAAGTTCCATTAGTGAAGTGGGAAGAACGCTCACCTGGTGTGGATAAATCCAGACCCGCGTCCAGACCCTTGCCTTGGACGGCAGTGGGTGAGTGGCTGACCATCTGCAGGTCCCAGGGTTAGGCGCCATCTGTGAGATGGCATCACGGCCGCCTCCGGCAGAGTCGTCGCAAAGAGTGAATAAGACGCTGGTGAAAGCGGTCTTTTTCCAGATGTGATCCTGATACCTCAGCAGGTATATTGAGAGTCATTCTTTAGGCGCTTGTGAGCTGGCCTAGGAAGAAGGTCAGTTACCTTTCCCTACCTTCTGGAAGAGTGTCCCATTTTTAGAATCTCTGAGAACCAAACTTTCGGGAAACACTGTTTACTAGGACGTTCGAAGTTGAATTCTGAAAGTTCACATTCGCAGTGGCACCTTCTCCCTGTATCGTCTCATCTGCTCTTCTTTAAAGCCTCTGTGTAAACGAGCGTGTGTTCTTCAAGTCAGTGTTGGAGGAACTCGTGTAGAATCACGGCTTTTTCCCCTGAATGCCCTCCACGTGGTTCTGTGATGTGAACCCAAGGGGACACATTTGCTGTGAACGCTGTTTTCCTTGTGACCCTCTGTGTGATGGTGATTGCTGAGAAGACAGAAGCCAATTGTGAAGCCAGCGTACTAATTCCGTGCTGTCTTTCTCTCTCCCCCTGCCCAAAAGTGACGCTAGTATGTGTTGTCTCTCCCTCTCTGGGGTCCTGCCAGTTCTCGTATGTTTTCTGCGCTGCTGCGTGGGGGACCACGGCTGCATGTTGGAATAGCTACTGCTTTTTGCAAGGTCGCATCTTCTATGAGAAAAGCCTAGCAAGCCTTTTTAGGAAACTGTGTCTCATACAAGCTTTTTCGTCAGTAGATGGATATGTAAAATATCTTAGTGAAGATATTTTAGTGAAATGGTTTACTGTTCAAAGGATTTCAGAATTTTTTTCATACATTTCTGTTTTTAACTCCCAAAAATATGAAAGCAGATTAAATTTTGCCTGTGATTTGAAAAGCTACCTTTCTAAATTTTAGTAATTTTATAGTACCTAAAACCTAAAAGAATGAGTAACAAATTTCAAAAATATAACTAAATCAGGTATCTCTTTCACTAAGACATTTCAGCTGGGAGGAAAGGCTGGATCTTGCATCTCTTACGTTTGCATGCTTAGTAGTTGCATGAATTTCATTAGCAATGTTTGTCTTCCTTTCCCCAAATAGCAGAGTTGAATGAATGTATGCACATCGTGGCAGTTTTTTTTTTAATGCAGTAAAAATTAAAACATTTCTGCACTTGAGTTGAGCAGAGTTGCCATCCGCATTGCATCATCTCTGCTGAGATGGCTGCTTTTCAGTATCACTTAAGTAGCTTTTATATTGTAGGAGAGAGAGACTTTTCAACCACTAATAACAATAGAGGTAGTAGCAATAGTAATAATAATTTAAAAAAATTCAGTGCTCCTCAATGACTGGCACGTCCAAAGATGTGTTCAAAGTCAAGTGTACTAGGGCCGTTGTCTGTCTACTGTTAGTTGTGGAACTTGCCTTGAGTGCCGCTGCCCAGCCGGTTTACTCTGTGGGAAAGAGGCTCGGCAGTCGCTCAGTAGCCCCCTCTTTCCACTCACATCCACCCTCACACACATGCTTGCCAGAGAGCCTGCGAGTGGATGAACACTGCTGGTGGCTTTAAGAGATGAGCATTGAAATCACGCTTAGACGCAGTTGCGGGTGACAGAAATATGAAACTAGTGTTGCTTAGATGAGAATACCTGCAACGCTGATGTGTCTTTTGAAGAGAAACCTGGTGCTTTATGGGTTTTTTTTTTTAATTTTTTCCTGTAATAGGACAATGGGTGGCGTCCTTCCTTCTTCTGACTTAACTATCTCGGACTTTATTTCTCCGATTGTATCTGCTTTTAGCGTCAGTGAATGAAAACCATGAAATATACATGAAGGATTCTGTGTCCGCTGCAGAGGTTGGTACTGGCCAGTACATCACCACAAAGGGCATGTCTCAGACCAACTTGATCACCACTGTGACTCCGGAGAAAAAGGCCGAAGAGGAGCGGGACGAGGAGGAGGAGAGACGGAAAAAAGCAGAGGAAGCCACGCCGGTCGCTGCCATCCGGCACGAGGGAAAGGTACATCTCCCCTCTGCCTCCCAGGGCTCCTGCAGATTCCAAAGAACTCCTGAATGGTGCTGAGAATCTGAAGCAGGAATGTGTGCATACGACTTAGGCTGGCTCATAGCTCAGCGTTAGTCACATTCATACTACCAGTCTTTATTATTTCTTCTGTCCACAGTTTTCCTCTGAAAGATCCCTTTTTAACTTTTTGAAACTTCTTATTGAACAACTTAGGTGCTATGTAAGACTTTCAACAGCTGTCCTGTCTGTAGATCTTAAAAGTACATTTGTGGCATATTAACATATTTGTTAATGTTTGGGCTTACAATTCAGAACTGCCGCTAAAGCTCTTTTCTTTGTTTCTGGCCCCATTCTCCTACCCAAAGGCTGTGTATTTACCTAGATGTACAGTATTGATTTTGCCATACTCTTGGCTGCAAGTAACTAAGTGACCACAACCTGCGTTTTCATACACTGTTTTCTCTCTTAGTCTTTTGATTTTAACCTCATCATCAAAGTAGCCAGTGGATATATTTTGGAAAAGGGTTAAGGCAGAAGGTCCCAGGGGAGACGGAGGGTGAACTTGGCAGTCATTTCTCTAGGGTGCTTGATTCGCTGAATTCGGTCACTTCATTTCATCTGAAATTCAATTTATTTAAAAAAATAAACATTATGATTTTTTCTGGAGCTCCAACACTACAAAGCAACTTTTTGAGAAAATGAATGTCAAAAAACATGTAGATAGCATCTTTCTGGTTTCAGGTTATGTATCTCACAGAGCAGCTCCCATAAAACTCAAAAAAACACAGTAGGAGGTTTATATGTATTAATCATGGAAATCCAGGAATGTACAGGGGGAAAGGAAACCACAGAATAAAAATGCTGTGTAACAGAGGTGATGCTAAAATTGGGGTAAATTTGATTCAAAAGTGCTCTTTTGCAGGTGGGCTCTTCAGATGTAGAAGCTGGGGTGGGAATCTCCCCTGGGGCTCTGTAGAAAATACTCCTTTTGGTAAGAACTCAACAGTGACTTCTGAATGGGCAGACTGGCAAATGTATCATCATTCTGTTTATGATAGAACATCCCAGTGACCCATTGTACAGCCCTTTTCTTAGGGTAAGATTAGCTTATTTCCCAAACTCAAAAATAAAGACAGGACATAACAGCAAGAACATCTGGCTCACTTTAGCTACAAAAATGTGCATTGTTCTGAATTTCGTTTTCACACACCTCCTCCTTTTCAGTTAAGGCGGGTTTTAACTAGGTCTTGATCAGATGATGATAATATACTTGAAAACCAGCGCGTCCTATGATTTCTGGAAGTCGCCCAGGCTAACGCTCCACTTTCAGGGATGTGTAAACAAGATGAAAATGAAAGTGTTAGTCACAGTTGTGTCTGACTCTTTGTGACTCCGTGGACTATAGCCCACCAGGTTCCTCTGTCCATGGGATTCTCCAGGCAAGAATACTGGAGTGGGTTACCATTCCCTCCTCCAGGGGATCTTCCCGACCCAGGGATCAAACCAAAGTCCCCTGCATTAGCAGGCAAATTCTTTATCTTCTGAGCCACCAGGGAAGCCGAATAAGATGCAGTGCCCTATAAAAGTAAATGACTTGTCCTTTGCTTCCAAAATGATCCACTCCTACTTTATTGATTTTAAAATATCAGGGATTTGTTTACATGAGATGGAGCCCTAAGCGGGTGTCAGTTGGTGCCGTTTATGCCACCGAAGGATAGAAAGACAAAGGAGACTGCGGCTGTCAGGGCCAGAGCACCGTGACCCAAACGCCTTCTGAGAGGCTGGGGCCCGAAGCTCCTGCCGCAGTAACTGCATGCTGTCTCCACCGCCACCCCCCACCCCCCAGCCCCTGCCTCTGCAAAGCTGTTTTTAAAAACCACTCTTTAAAAAAAAATTAAAAAACAAACTCTAATCAGCAATGTAAAAGATTAAGCTGTAATTTCATTTTTCTCCATCTTCAGAAAGGAGCACAACACTCTTTCTATTTTTTTAACCAAAATGAAGATGTGTTACTGAAAACAGTACTTAAATGACTGGTCCCTGATTCCTTTGAGAGCATGTTTCCCCACTGATGATCACCGCAGGTGACGGGACAGCCTTCTGAGGGCGGACGGCGGTTCTTAACTTTCGCACTATGCTCAGTTCACTGAGATTTGTGCAGGGTCTTGCGTAAGACGCAATATTTAACGTCAAATGTGTGTATTAGGAAAAGACATACTTGTCTGGTATCAAAACAGGCACTTCTGCATTGTAGTAGATCCATGCTATCATTTTATTTATGCATTTTCTTACCCTCTGCCTCTATATTTACCAAGTCGGAGTTGGATAGCCCCCACAAAGCAAGCTGAGTAATGTCCATGCTATCAGGACACTAGGCAAAAACACACATGTGCGTACACACCTGCACACACACACACACACAGTGGAAGTGTGGTCATCTTCAGGCTCCAGGTAACCTTGTCTTGTAACTCCTAGGTGGCGGCAGCCTCTACAGTATGCCCAGGTCCTGTTTGGCCTTTGCCTGCTTCCTCTCCCCCAACCCGCCGCCCACCCCGCTGCCTCGCTCAGCAGTCCCCCACCACCTACAGAGAAAGATGGCTGTGGTCACAGAGACGGTGGGGCCAGAGAGGATGTGAAGAGCCTCACATGCCCACATAACCCTGCACAGCCCTCGCCGGGAGCAAGCTTATGGTGATGCTGGCCTAGATCATCCTCTTAAGGACCCAGACTAGGCAGATGAAACGCACCACCCCTCTGCTAAGAATATGCAGAAGACTGGGAGATTGTGTCTTTCTATTACTTATGGATCACAAATGATACAGAGTAAACGCTGATAAACCATATCACAAGAAAACACAGTGCTTTTGGCTAGTTAGCTTATTGAAACCACTACTTCAAGCTCCTGCATGTACACCATGGGTAAAGGGAGCCGGAAGAGAAGTTTTCAGAAGAGCCTCGGTTCTTCATGAAGACTTCGTGTTCCTACTGTGTCCACTATGGATTCCCCTGATGGGAACTGCTTACAGATAGGAATGGGGCCAGAAACTTCTTGATTTGGAAACCCACCTTGTTTTGGCTATCATCGACTGACCAAGGAAAGGTGATGCTGGAGATATTGCTTTAAATGACCACAAATTGGATTCACTGTCATTTTAATCCAGTTGAACCCTCATGACAGACCTGGGAGCTGGACATCAGGAGAAGTTATTGAAAGTCTTGGTTTTAAGTTATCAGAGTTATGTTTTCTCTCAGCATCCTAACCATTCATGGAGCTGTTAGTCTAAAAACAAGTTTTGAATCATATGAAACATGTAGATATTGAGATTTTCTGTATCTTCCCCTCCAATCTTTTTTTAAAACCCACCCTATGTTTGGCTTGAGAGTCTAATGGGGAAAATGATGGCCCTTCATGGGAGTGTTGGCATGCACTTCGAATGCTTTAAGATTCATGAATGACCCCAGTGCTGAAATTCTTGTTTTGACGATTTTTGATCGGTACCCATAAGAAAATTAACTAATTGCAGTTTTCTTTTTGTCCTTTTGCACCTCTGTTTGCTACTTTCTGTCTCTCTCGCTGTCCTTCACATCAGTCACCTGGGCTTGGCACCGATTCACACCCCCCGCCCCCCTCATCAGCCCACCGTCCCCCTGCATCCCCCACAGGGCTCCGCAGGAGGTGTAAGGAGAACGGGCAGCCCCCACCAGGGGTCGAGCCGGCCCGAGACCCCAGGCACCAGCACGGGGAGCCCACCTCGGACCCTGACGGCCGAGGGAAGCCGTGCCCGGGGGACCACGACGTGGCTCTCAGCTACAAACCACAGCCGGGCAGAGGGGCCACCCTGTTTTCCTTCTCCCTGCAGCTCCCTGGGTCCTTCCCCTCTCTCCTGGATGACGATGGCTACCTGTCCTTCCCCAACCTGTCCGAGAGCGCCCTCCTGCCCCAGAGCCTGCAGCATTACCTCCCCATCCGCTCGCCCTCCCTCGTGCCCTGCTTCCTCTTCATCTTCTTCTTCCTGCTCTCCGCCTCCTTCTCAGTGCCCTATGCCCTCACTCTCTCCTTCCCTCTGGCTCTGTGCCTCTGCTACCTGGAGCCCAAGGCGGCCTCCTTGAGTGCCTCACTAGACAGTGACCCGAATGACAGTTCAGAGGAAGAGGTGTGTACCTCGGCATAGCACACACGTCCCTGTCGTGTTCGGGGCTTCGGTCCGAAACACTTGGTAGACGGCTGCTGCGATAGTGGTCCTCCTTTCAGAGCCTCATTTACCGTCTGTGCCACTCTGTGCAGAGGTTTTGTGTGCCGGGGATGCGCCCCCCCAGCCCCGGGGTTAGGCACAACACCATGTGGATGCAGCAGGCTGAGCCTGGCCAGAAGTGTGCTGCCACCCGCCAGCTCCCGTGAGTGGGCAAGGACTCAGCCAGGAGGCCATTGGATATAAACAACCCGTTCGCTCTGTAGGAACTCAGGGTCAAGTAAAGGCTCTGTTTAGTTACCATTCAATAAAGGAAAGGACACAGAAGACAGATAGAGTAACTTTTCAGCTAGACGAGGTGAGGTACCAAAACGCGTCCTGATGCAGTGATGCTCTGTGCTGATACGCGCCAGGTAAAGGATGCTCCATGTGCGGGGAAAGGGTGCTGCCCCTGAGAGTGCATCATCACCATCAGGGTGGCTTTGCAAGGTTGTAAATGCCTCTCTCTCCTCCCTGGAGGTTCTGAAATGCCCCCACCACTCTTGGACTGTCATTGCCAGACCGTCCTTGTGACTCCCGGAGGAAAGTCCAATCCTGTGGGTGTGTTGAGTCAGAAAGATGGGCTGGAGCCGTTTAAAACACCCAGTGATGTCGGTCATTGGCAGGCAGAAACAGGAGCAGAAACAGCTGAAGTTGAAAACAGCGGTTTTCAAACACAGTCGGGGCGAGACTCATTTTAGGTTTCTATACCCCGTAAAATAAAAATGAGCTGAAATTCCTTGAGCACAAGCAATGCCAGATCAGGTACTGGGAGGCAACCATGCTGTCAGGCCAGCGTGAGCCCCAGATCCACCCACGTGAGGACAGTCTGGTGGATGAGCCTCAGGCTGGCAGCCAGGAAAGGACTTGAGCCTTCCACCTCCATACGTGAAAGCGGGCTGACCCCCATCCCTCATCCGAGCCACTGGAGGAGGCGACGTGGTAGCTGGTGGTTTTCGCTTTTAATTGCTCCCCTTCCCACCACTGCAGGGCACGTGAACAGCCCAGCGGTTTCCCTTTGTGCAGCCTTCAATAGACGCCAGGGAAAAGCACAGAAGCTGCCTACAGGCCTCTGGCTGACACCCCTCCTCCCCCGCCCCCAGCTACACCTGCCCCCGGCTCCTCCAGCAATTCTCTTCCCACAAAACAAGGGTTTTGTGGCAGGAGACAAACTCGATACACCTAGCAGTTAAAAAAAAAAATCACAAAGTCAAAGCAGCACTTTAAAAAGAAAAGAAAGTCTATTCAGGTCTGTGCTCAGCTAGAAATGATAATTCCAGCACACCTGTGAGTGTATAGCATTGCGAGGTGTGTAAGCATCTATATTTAGTGGTATTATGACCATTTCTTTGCAGCAGCAGGGAAAAAATGGTAATGACCCGAAAGATGTTCTAAAGAAAAGTTTAGGCTTTCAATTTGATATTGCCTAAGAGCCCTTTGCAAGGTTCTTGGATCCTATATGACTTAGATCCAAATCTTATCTGTTAGAGAACTGTTTTCACATATGGAAAATATTTTAAGAGAAAAACCACTCTAAATCCTAGGCTTGAATATCTGTTTCTCACAGTAGAAGCATTATCAAACAATGTAGGTCTAAACGTACAGCCTTTAAGAACACATTATCATCTACAAAGGCTGTTTGTACTAGTAACTGGTTTCCAACCCGGACATCTATTCCTTTAGCAATGGAGTTAGTCATCCAGCTCACAGAAGGCAAAAAGATTGCCATTTTATGTTCTTCTGCATTGTTAAATAACTGAACTTTTATGTAGCCAACCACACAGATCTTGTGCCTAATCCAGGGTATACATCTTGTTGTAATCAGTGCATGAAAATTAATGTTCCACTTGGGCATGTCTGCGTTACGTCAGCAAAACAAATCACAGCACTTACTCCTCGCAAGCTGGTGGCAGCGTGGCTGGCGTGTCATAAACCCTCCTTGTTCCTGCAAACCCCTGAGACCGTGAACCAGCTCTGGCCTCGGCAGCCTTCCCGGCCACCCATGACTGCCTCCTGCCACATGACCTTGTATTTGGCCATCTGTTCAGTGTCGCCTCTTAACCCCAAATGTTAAGAGCTATGTGCTCTGGTTCATGCTGAGCTAGAAAACTCAGATGTAGGTCATTCAGTTTAAAAAAAAAAAAAATCACCATTTGTTGACACGGCCTGTTTTCTTCCCTGGGCCTCAAGCACTTTGGCAGCAAAACCGGGTGACTTTGTAACATACAGTTCAGCTCTGTCACTTTCGTTTTGCAAAATCACTAACGACTGGAACGCTTTTTAAATATTTTGTCATCCTGCTTACATTTGTTGCGTGTGGCCGAGGCTTCATTAGTCCCAGCCCTTCTCAAGAGTGAAATCCAGTGTAGAGAGTTGTAATCCTTTCAAACTATAGAGCTGTTGGTCATTTTTTTCTTTTGTCCTTCTAGAATTTGGCTCAAATGAGGAGGGGCTGAATACTAAATCATCTACATCTCTCAAGAGATATAAGATGAACTTAGTTCACCATAATTATGTGTCAACTTGTGAAGAATTTTTTGATGATGCCAAAAAAAGGAGATGGATTAAATCTGGAGGAAAAGATTGATCACCTGATTTAACATTTTAAATGGTGCACCATACATTTTGCAGTTTTACTTAGTCACGCTCAGTTGCTCAGTCTGTCCAGCTCTTTGCAACCCAATGGACTGTAGCCCGCCAGGCTCCTCTGTCCATGGGATTCTCCAGGCAAGAATAGTGGAGTGGGTTGCCATTTCCTTCTCCAAACAATTGCTGTAAAAGTTGCTTATTCAGCCTTTATGACTTCAGTTTATTGATCAGGTACTGTGTTTGTTGAATGACTGACTGACTAGGTTCAAAGGAATTTAAGGGAACTTAGATGTGACCTAAGCTACTATTTATTTGTGTATACCTTGGAAAAATAATAGCAATAATTGGGAAACGTTGGGTTAGCCAAAATGTTTATTCAGATTTTTCCATAGCTCAAGTGAACCTTTTGGCCAATCCAGTATTATATTCACATCAATATTTATGATTTTATAGGCATTTTTAGCTCTGAGTCTGTCAGGTAGTGTATAAAGACTTAGTATCAATTACCTTATACAGTTAGGGCTGTTAATTTCCCCATTTTCCAGAAGGAAATGGGAATTAAAATGTGAAGCACTCCTCTCGTGCCACAGAGTTAAATAGCAAGAATTAGAGCTGGTATCATTCTGACATGAGACCCTTCCTTCTTATTATTAACCGTGGCAGTAATTCCAGTGCCAAGATGCTTGGAATGCTGCTGAAGTGAATTCTAAAGCCATAGGGGAAGTAACGTAAGTGGGAAAAGAAATACTTTCAAGAACCTTTGAGGCCTTTGACACAACTAGTTAGCCCTCTGAACCAAGTCGTCCTTACTTGTTCTCGAAAGCCTAAGCTTTCCTTGAATTGTTCCGTACCTTTCAACAGCAACCTGCCTCTGTCTTCCTAAATCAAACCGGCCTTGCCCTAGACTGTTGGTTGGTGAAGCCATGCTAATGCGCCAGCAGGGATCACCTGATAAGAAAATTAATAGCCACCCCCCTGCCAGGCGTTGCCACGATGGTTGGGTCATGACAGCTCTCAGTGTGGTTTCTTTACCAACCTATTGGAAAGGGTTTCCTGCCCCGCTTAGGCACAGGAGCGGGTTGCCAGGATGGAGACCCAGGAGCACAGGGCAAGCATGAGTGACAGCTCCTTTTCTTTCAGGAATATAGGAAATGAAAGCTTGGGAGCAGGTCAGACAGTCAAGGCGGCCAAGAGTTGTGTCAACTTAACCATGTCCCAGCCCTCCCTCTTGATAACCCATGTTCTTTGCAGTGAAAGATCTAAGAGGCAGATTCACAGCCTTCGAACCCCGAGTTTTGATGGTCGTTTACAAATTATTAATCACACAGCTTCATTCAAGGGAATTTTAATAGTTGCTAGTCACGAAGGGAAAGTCAGTTGATATTGTGTAAGACGTTTAGGTCTGTTTCAATGGCCGTGGCTCTTCTCTCCTCCAGAAAAAAAAAAATTAAAAGTGTTTGTTCTAAACCGTAAACGTCTATAAGACGGATTAAAAGTCAGTCCTGAAATTCCTATTGTAATTCTCCCGTGAAAGCCTGGGCTCTGTAAAATGCTGTGCTTTGTTTTATTCGTTTCCAACTAAATGTCTCTCTCCCTCCCTCTCTCCTTATTTTTCATTATTTGCTTCATTTGAATGTTTATTTTGGAACAAGATATCAAATTCCATACCTTTATATACCTCTTTCTATTGGAGGGTGGGGCAAAATAAATAATATATCGTCTTTAAAATATCTAGTTAGCAATGCTGCTTGAGAGTTAAGTTACACTTTTCATTTGTAACACACAGACCGGAGTCACTGGCATGGGCTTTTTAGAATTAAAAGGTAATACAGACAGCCTGATGGTCTTAGATGGATGCAAATTGTCAAAATGATATAAAAAATGAGGGGCTGAAAGTCCAGTGACTATTATAGTAGCTTTTTATTTAAACGTACATGTTTATTTACCTTTCAAATGTGACCCATTACACTAGAATTTTTTTTTAAAATATATAAACTGCGATTGTATTTGCATTGAACGTTTTTAGATCTTTCCTGGGGTTTCTGTTAAAAGGGCGGGAGAGTGCCACGGCAGCAGACACGGCACCCTGGCTGACGCACGTCCCGCGGTTCAGGCAGGCTGTGTGCCTCTGGTGTCCCTCTGAGTGTCTCTGCTGATGGGACCTGGCTCTGGGTTTCCTTTGGTTTTTGTTTGCACCTGCGTTCTTGTGGGAAGGTAGTGCGATTTTACAGGGCACAGGGAGAGGGACTGGGCTCTCGGACCCGGGCACGCCCGCTTTGACCAGATGATTTGTTTTCTCTTCCTGCCTTCCTCCTGGAACCTGATCACCTCTGCCATCCACAGACGGACAGTGAGCGCACAGACACGGCAGCTGATGGGGAAACCACCGCCACTGAGGTTGGTGCTATAACCGAGGGGCCTTATGAGTGTGCTCTGAGGGCCAGCTCAGTGTTTATTTAGCAGCTTGCATTTAGCATATTGGCATTTAGAGTGGAGAGAAATGCTACCTTTAATAATAAGAGTTAAAAATATTCTGCTGCCTAGACCGCTGGTTCTCAAACTCTGGCCTGCATCAGAGTCACCTGGACTTTTCTCTAGGTGAAGGTCTGGGGTAGGCTTGAGAATTTACATTTCTAGCAAATTCCCAGGTGACAGTGACTCTGTCAGTTGTGGGGTCACATTTTGAAAACTCTTGGCCAAACTGATAATACGTTTTAAAAAATGTATTCCCTTAACCCGAAAGTTTATGTATGATAGCCATAATGGGAGGGGAAGTCATGGGGGGAGGGTCACAATTAATTTAAGTAGCTTGTTGACTGAATACAAATACATTTTAGAATTCCAAGTGGTCAGAATGCTTATTAAAATTATAATACCTCTCAACTCATTTTTTTGGCTGGATATAGTCTACGTTACTCAAAAGAAATGAATTCTCCAAGGAAGAGAAAATTAGCAAATTACTGTTAGTACTTTATGGGAAAAAAAGAAAAATTATCAAAAAAAAAAAAAAAAAAGAAAAATTATCACATTGACCAGTTTAGGAGAGAAACTGTGCTATTATTTAACTTTATTAATTTTTAGGGTTCATTAAATATTTATATGGCTTGTTTTTTAAATCTTCTCTATCAGCAGCTAATTAAAATATTTGTAAAAACAATATTTATATATAGTAATGGCAATCAAGATGTTCATTTCCTAAAGTGCTAACAGAATTTATTTTTTACTTTGCTATAGTGTTTATATTAGGTTGTTTTTTACATTATCCAATCATAATATTTTCTAGTTGGGTATTTAGGAAGAACTAAAAAGATTATAAGTTGTATTTACACATCATTTCATTGAAAATATGTTCAGGAAAACATTTCAAAATGGAGTTTAATTGTTTTTTTCCTTTGGAAATGCCAGAGTTCAATTCAAAGCTTGGAAATCATCATTTTTTAATTTAAAGATAATACTGGAACATTATTAGCCAGTTTCTTTTAGGCAGTCACACATAAACTGATTACAGTGTAATGATTTTCTATGCCAAATATCCCAATTGCATCTTAATTTTGTTAGAATTAGTTACAGGTAGCTACTGATACATTCAACAAATTTCATTGTAACCCTAATGTATGCTATAAATGAAAAATATTTTAGTAATACTACTTTAAATTTCTCTAACAGTTTTAAAATTTATTTGTATTGATTTGAAGCATGCAAGTGAAGACATGTAACATAGATAGATTACGCATTTTAAAAATAAAACGAAGAGCTATGAATCCACCACCATTGTAGAGTCAGCATGCCATCAGCCCTCTAATACTTTTTGTAAATACGTCCTCTTCTTTTTTCTGGAGCTGGTTGTAACAGTAGTTACAGAGTGGGGCGTTCAGGTTAAACAGTCTGGTTCCCATTGAAACTCAGACAGACTCACCTTGGAGGCAGCCTGCTCCACTTCTCACCCTGGGCCTCCTCTTGTGGTTGATTTTGGACTTGAGGGTAGTTTGTTTATTTATTTATTTTAATTTTCTTAGTTACCCAGTATCAGCCCTCTCCTCTTCCTAAATTTGTTTCAAAGTACATGGGCTCAACAAATTCAAGGTTTAAAGAAATTTTTTGACGTGAGAACCTTTGTGTTAAGTTCTTTGTGCGTGACTTCTCTAGTCTACAAATTGGGGATCATAGTAGATAACCTCATAGGATTATTTTGAAAATTGACTCAGAGAGAGCACTCCTCATTGGGTATTCATAGCCGTTTGATGAATCTTAATTTCGATGTGGCCGCTCACACTTCCTGAAGCATTGCTAATGTAAAGACATCCTGACAAGTCCTAGCTGTCACCTCCCGCGCAGGGTGTATGCTTGTCAAACTTGGAAGTCTCCAAGGGAAGCATGCAAGAGCCACCAAGCACGGAGTCTTTTGCTTTCATTGTCTTATTAAGCTTCGTAATTTGTGTGCAAGAACATTGTGGTTCACATATAAGAAAGAAATGTCCTCTAATGTAAGCGCAAACAAGTGTCCCCGTGTAGCTGGCTTATCTAGACCCCGTCCTTCGATCTCAGAGTCAATGGCATGGTAAGACTTTTATCTCCCGCTCTTTCTTGATGCTGGCAGTCGGACCAGGAGGAAGATGCAGAGCTCAAGGCACAGGTAGAAAACTCAAAATGGAACAAAAGCCAAAAAAATTAAAAAGCAGCGTGTGATAAGTCACTGTTGGTCTCCGGTGTTCAGATCTTCCAGCATGCCTCCGTGGCGGTGACCGTGTGTTGCTGCTGTGCGCAGGGTGGCACTTGTTTTCGTGACTTATCATGTCCCTTACTTTTCCTTTCTTTTCCCCTTTTTTCAGAATAGTCTGATTAAGCGAATAAAGGGTGAAAATGTGTATGTCAAACATAGTAATCTTATGTTAGAGGTTGGTATTGGTATATACCAGTGCATGCTCGTGTGTGTGGGTCCTCCTCCAGGGGCACACCTGTGGGCTCGTTCCATGATGCATGAAGGGCGTGTTCTCACCTGTGACTACGTGCGGTTGACTTCTCTGCTTCCTTTGATTCCTTCCTGTCTCCCCAGATGTGGATCCCCTTTCCTGTGTGTGTATTTATTTTAATTCTCTGGTCCTGTGTGAATTACACTCTTTACAGTTGACCTTTGAAACTTTTGATTTTTATGCTTGCGTGATGTAGATTTTGTTTTCCCTCGCTTTTCCTTGGAAATATCACATTTTCACCGAGTGTTTGCGGTAGTGTCATGAACCCTGATCAGAATTTTTTTTTTTATTTTGACTACTAATGAGATAACGACTTTACTTTTAAAAAGAGAGCGAGCACGTGCAGAAAGGAAATCAAATGTAAAACATTGACTGTTGGATTCTCTATGTTCTGAATGTAGGAGCTAGATAAAACCCAAGACGACCTGATGAAACATCAGACCAATATTAGTGAGCTGAAAAGAACCTTTTTAGAAACCTCCACAGACACTGCCATCACGAACGAGTGGGAAAAGAGGCTTTCCACCTCCCCCGTGCGACTAGCCGCCCGGCAGGAGGACGCGCCCATGATCGAGCCGCTGGTACCCGAAGAGGTCGGTATTCAGGCATCAGGTTGCACTCATCTTCTGTTCACTAGCGTCGCTCCTCTGCAGGGTCTTCAGGGAAGGGATCTGGAAGACTTCTGAGTATAGAATCTCACCCTTGTCTGTGTATAACCTGTAAAATGATTGAGTGGCCAAGGAGTGAGTGATCACATCCCATGGTGCCTTGGAATGACCAAGGACACTCTTGTGCAAGGCTGCTTATTCTAGATTTCACGGCTGAGAGACTGACCTATTGTATGAATGAACTGTCACTTTTTCTGAATGTACTTCCGCTGCCTGAAGAAATGCCTTGAAGGCTCATACATACTTCTCATCACTTGCAAGATGAGGCCTATTGAGATGGTTTAATGTTTGACTGAACATTGTTCTGGAGTTGATAACATTTCAGGACCTATTTTCCTCTGGAAATACTATACCAGGCTTTTACTGGTATTTGACTTTTAATTTATAATATATATATATACATATAGTTTTTTAAAAACTGGTTATTTTAACTGACTTATATATAAACATTTATATTATGATTTATAATCAGTTTTAATTTTTAAGAGGGAAAGTAAAGGCCAGATTTTTGTTTATAACATACATATATATATAGTTTTTAAAAACTGGTTATTTTAACTGATTTATATATATAAACATTTATATTATGATTTATAATCAGTTTTAATTTTATTTTTAAGAGGAAAAGTAAACACCAGAGGTCTTTTTGAGTAAGAGCTTTCCACATAGAACGAATACTCTCTTTAAATGTTCAGCGAGAGGATTCAGCTGGTGTGACTTCAAGGCTCCCCTGATGTAGGACCCACAGTGGCAGTGGTACTACTCTGACTGTAGACTATTACATGTCATCTTTCTTTATCTGTCTGTCAAAAGAAATCATTTTAGAAATCAGCTTCTTTCTAGCATCACGTTGATTAACTTTTTTCTTACCAAGATTCCTTTCTTGAAAGACATTTGTCCAGGAAGATGGGATAGAACAGAATAAAATTAAAACTTAGGCCTTTATGGGAGAAAACTCCTTTTTAAGCAGGAGTCTATATGTGTTCTTGCCTGGAGAATCCCAGGGACGGCAGAGCCTGGTGGGCTGCCATCTATGGGGTCGCGCAGAGTCGGACACAACTGAAGCGACTTGGCGGCAGCGTCAGCAGCTATATGCAATGCTTAGATATTAGTCATTTTCTAAACTTCCTTTGAAAGCCGTTTATCTAAAGTGACCACAATCATGACTTTCTTGACAGTTCCAGTCCCACTTTTAAAAAATGACCAAGGTGTATCTCCATTTCAATCATTTTGAAAAAGGCCTTTTTATGCAGAATAAATGAAAAGTCTGGTGACCAAAATATTCTTGTACCATTGATGGTGGTGGTGGTTTAGTCGCTAACTCATATCCGACTCTTGCAACCCCATGGACTATAGCCCGCTGGGTTCTTCTGTCCATGGGATTTTCCAGGCAAGAATACTGGAGTGGATGGCCATTTCCTTCTCTGGGGGATCTTCCCGACCCAGAAATCGAACCCACGTCTCCTGCATTGCAGGTTTCATTCAGATTGTTTAGAGTTTCACAACAAAAAACTTCAGATTTTCCAAAATATTGTAGTTCCTGCATTAAGACTGCCATTCATGAGTTATGGTCAGATCAGTTTTATCACCATTGGTCAAGTTTGATTTACCCTATTTCTTTTTTGTTATTAATTTTATGTTTTTTTAAATTGGAGGATAATTGCTTTGTAATATTGCATTGGTTTCTGCCATACAACAGTGTGAATCAGCCATAAGGATACACATGGCGCCTCTCTTTTGAGCGTCCCTCCCACACCCTACGCCACCCCACCACTCTAGGCTGTCACAGAGCACCAGGCGTTCCCTGCGTTATACAGTAACTTCCCACTAGCTATTCTACATATAGCTTACCCTATTTCTATGAGGGCTGGAAATAAGGAAGGACACATTGGCTCTGAAGATGACAGATACAGGATTAAGTTACAAAAGCACAAAATAAATTGCCACTGAAAAAGCCAAGCTTCTCTTCCTCTGCTATCACTTAAGGACTTGGGAGGTAGCAGGCTCTCTAGGTGGAGGTTCAGGTAGTTTGCTTGGAAAAGTTAGAGTGGTGATAATAAACCAGGGACTGTAGAAGTCTAGGCCATTAGACTTGTAAAAGAACTTTTTCTCACTTATTAAATCCTCTAATTCTTGGAGAATAACATTGATGATCCCGGTTGTGTCCAACTCTTTGCGACCCCATGGACTATAGCCCACCAGGTTCCTCTGTCCATGGGATTCTCCAGGCAAGAATACTGGAATGGGTTGACATTCCCTTCTCCAGGGGATCTTCCTGACCCAGGGATCAAACCCAGATCTCCTGCATTGCAGGCAGGTTCTTTACCGCCTGAGCTACCAGGGAAGCCCATTGATGAATCCAAAGAATGTTAAAGACTTGAAGAAGTGATGGTTTGAAATACTAAACTTAACATGGAAACAGCTGCCATGTCCTTTTTGATGCAGAGAAACTGCAATAGACCTAAGAAAGGATTTTTTTTTTTTTTTACAAAAGGATTAAAGGAGGAAAGACGTCCTCTGCAGAAGAGCAAGCACTTGGGTTCCGTAGCCCAGGCATCAGCAGCTGACTTAGTAACTGCATTGAAGTATCTGTTGAGCAATTATGCAGATGGTGTACCTCAGGGCTTCTCTACCACCCAGAAGGGAAAACACTATAGGAAGACTTGCTGGATGTAAAGAAGAGCTTCTTAAAAACAAGGGTTATCCACTCTGTTATCAAAGGGGCTCTGAAAAAGCAGCTCTAAGTGGCCTCAAGTCCCAGAAGAGTGGTCCTTCCTGGGCTGGGCAGTCAGGGCTGTGCCCACTTCCCTCGCCTTGGGGGCTTCCATCTGACATTCCAGTAGGCTGACACCCAGTTTGCACTCATTTGAGGGCCGTGTAGACAGCCCTAAGAATAACCCTGCAAGTTCTTATCCTCCAAATTTTTCTTCATTTCTGTATTCAAACTTAACATGGCTTTCATTATTGGTTGTGTGAAAAGCACAAAAGATAATTGTGTCCTCCCAGCCAGCTAGGCATATGCAAAGTATATTTGTTTAAAAACACGTAAACAGAAGATATTCATCTTAGAGGCAAGATATTTTTCTAGATAAATTACTCATTTGATCTTACCCATTCATTTAATGTATCTCACTTTAAATTAATTAAACAGTAATTCGCCAGTTTTAGAAAGAGGTCTAATTATTTCTAAAAGAAGGTATTTAACTTAATTTTTTTAAGTGACATCTGAAAGTAATATTATTTGTGTCAGAAGGGTAATGGAACTTTGATTTAGTGACCCTAAGCTTAGTTGGATTTTTTTTTGTCAATCTCAGTGATATAAGTGTTGTTTTGGAAAAATAATATAATGACCCCTGATTTTTAATGAACCATCTTTTTTCTTTATCTATGGTGGTCGAACCCTAAGTAAATCTATTTTGCTACCAATGTATGAACAATTAAGAAAATTAGGAGTTGGAAATATAATAAGCTAGTAATGGGATCATATTCTTAGAATATAATGTATGTTTAATGTAAAGTGTGAATTTCATTACCAGTTGTTTCACATTTCAAATGTTTGAGTTCATAGCAGATGAGGCCACGATGCCCCAAAGAAGCAAATGATAGCAAATCCTCCTGAACTTTGTAAAACAGACAAACCCGCACATAGAGCCCATGGAATGGAGGGTAGATGGATGAGATGTGAAGGGTGTCGGGTACATCTTCTGTCCACAGATATGTCCCATGGCAGCCTTTTTGTGATGCAGTCACAGGCCTAGTCCATATCAGGGGAATAGTGAAAGTGTTAGTGGCTCAGTTGGGTCTGACTCTTTGCAACCCCGTGGACTGTAGCCCACCAGGTTCCTCTGTCCGTGAAATTTTCCAGGCAAGAATACTGGAGTGGGTTGCCATTTCCTTCTCCAGGGGATCTGCCCGATCCAGGGATTGAACTCTGGTCTCCCACATTGTAGGTGGATTCTTTACCGTCTGAACCACCAGGGGAATATTCTTTTGTGGTTATTTGAATACTGAGAATTTCCACATTCTCTAACCACAATGCAGTACAGGTTAGCACTTACACATTGCCAGTGCTGTCCCCTTTTTTAAGGTGACAGGCAGTTTTACTGGTATATAAGCTTAGCACAATCAACCCTCCCTATTCATGGATTCCAGATTATGCACATTCACGTACTCACTGAAATTTATTGTGATCCTAAAATACTAAACATTTTCAAGATAATTTGCAGACAGGTGCGAAGTGGTAAAAAAATAAATAGTTACCCAAGGCATTCCCAGATAAGGTTGAACAGGTAGCAAGTTTCAGATCTCATACTGTAAGCAGGTGTCCTTTTCATAGCCTGTTGAGTGCCCTGTTTTTGCTTTTTTGTGTTCTTATTGGTGATTTTCACTGTCTAAAATGACCTCCAGGCATAGCACTGAAGCGCTCTCTAGTTCCCAAGTATAGGAAGGCTGTGATGTGCCCTATAGGAAAACATGTGTGTAAGGTAAGCTTTGTCCAGGATTAAGTTACAGTGCTGCTGACTGTGAGTTCGATGTTAATGGATCAATAATATATATTAAAGAAGTGGTCTTTAAACAGAAACACACATAAAACAAGGTTATGCATTAATCAGTTGATGAAAATTTCATGACCAGAGGCACCCAGGAACCTGACCCTGTCTTTCCTCTAGGAACCGTGGTTCAGCACTCACTAATTGGGTGTTCATTGATTCGATATTCACTAGTCCAGTGTTCATGGATTCAGTGTTCACGACAACTTTATAGACCATAATTGTCATGAATACCTAGAATCAACTCTCTTTATGCATTTTTCTGCTTTCTTGTCCAGGTTTACTTTTACTATTCGGGTCTCAGATGGCCCTTAAATTGGGCCAAAAAAAAAAAAAAATGCACTCACCATGGATCATCTATAAATGCTAGAGAGAATCATCTTTATTCTCTGAATCTGACTTCTGAGACCTTCCATTTAGACCTTGGGGTGCAACTCTGGATGCATTTTCCAATCACCTACAAGACTTTTAAACTACTGATACCTGGGTTCTGCATCAGAGTCTGATTTAATTAGAGGTGCACCTTGCACATTACTCTTATGTAAAATCTCTCCACATAATTGTAGTGCACAACCAAGTTTGAGAACCCCCAACCCAAGCAGAAATGAAAGTCACAGCTCCATAGAGACCCTTATGAGCGAGTAACAGCTCTGTGAATTTTGCAGGCCACTGTAGGGCCTTGTGTCCCAATTATGACACAGACATGAATGTTTAAGTAACTAAATGAAATAGAATGTGCATCTGACTCTGTCTTGAAAGTGAAGTCGCTCAGTTGTGTTCGACTCTTTGAGACCCCATGGACTATAGCCCACCAGGCTCCTCCATCCATGGGATTTTCCAGGCAAGATTACTGGAGTGGGTTACCATTTCCTTCTCCAGGGGATCTTCCCTACCCAAGGATCAAACCCTAGTCTCCCACATTGCAGGCAGACTCTGTCTTAACCCCTAGTAAATGTCTCGATCATCAGCTTTTCTTTATCAATACATCTTCACTTCTCTTTAGTCAGACTCACTGGGTTGGAGTTGATCATACATAGGATTAATGGTAGCATTTGTCCCCTCATGTTACCCTTTTCTGTTATAGGGTATGCACAGTTCTGAATGCAGACCATGTGGACATTTTTAATTATAGGCACAGACGTTTTTAAAATTAGTTGATGTCAGATAACAGGCTATGCTGAAAACCACTGTTTTCCTGCTGCTGGGTCTTTTTTTTTTAAGCTTTCATCCTAGGAAAAACATTTAGCTCAGTGATTATAATTAGAAGCCTAGTCTTGGTATTCTGAAAAGTACCTATAATTTCAACCTTTCCTTCCTGTTTCTTATTTCTTTTGGAAAAAGAGGCTCTGATTGAAAGTTTAAAGCATAAATCCACATTTAATGATTCCACAGGGTACATTTTGTCTCTTCCAATATCTTTCTCCAAAATGGGGCAGGACAGGAATTTTTTTTCCCCTTCAAAATGTCTTCTTTGTTCCTTATTTAAAAGGAGCATCTGAGAGCAGTGCTATCAGAATCTGTCAGCAGGCCCTTCTGGAGAACATTCCAGATGCTCCTCTATAACCTCTTGCAGGAAAATGATTAGAGTACTGAAAGCTTTGTAAACACATACATAGGAATTTTAAATACCTCTGATAAAATTATACTACTTAACAAACAGCAAGTTTTATTTTCAAAGTTCCATTCATCTAGATACTTTGAACTCTGTTATTATTTTTAAATTGCTTTACCCAAATGTCCCTTCTGTCACTATTCTGTGGAGTTTTATTAGCTACCGAGCCTGTGCAGAGAGACAAGCTCAGTAATTAATGTATTGTCCCTTGAATTATGCCTTTTTAATACTAAAGAAAGAAATAAAAATAGATGAAAGGAAAACACCTATTTTAACATAGCATATGTAATGTTTTTCTTACGTTTATGTGTTAAAGACAAGTACGATTTGAAATACTTAATTCTTCACCAAGATATTCTGAAGCTGACTTTTCAGAATTACTCACCATGTTATAGAAGTTCAAAAAAGCTATACTCTTGAGTATATTTTGTGTTTATTTGTAGAATAAAGACCTCAAGCTAGGCTGGGTTTTTCAGATTAGTAGGTAATGCAATGATCCGTGTGTATTTCCTTCTTCTGCATCAGGCAGCTCTTTAGTGCAGAATATGATCAAGAATTTGTCCGAAATGGAAGGGAGGATTTATTCCTAACTTATTTTTTTTAATTAGCGTTTTCATTTCCACAGTATTGCAGATGACAGCCATATAAACACCTATTGAGACTCCAGGAGGTCCTTTATTCCACTCTTGCATGTTCTATGTTTGTAGAAATGAGAAATGTTTGAGTTCTAAAAACACCGGAAAGTCACAGAATAACCGTTACACTTTGGAAGTAATTATTCAACTTTGAGATTAATTTTCCAAATTAACAGACAATAATTCTGGGAAAGAAAAAGAACGACTATTGTATGTGTGGCACAAGAAACGAGCTCTCTTCCTAACTTGCTTTTTTGGAAACTGTCTGCTTCCTCCTCTTCCACCCAACCCCCTTTATTCAAACAGACTGAAGAAGAAAGGGAGATTTCTGAAAAGGTTCTATTTTTGCAGCAAGGAAGCTCTCCATTCTTTGAGTCTCAGGTAAAAAACAAACATTAAGGAATCAGAGGGAATTGCTCTTCAGATTTCAGTGTCATTCAAATATCTTTAGTATTTTCTTTCCCTTTAAAATTTACCTTGCTTGCCACCAAGGTAGGTATATCATTTTTGCCTAGATTCCGGGGAGGGAAAATACGGAATTTTCTATTTTAGTTATGTGTTAGCCATCATTTCTTTGTGGCCTTTGCTTCTCAGTGATTATGTCTGTGTTTGGTCATTGAAGCATTATGATTATAGTTTGTAATGATATTATTGAGCCTTTTTACTGTCTCTTTCACCCATAGAGCCATGATAATTCAGATGACCTTGATTGACTTTGAAAGTTCTGAACTTTTATTGGTTTTCCCACTAGCCCAGTGTGATACAGAAAATTCAGGAAGGAGACTCAGCAATCTCTGTGGTTACCTCTCGTCAAATCATTTTCCAGAAAACTGTCCCGTCGACCCTAGAGGTTACTTTTCAATTCATTTCATTTAATCCAGCACCAGTCTGTAGATGGATCTGTAATCTTCTTTCTTAAGCCCCGCCCCCTCCAATTCTAGCTTCAGGTTTTCGGACAAGGATAAATAAGAAAGTAAAAAACATCCGAGATC
The DNA here is from genome assembly GCF_963930625.1 of Muntiacus reevesi. Classification (NCBI taxonomy): domain Eukaryota; kingdom Metazoa; phylum Chordata; class Mammalia; order Artiodactyla; family Cervidae; genus Muntiacus; species Muntiacus reevesi. The sequence goes on along the minus strand of NC_089252.1, from coordinate 37,081,911 downwards.
AAAATGTAAACCAAGGCACTCCCCTCCCTGCTCCTGGCTTGGTTTCTCTTCCCTCTGTAACCTGTTAGACTAAGTTACCTGCTAACCTCTGCATAGGCTTCCCAAATACAGAAGTTTCATAACGCCTATTTCTTCTGCCTTTTTGGAACTAACACTAAGGAAACTGGCAAAGAAACTCTTGAGACGATGAACTTTGATTGTAAAAAGTTCAGAACAGTGTGCAGACAAGTATAGCCTATTTTTTAAGAGGCTCTGACCATGTGCTAACAGTGGGAAATAGTTCATTACCGTGCCTAGAACACAGGCGCACTCAGTATTTATGGATGACAAGTGCTAGAGTGGATTCCAGCACCCATATAAGGAAATATAATTCACAAACACGGAAAATGATTTTCACAGAAGTTTGTGGAAATGCTAGCGTGTACTCTGTGAGAACAACAGATGTGAAGTGCAGTGTTCTATTTCACATGGAAAACAGTCTTTTCTGTGTCCATCTGAGTAAGGCTTAATACCTTGTACAACAACTTGGGTTATATAATAATCTTGAAATACAAAATGATCAGACCTTGAGTACAAGATCAGATATATTCCTTGTAAAATTTACCACTAAAGTATTTCAAGAAGTCTGAAATTGCAGGTCTACAATAGACCGTACTCTGAGTTGAAGGCTAGAGTTAGTACATTTCAGATGAGAAGAGATTGCAGCCGTAATTAATAGATCACAACCCCTGCCCTGGACACTCACCTCCCAGACCCAAGTGTAGCTCTCATCTAGATTGCCTTTTTTTAAAGGATTCTTATTTTAGAAATGAAATACCATCAGAATTTCTAATTTAGCTTTTATATTTCAAATATAGGGCACAGAGGATTGGGTTATTGTAGACAAAGTGCCCACTGAGGTAGCTGATGGTGATTCGAAAAAGACTGTGACGTACAAGGTGGTGACCTTGAGCAGTAGAAGTGGTGACATCCCCGCCGACCTCTTAGGATCAAGCACCATGGAAGTGCAGAGCTTCGAAGACTTGGCCCAAGAAATGCACTTGAAGGAAGAGAACAAGCAGAAGATATACACGCTCGGAAAGTCCTACGACACCGTGTCCGGAAAAATTGTCACGATGACCGGAAGAGGCAGAGAAGGCGAGAAGGTGGTGTCGCCCTCCACTGTGGAGCGGGGGCTGGCCGAGTCCATAAAGACCCCCCTCGTCCTGGCCGAGTTCGAGGTCCTGGGAGCTGTAGCCGAGGACAGGGCCAGGAGTGGGGCCGAGGTCCGCACCCCAAAGCGGAGGCTCTCAGAGTCGCTGGCCCCCATCAAGGAAGCCGAGTCCCGACGGCAGAGCCCCGAGGACGATGCTGTGGGGAAAGCCCAGGTGCCCGGGAGGGATGCTGGGCTGGAGGGCCCGCGTCTGGGCCAGCCCGAGGCCGAGGCCTTGAAGGTGGGGCCCTTTGGTCCCCGCAGGAAGAGCCTGTCTGAGTGGAGGTACTCGCAGGAACCGGCTGTCACCGTCGCCACTGCCCGTTATGTCGTCACCAAGTCAGCCGCGTCCCGAGTCGTGGTAACCGGGGCCGCCTTCGGGCCGCTGTTTCCGATTCCAGCATGACCGTTTGCAGAGGCAGCCCTTCCACCCCAGCCTTTCCGTTTCTCTGGCTGTTTGGCTTATGTTGAGAGCCGCCAACCCGAGCTTTTTGGTTGTTTTCATGGTTAAAGTCACCACGCGGTCCGACGTGCGCCTTGAGACACCTGCCGTTTTATTTCAGCTCTTGTCCCCGAGGTGGGGTGGTGCTGCCGGCCTTGCGGGGCCAGGAAAGGATCCGCTTCACCCAGCACCGCCCCAACCCAGGAACTCTCTCCGCTTTCCCGAACCAGAGCCCCTGCTCACCCCGATGACTGGCTGTTTTGAGTTCCCTCCCTTTCTGTAGCTCCCGCCATCCCTCACCCTGGGTCCCACGCCCACCATTGTGTCTCACCGGCTGTGAATGTGTACATGCCCACGTGTGTCCCGACCACTGTGCCTGACTCTCCATTTCTCTATTCACTCAGACCAAACAGACTTCTGGTGAAAAGCTCATGGACGGCTCAGAAATCCTCAGCTTGTTAGAGTCCGCGAGAAAACCGACAGAGTTCATAGGCGCGGTCACTTCCACTTCTCAAAGCTGGGTGCAGGTGGCCGTTTGTTTCCATGCCCCGTGTCTCTGCTCTGCCTTTTTGCCTTTTTTTTTTTTATGCCTTTTTGATGTGTGTGTGTGTGTGTGTGTTTTCTATCCAGGTGGCTTTGCCTTAAATACCTGAGAGGGTCTTCACTTCCACCCCTCTGTGCCTGCCCCATATATACATCACATATCTTCAGTTCCATTACAAGAACATACTTCAGATGTTCAGAAAGTAATCTTGCTGACACATTTTAACAGCATTTAATTTTTAAAGCATCTTATGTCATCTGTTAGGTCTGAAGAAGCCGCCGAGACCGATAAGCATGTGCTCCAGTGCTTTCGTTTTGTTTTGATTTTTAAACTGCATTTTATACCACGCTCTGTTTATTTTGCAACATCCCAGAGGAGCAGCCCAAGTTTGAGTGTGTGTGTTGGGGTATCAGAGATTCTGGTAGGGGGAATGAGAGTTAAATTATATTTTCTGTAAGTGCTGCTGGGTATAAGCACAGGTACCCCAGTGAGTAGCTTCTTTTGTGTTTTTGCCTTTTGACCTTTGCTTGGTGGAAAGTCATGCTGACACCACAATTTTTTTTTTCCCATGCAGAAAACAGAAGCCAAGACGGAGTCCAGTGATATAGAGACGGAAACAGCCCAGCAACCCCAGCCGCCTAGTGTGGAGAAGGTTGTGCAGGAAACGGTGTTGGTGGAGGAGAGACATGTGATGAATGTGCATGCGAGCGGGGATGCTTGTTACGCAGCCGGAGATGACGCGGACACTGCAACCCAGGCAGCACCTGCTGATGCTTCTGGTGCAAAAGGGAAGGAGAGCTCAGCTCTTACTGAGGGGGCAAAGCAGGAGAAAGGGGAGGTGGCCGATAAAGTTGTTGTGGAGCAGGACGAAACGGCCACTGCTTCCTGTGAGCCAGAGGAGGAGCAGAGTGCAGCCGTCCACGTTTCAGAAACTTTGGAACAAAAACCTCATTTTGAGGTAACTAATAGTTAATATTCCTTGTAGCACTAAAGTTAAGTCCCTAAAATTTAGTTAAGTGTAAAGGCGGGGCTACGTGTTCATAATTTTCTAACTTTTCCAAGAGCAGTTTGTTTTTCCTCTTAACTGCCTTCTTGCATGGCAACTGTGGGTCTCCATGCTGGTTTCCATCTTTGGGATCACATGCAAACACAGATAATGATGATTAATAATCTACAGTTCCAGGAAATGGTTCTTACTCTTGTAATTACTGTAATTGGCGGTAAACCTGGGAGATGCATGGCCAGCCAAGAAAGGCGAAAACTTGACAGATCTATTTCTGATCAGTGTACTTATCCAGGCTTGCCCAGGCACCAAGTGCTGGCATTTATTCTTTCTTTTCTTTTATTGAGATTCCAGAAGTCTATGTAGGCAGGGGTGGTTCAATGTCTTACTACTTGCTCCTTTTCTCTATGAAGTTATTCAATAAAAGGCTAATTTATGGTTTTTAATCTATTAAAATTAGTTCTTGAGATAGAAGAGAGGGAATATAAAAATGTGGATGTTTTTTCAGTTCCCTTCAAAATGTTTTCCTTTACCTGGAACATTCCATATGAATTCTGGGAGACTCACATATACCTGTCGTGTGCCTCATTCCCCAACTTACCCCCATGTAATACATAAGCGTTTACTTCATACTAACCTGTCTTATATATCCACCAAGAAGGGAGGGGGAAATGCATGTGTCTGTGCAAAATTTAAGAACCACTCTGCCTCCTTCCCATTGGTATAGTCTTCAACTGTGAAGACAGAAACCATCAGCTTTGGCAGCGTTTCACCAGGAGAAGTAAAGCTAGAAATTTCTACCAAGGAAGTACCGGTAGTTCACACAGAAACAAAAACCATAACATATGAATCGTCACAGGTAAGACAGTCTATGAAGCCCAGAGCCCTGGCACCTGTTTCACCCCACGCGTGACTTCGTGCACCTAAATGTAATTAGTGAAAGTGTTACTCAGTCATGTCTGACTCTTTGCAACCCCATGGGTTGTAACCTGCTAGGCTCCTCTGTCCATGGGGTTTTCCAGGCAAGAATACTGGAGTGGGTAGTCATTCCCTTCTCTGGAGACCTTCCCAACCCAGGGATTGAACCTGGGTCTCCTGCATTGCAGGCAGAATCCTTACTGTCTGAGCTACCAGGGAAGCCCTAAATGTAATTCCTTGATACTGAATCTATGAGAAGACTCAGAGGACCCAATTGTCTCTATCAAAAACAGTGCAATAATTGTAACTTCGTTACTGATCACGGAAGAGCAGGTGACTTAAGCAGGTCTTCTTCACGTCTCAAAATGTAGATGCGAAGTGAAAGTCGCTCAGTCGTGTCCGACTCTTTGTGACCCCATGGACTGTACAGCCCATGGAATTCTCCAGGCCAGAATACTGGAGTTGAGTAGCCTTTCCCTTCTCCAGGGGATCTTTCCAACCCAGGGATCAAACCCAGGTCTCCCCACATTGCAGGTGGATTCTTTACCAGCTGAGCCACAAGGGAAGCCCAAGAATGTTGGAGTGGGTAGCCTATCCTTTCTCCAGCAGATCTTCCCGACCCAGGAATCAAACCGGGGTATCCTACATTGCAGGCAGATTCTTTACCAACTGAGCTATGAGGGAAGCCAAAATGTATAAAGAGGCTCAGAAATCTTATCTCCCTCACTGTTTAGATAAGGAAAAGCCCTAGCTCTCCGAGCCCCTGCTTACACTTCTGAAGTCCTGTGGGTTTTTTTTGTTTGTTTGTTGTTGTTTTTAACAATAGTGACCATTTAGTAAGCCTATGATGTGCCACATACTCTACAAACATCCCACATAAATCTCATAAATAAGGTGATGGTGGTGGTTTTTCAGTTGCTAAGTTGCTTCCAACTCTGCAACCCCATGGGCTGCAGCACAGTAGGCTTCCCGGTCCTTCACTCTCTACTGTCCTGGAGTTTGCTCAGACTCAACGTCTGTTGAATCAGTGATGTCATCCCACTATCTCATCCTCTGTCATCCACTTCTCCTCCTGCCTTTAATCTTTCCCAGCATCAGGGTCTTTTCCAGTGCGTCAGCTCTTTGCATCAGGTGGCCAAAGTATTGAAGCTTCGGTTTCAGCATCAGTCGGACGTCCAGTGAATATCCAGGGTTGATTTCCTTTAGGATTGGTTGGGTAGAATTTTTTTTTTACTTTTAATTTGGCCACCCAGCACAGCTTGTGAGATCTCAGTTCTTCTTTCAGTGATTGAATCTGGGCCACTGCAGTGAAAGCATCTAGTTCTAACTGCTAGGCCACCAGGGACCTCCCAAGAAGGATTGTCTTATATTTTTATCTTTTGAAGTCCTGGTTTTTAATGATAGTTTACAGCAGTCATGTTTGGTCCAGTCTAGAGTCAGCAGCAGCTTTCGGGACTAACAGGGAAGCATAGTGATTGTGCAGATAACTAAGTCATCACCACGCTCTCAAGCAACAGAGTCCTGGAGAGGTAATGCCAACATTCAAGTGTCGTGTCTCCCGCTTGGCTTGCTTAGGTCGATCTTGGTGCTGACTTGGAGCCGGGTGTGCTCATGAGTGCGCAGACCATCACCTCTGAAACCACCAGCACCACAACCACCACCCACATCACCAAAGTAAGTGGACTGGGAACAGATCCAGGGAGGTGTCCGTGCAGAGCCCCCAGGTTGCACTGCGCCTGCAGGGACTTACATGAATACCAGGATGCCAGGCACTGCCTTGGCGCTCTCACGCTGCTGTGTTTCTGATGCCTCCATCCTCACCTGCCGAGTTCTGCTTAGGAGCATGCGTTCCAATGCCCTTGGCATAGCCCTTAGCTCCATTGCTAAGTGCTCCAGATGCTCCAGAAACACCAGCCAGCCAAACCCAAAGGAATCGATTCTGTCTTCACTTCTGAAATTAACAGTTGTAAATAACTGCCATAGGAGTCTGTTTCCATTTTTAAAGAATGAATGAAGCTACTTAAGGCTGAGTTAGCATTTTCTACCATTTCCCCCGGTCAACAGGGCTGATAAAGTCATAACGCTTGTCTGTTGCTTTCAGACTGTGAAAGGAGGCATTTCAGAGACGAGGATTGAGAAGCGAATCGTCATCACTGGAGACGCGGACATTGACCATGACCAGGTATCTTGTGCAAGAGAGTGTATACCCTGGCAGGGAACCACAAGAAATACCAGCTGGCCCTACTTTGCCCAGAGCTGTCCTCCAAGTCCAGCCTATAGTCCGAACAGTTTTCCAAATTAACTTTCCAGCACACAATGTGTGAGCCCCTTGGCAGTCGTGGTACCCCGTTTGTGAGTTGTGTAGATAGATCTAGCTCATGAGTCTCCTCCTTGCTCTGATCATGCATGTTCCACCTCCTTTTTGTCTCTGCCCTCCTGTGATTTCCTGGGGATAGGCGCTGGCTCAGGCAATTAAAGAGGCCAAAGAGCAGCATCCTGACATGTCAGTGACCAAAGTAGTGGTCCATAAAGAGACAGAGATCAGCCCGGAGGATGGAGAAGACTGAGCCCAGGTAAGAGGCGGCTGCTGCTTCTCCAGGCTTGGCCTCGGCTGGCGCGTGGCCCGGGGCTTCCCTCTCTCCCTCCCCTCACCTCCTCCTTTTCTCCTTTTGCTCTCACTGGCATTTGCAGGGCTGGGTATCAAGAGGATGGAGAATTGGTTTACGGATGCTGGTTTGTTTCAGATTTACAGGCTCCATACTATGGACTTTTGATGTCCCCCCTGCCAGTTAGAGGATAAAGAGAAAGCAGAGTCTGCTTGCATGGTCCTGCACGTCTTCCCTTTTAAATCCGTGCTCCTCTCATTAGCCAGGTCTGAAAGGTCATGTTTGTTGGATTTCACTGGCCACGTAGCCTAGTCAGCTCTAATATGGTTTTGTTCTGAGAGGTGCAATTTGTGTGTTCCAAAAACTAGGGAAATAAAATGACGCCCATTCTGATGGCAGCATTATCCCATTGTTAGCTTCCTCTTCAACTGTGTCTGGTTCTGGCCTGTTTGTGCTTTTGTTGTGCTTCGTTTTACAATTTTAAACCAGAGCACTCACTCTCACTGTGGATGTCATCTATTTTCCTGTGTTCTTTGGGATATGTTTTTTTCCCCCTGAATGTAGCAGTGTGTCTCAGGAGGAGGCAAAAATGCAGTCTTGTGGTCCTGCTTTCCTTCAGGAAATGCATGCCTTTCCAGCTGCTGTTTGGCCAGCATCACAAGCAGACAGCATCTCCTGTGTGTGCTCAGACTTGTCATGCATAGTAACCCACCCGTGAGAACTTGATGAACCCTGAACATCCTTGGAGGGCTTTGAATGCTGAATGCAGCTCCTTGCACACTTGGTTATGTAATAAAAGTCTCTTAAATGCTCTACCTGTGTAACGGAAGTTAGTTCTCCAACATTGGTTTAAGGAACCTAGATTGAAAAGTGGCCTTTCTCAAAGGAAGAATATAAAAATCACTCATCATATTCAAATTAAGAAGGAAAGCAAAAAAAGAAAAAGTTCTTCCATGAGGTCAGCCACTTGGGTGATGATGAGGTTATTCTCAGAAGAAGCCTATCCATGACATACACTGGTGTTTTACAGTGTTTTGTCCAGAAGAGCATTTAATAACCTTGTGAGACACTTGACACCTAACTTCAATCTGAGGGAAACGCTCATATATTTTCAAATGCATAACTGATCAAATCTCTCTTCTACAGGAATAACCTAGGCTGCACACGAAGCCAGTCATGCAAACCATTAGGAAAAACCAGAGTCTATATGGCGTTCCCTCTTCTAACCCACTGACTTGTATCTGCCCGTGGACAGTTTCAATCCAGAAGAAGTGACTTTGAGCATTTAATAAAGACACTGGCAGAGAGATCTTCCCATAATAAAGCAATCTGAATCAGCACCACTAAACCGATATTGCATGAAGCAACGATACAATTACAAAAAGAGCAGCATTTTTACTTTTCACACCGTGTCTCAGTTTTCAGCTCCACCTGCACGTTCATAACCAACAATAGAAACCGTGATCTCATGTAACACATAAAACAGTCCATGCCTTTCATAGCTGATGATGATTAAAGTCCAAACAAAGTTGCAATTTCTTAGGTGACAAATCTTTTGTTTACAAATCAACGAAGATCACCCTAAACTGCTAGAAGCTGTCTAGGTCCACTCTGTCGGGTTTTCCCCAGATTAGATGTGCCAATAACCGAGTTTATTCAGTAAACAACTTGAATCTTGTTATTTGTTTCCTCTGGTTTATTACTGTCACCCATCAGCGGTAATGACTCTCCGGAAATATTTAATGCTCACAATCCTGCTTTGTGTAATCTAATTTAATTCGTTATAAGGTAGTACTGATTTTAGCATATTAATGTGATTTCTTCCTTGTCGTCCGCTTTGGTCCATGTTCAATCTGGAAAGCTTCCCAGGGTACCCTGACGAGTCCTAAATATGTAAAATGTCATTATTTTGGAAAGAAAACCTGTATTTTTGTTAGTTTACCATAATGATGAAACTTCACTCCAGGAAAACTCGTTGGGCTTCAGTTGCTTTTGTTTTCTTTCTTCAATTCTCCTTCCTCGTATTTTTTTTTTAATTAATTTTTCTTTTTTTACTTGAAAAAAGTGTTTTATTTCCAAATCTGGTCCATATTTACAATCTAGTTCAGAGCCAAGCCTTAAACTGTACAGAATTTCCACTGTAATTAAACTATTTAGCATTGAGTTATAAATAGCCTTCAAGAAGATATATTCTCCATTTCACTGTCAACTGCATCGCACAGCCCCTAGTGAATGTATGTTTCCGCATAGCAAAATAAAAATGGTCAATGCATTTAAATCTCTGATTCTCTACGTGTAATACTTTCAGGATCAGACGGGTTTGGCCCAGAGCTAACATTTGCATGACATCAAAGGCCTCATTCATCTGAGGATAGAGAGAGCCTGTCTTTTTTCTAGGATAAAAAGTGCAGAGAGATGGTGAACAAAATTCATGTAGATAAACTTTGGGTTGCCTATGGAAGCCTGGAAAAGTACGAGTATCACAGAACCTTGTTTTCACAGTTTATGTTTTTCTGTTAGAAGGGAGGCTCTGCTGAAAACCCGGTGTTTCTGGGGGCTTTTAATTCTACCAGAGACACACCTCTGTCTCTCCTTAGCACCAGAGCTGAGCAGATGAACAGGCTGGTCTGCAGGGCCCACGTGTGTTCCCGCGGCTCATTCACATCAAGCTCCTCAAGTGCCGAGGACTAAGAATCAGACTTTCTGTTTCCAGTTCCCCACCTAACGCCTGAGTGTATCCCCTGGCACGTCCTCCCTCACTTCCCAACTTAAAAAAACTCTTCATTAAATTTTTTTCCAGAAAATTATTAATATATTTGACCACATTTATTGTGTTACATTGCTCAGTCGTGTCTGACTCTTTGCAAACCCCTAGACTGTAGCCCGCCAGGCTCCTCTGTCCATGGAATTCTCCAAGCAAGAATACTGGAGTGGGTTGCTATGCCCTCCTCCAGGGGATCTTCCCAACCTGGGGATCGAATCTGTGTCTCCTGCATAGGTGGGTGGATTCTTTACCTGGGAAGCCCTATTTGACCACATATCTTAGTCCTATTGAGGGAGTCAGATTCTTATCATTTCTCTCTGAAGTTCTCAGTCGGTCCTTACTGTCAATACTAAGTGTTCATTTTAGGAACTGAAGCATCATTTTAATTGTGCTTGAAGCCAGTCCAAAATTGTCTTGACAAAAGTTAACACTTTACTAATAGGAAAATGGCAAGTGGTCTCCCAAAAATGACAGCACCTGATCTGCTGACTTGGTATCCAAGTTGTACCTTTGTTCCTGGTTTTATTTATTTTTCTGAAATTTTTATTGAGGTATAATAATTTTCAGGGTACAATATCATGATTTCATATTTTGTTTGTGTTGTGAATATAAACCCACCGTAAATCCAGTTACTGCTGTCACCATACACAGCAAAATTTTTTTTCTTGTGATGAGAACTTTTAAAGTTTACTCTCTTGACTTTTAAATATATGTTAATAATATGGTATTAATTATTATAGTCACCATGCTATCTGTGTGTGCTGTGTTTGCCAAACCTAGAATTTTCATGTTCCTCTGCCCTCAGCAGTAAGGGCTTACTCATTTTTACAAAATTATACATTGTCAAGGAAACTACACATTTTCAGCTTTCTTTTTCTTCTATCATGCTTCTCAGACTTTTTCCAGCTTCCTTCTACTGTTCCAAATCACTGTCACATACATGGCTGTCTGCTTTCCATTGCTTTATAACATGACAAACCTAGGGAGCTTATTAAAAAGCAGAGACATCACTTTGCCGACAAAGGCCCATATAGTCAGAGTTATGGTTTTTCCAGTAGTCTTGTATGGATGTGAGGGTTGGACCACAAAGAAAGCTGAGCGCCGAAGAATTGATGCTTTTGAATTGTGATGTTGGGGAAGACTGTTGAGAGTCCCTTGGGCAGCAGGGAGATCAAACCAGTCAATTCCTAAAGAAAATCAACCCTAATTAGAAGTAACTGATCGTGAAGCTGAAACTCCAATACTTTGGCCACTTGATGTGAAGAGTTGACTCACTGGAAAAGACCCTGATGCTAGGAAGAATGGAGGGCAGGAGGAGAAGGGGATGACAGAGGATGAGATGGTTGGATGGCATCATCGACTCAATGGGCATGAGTTTGAGTAAACTCCAGGAGTTGGTGATGGACAGGGAGACCTGACGTGCTGCAGTCCATGGGGTTGCAAAGAGTTGGACGCAACTTAGTGACTGAACAGGGTGTTTAAAAGACCCTAGCTATTACATTTGCAGAAACTGAAGAATTCCACTCCGGTTACCTACTTGCCTCCCAGAAAATAAATGCTTGCTTCTCAATTTGCTCAAAAATTCAGGTCCAGGGTCATAAGAAAACAGGAATTTATGAATGTCTCAAACGAGCAACAAAACAAGTTACAAACCTAAAGGCATTGTGGTCCAGCCTACTGGTGACCTGTGTGCAAGCCTGTGTGTCTGCACACTCAGTCATGTCTGACTTTTGCAACCCCATGGACTGTAGCCTGCCAAGCTCCTCTGTTCATGGGATTTCCCAGATAAGGACACTGGAGTGGGTTGCCATTTCCTTCTCCAGGGGATTATTCCAACCCAGGGTCAAACCTGAGTCTCTTGTGTCTCCTGCATTCTTTACCAGCTGAGTTACCCAGGAAGCCCCTTGTGGTCCAGCCTACTGATGACCTGCAGTTCCATGCTAATCACACAGGGATCTGCAGAAACATTTGTTGTGGAGGTGCTGAGTCCTCCAAAATCTTCATGATGTTTTCTCTGGAGTCACAGAGCAAATGGCTAAGACCAGGCAATAGCCCTCCTTCCATGCTTTCTGCCCAGTGGAGCCGGCGCGAAGCTCAGCCTGGGTGTGAGGCACAGCCTTCATGGACACCTCAGGCTCCTGCAGTGTTGGGATTAATGGACGGAGCTGCATTGGTGCTGAAACTTCACTGCCCCAGCGAGAGAGAGGAGGGCAACGCTAATAATGTGGGGGTTTCCTGCAACTTCACTCTCCTGGAAGAATTTTCCCATCCTCTATTCCCTGCGCATGTGTGCAAAGTCACTCAGTCGTGTCTGGCTCTCTGAGACCCTCTGGACCGTAGCCCACCAGGCTCCTCCATCCGTGGGATTCTCCAGGCAAGAATACTGGAGTTACCATGCCCTCCTCCAGGGAATCTTCCCAACCCAGGGACCGAACCCACATCTCTTATGTCTCCTACGTTGGCCAGCGGGTTCTTTACCATTCGCACCAGCTAAGAAGTGCCCTCTGTTCCCTATTCCTTTCTGATTTCCCAGACCATCATGCCCCTTCTGCTGGGCACTGTGTGAGTTCATGCAACTTGTAAGGTTCTTCCATCAATTTTTTTAAACAATTAATTCATTTCCTTCATTCTTTCCAGCACATCTATTACATTGTATTTTCTAAATCAACATTAATCATAGCTATTTTTTGAAAACCAACATGGAATCTAGAACAGGGCTCTAAAATGCTCCTAACTTACAAACGAGGATTATAGGTACCTCCATGAAGTTCTCCCTTATCTTTCTCACTATGGTCAATTAACCAGTGTCAGAAGTGTCTGCTGTGACTTGCTGTGGAGGTGGCCTCATATTTGTTTGTTTAACTTATTTTTTTAATTGAAGGATAATTGATTTACAATATTGATTTGATCTATACACCTCGTGTTTTAATAAGCGTTTACTCACTAAGTAAAATTGGGTTATTCCATTTTTTGGTAAATACACTTTTGTGGCAGGTCATTGGTGCATGTAAAATTGTATTCTCAGAAGTGACATTTCATTTTGCCAAATCGTTTGTTATCAGAGCTGATTAATTCTGAGGGAGAGCGATGGAGTTATGCTTCCTTGAGAGTGTTAAACACGTGCACACCCACAATAGCCTCTTGTGTTTCTTTGAGATAAGTGTAATCTTTTAAGGGATTGGACACGTTCTTGCATTGCAAGCTCAAGGGAGAGCTCATCAACCAAGATAATATGTGGGTTTTCACAGCACCCCACACAACAAGGAGGAACCAGAGTATTCTGGGGCTGAATTTCAGGCTTAAATACTCTTCTTGAATAATACTGAAATCTAAATGATCGCTGAAGACATGCAGTGACAAAGAAATGCACGTTCTAATACACTATGATTTTACGATAATCAGCCAAAACACCACTGTAAGTCTAAGCTTTGGAAGGGTGCAAAGCAAAAGCCACTTCTCGTGGGAGTGTCAGTTGCAGATTTGCAGTAGAATCAGTGAAGATGTGTATTTTTAAATTTTTCACAAACCTTTGACCCAGCAAATCCACTTTGGGAAATTTTTCCTAACTCCAACACAGACGTTAATAGACGTTAATGTACCAGTCTATTTAGCACAATGTTATTCATAAAAACCAAAATGTTTAAACAGTAAATATTCAGCAGAGTGGAAAATTTATAAATAATGATATTTTCCTAAGATGGAAGACTGTACAACCCCCGAGAATTGTAGAATACTAACCTGATAGAGGAAGTAATCCTAGTAAATGTAAAAGTAGGTAAAACAGTTTATACATGATGATGCTGAGCAGGCAGACATACTGTCTGTGCATGGAAAAGACAGAAACATCGGCCACAATGGTACCAGTGATTTTCAGAGGAGAGAACATAGAAGGATTTTCTTTCTTCTTTGTGCTGTTATATTTTTCCTGTTTCTTCAAGTGTCTGTCACCTTTATTTTATATATATATATATATATATTTTTTTTTTTTTTTAACCGTTGATTTGGAAAGAGAGAGATGCAAATGAGAAATTTGGAAAACTGACTTTTTCCTGGAACTTCAAAACCATCATTACCCTCACCAAATGTTACCGAAGCTTTGTTCAACACTGATTTCTTTAGCCGTGTTCTAATTAGCATGGTGATAGATGAGTTTCTATTACAGATAATGAAATTATTTATAGTAACACTCCATGTGAAATCTTTCCGAATGAATAAGTTTGCGTTGTATGAAGACATATTTGTGATTCAGGAAGTGCATTTGCTTTTGATGGGCAGTAATTTAGTATACTGTGTAAGTAATTTTTAAGTGTTACCACAGTGTAATTGAAAGATAATGCTTCTCTGGGTGTCCTTAATTTTTACTTTCCTCTGCAAAAAGCTGTCTCTCACCAGTGCTGTCTTTCTTTAAACAAGCATGGCCTAAAAAATACAAAATAAAACAAAACACATAAACACTGGACTCAGCAACCCTGCATTCCACCCCTTTTTGTCACCTTAAGGCAATGACTTGAGCATTTGGGCCTCGTAACAACGTAAAAGAGAGCAATAGCCAATTACAAAGGTTGTTATAGTGAAAACCCTTTGGTTCTATGACAGTCAGTACCCAATAGAAACACCTGAGAATGTTCTTTGTAAAACAGAAAGCAGCAGTTTGATGTAATGACCTGATTTGTCCTCCACTTCCCACCACGCTGGGCATCCCTTATTCTGTACATGAGAACACAAACTGATTTATCTCAGGAAGAGCAGATTGCTTTTGCTTGTGAAAAAATAGCCCTCTGCTTGGGCGGCAAAAATCTTTTCTTATTAGGATTCAAACAATGAGAAAGACCCTAGCTAGGATCCTTCTCCGTATCCAGGTCGACATTCACTTTGTTCAGAGGGGCAAAAAAGATGCACAGTGTGTGTGATGACCCTTGTGGTGAGTTGATATTGTCCATGAAACCATGGCCATGAGGCAGCCAGCACAATGCCTCGCAATGTTCAGCATGAAACCAAAACTACACACACACTGATCCCAAGATTCTGACATGGCTTGTTGGGTAAGGTGTGAGTGTGTAAGGGTGTGCACATACTGGAAGATTTGCTATATTAATTTTCTGTGTTGGGATTTTATATTTGCAAGGGCCCTTTTTGTATGAATAGAGAGTTGCTAAGTGATGATATAGAATATGCTTGAGGTGCTGCGTTTCCAATACCTTTCCTAGGGATGCTCCCTGAGGACTAAGAAGAAATCCATAGGCAGCTCAAGCTCTGTGTTTTCCAGAGCAGTGGTTCTTAAGCCTAAACACATTAAAACCACTTGGGAATTTGTTTTTAAAGATGCTACAGTCTGAGCTTCTGGAGCATCTGAGTTCTGGTCTGGATGTGGAGCTCAGCATTACTATTTTTTAAGAGACTGCAGATGAATGCCATGGATGGCCAGTGGGGGATGGGGCGCTGGTCTCAGGAAGAGACCTCAGACCCAGCATGACTTGGGACACATGGAGTTTCCCAGTGACTCCTTAGGTCTGGGGTCAGACCTGAGAATGAGTATTTCTAGCACGTTCTCAGATGCTGCTGATGCCTGAGGTCCAAAGATGGCAGGCACTGGGACAACTTCCGGTTGTTCCTGGTAGAAGGAGCAAGGACTTAGGACCGAGAAGAGCTGGGTGGCAAGTTTCCTGACCTACAGTGATCCATCTCCTAGAAAAGGAAAGTAACTTATCCACATACAAATTATTGTGGAGATTTATTGAGACAGTATTCTCAGCATCACTTAGGGAATGTTTCTAGTGCTGAATAAACCTAAGGCAAGATTATGATCTCCCCCACATACTGGGAGCCTGTGACAGAGGGGATGGCCCCCTGAGCTCTAAGAAGCAGGATGTTCAAGTGATGAAGGCAATACACGTACCGCCTGTAGTCAGAATGGAAATATTAACTCCA